>NC_064849.1:168239868-168570701 GCF_024139225.1 Suncus etruscus
CTAAGCATATGCACCCAATGAGAGACCTGGAAAATATCTAATACAATTATTGACAAATCTGAAAGGGGATATCAATAACAACACAATAATTGTGGGAGATCTCAACATGGCCCTGTCAACACTGGATAGGTCAAACAGACTGAAACCCAACAAAAATATACTAGCTCTGAAAAGAAGAGTGGAAGAAAGAGGCATATATATATGACACTCCATTCCCAGAAAACTGGATACACATTCTTCTCGAATGTACATGTCATTTTCCATGATAGACCACATGCTGGCACATAAAATATACCTTCATAAAATCAAGAGGATAGAAATTTTTCAGGCTACCTTCGCTGACCACAAGGCTCTGAAATTAGATGTGAACTACAAAGGAACACAGAAGAAAAATGTTAACAACTGAAATTAATCAGCCTGCTACTGAACAACCAGTGGGTCAAGATGAAATCAAAGAGGAAATCGAAACTTTCCTGGAAACAAATGACAATGAAGACACAAAATATCAGAATCTATGGGACACAGCAAAATCAGTACTAAGAGGAAAATTTATAGCTTTGCAAGCACACATCAGGAAGGAAGAAGGGTCATACCTCAATAGCTTAATGACACAGCTTATAAAATTAGAAAATTATCAACAAATGAAACCAAAAATAGGTAGGCAGAAGGAAATGACAAAGCTTAGAGCAATAATCACTAAAGTGGAAACATAAAAAACAAACCAAAAGATCAACGAAAGCATAAGTTGGTTCTTTGAAAAAATAAACCAGATTGATACACCATTGGCAAAACTCACACAAGAAAGAGAAACTTGATAACCTGAATTAGAAACGGAAAGGGGGAGATCATTACATATATTGCAGAAATTCAAAGGGTAATCAGAGACTACTTTGTGAAACTCTTGCCACAAAACATGAGATCCTGGAAGAAATGGATAAGTTCTTGGACTTAAAACGTTTTACAGTTGAATAAGGAGGATGTAGCATATCTCAACACATCCATTACTGTGGAGGAAATTACAATGGTAATCAAAGGTCTGCCCAAAAGCAAAAACCCAGGCCCAAATGGATTCACTGATGAATTCTTTCAAACCTTTCAAGAGGAACTAATACAAATTCTTGCAAGGCTGTTTCATGAAATTGAAAAAGGGAACACTTCCAAATAGTCCTTATGAAGCCAACATCGCCTTGATAACAAAACCAGACAGAGATGCTGCCAGAAAGAAAATTACAGACCAATATCTCTGATGAACACAGATGCAAATATCCTCAACAAAATCCTGGCAAATAGGATCCAATGCTTCATCCAGAAGGTCATTCACTACGATCAAGTAGGTTTCATCCCAGGAATGCAATGATGGTTTAACATCTGTAAATCCATCAACATAATACATGATATCAACAACAAGCAAAATAAAAACCACATGATCATATCAGTCAATAGAAGCAAAGGAAAGCATTTAATAAGGTCCAACACCCATTTTGATAAAACTCTCAGCAAGATGGGAATGAATGGAACCTTTCTCAATATAGTTAAGGCCATCTACCACAAACCAATGACAAATATTATCCTCAAAGGAGAAATACTAAAAGCTTTTCCTCTAAATTCTGGTACAAGACAAGGCTATCCTCTCTCACCACTCCTATTCAACGTAGTACTGGAAGTCCTTGCTATAGTGATTAGGCAAGGAAAAGATATCAAGGGAATCCAGATAAGAAAGGAAGAAGTCAAGTTCTCACTGTTTCAGATGACATGATACTCTACTTAGAAAACCCTAAACACTACTAGAAACCCTAAACCCAAAAAAATACTAGAAACAATAGATTTATACATCAATGTGGCTGGCTACAAAATTAACACACGAATCAATGGCCTTTTTATACACCAATAATGATAGAGAAGAAATGGGCATTAAGAAAACAACCCCATTCACATTAGTGTCACACAATCTCAAATATCTTGGAGTAAACTTGACTAAAGATGTGAAGGACCTAAACAACAACAAAAAAAGACTACAAAACCCCGCTTCAAGTAATAAGAGAGGACACATGGAAATGGAAACACATACCCTGCTCATGGACTGGCAGGATTAACTTCATTAAAATGGCAATAATCCCCAAAGCATTTTACAGATTTAATGCAATCCCTCTGTCTAAAGCTATCCAGGACATTCTTCAAAGAAGTGGATCAAACACTTCTGAAATTCATTTGGAACAATAACAACCACAAATAGCTAATGTAGTCCTTGGAAAAAATATGGGAGGCAATTCTTACCCAATTTTAAACTGTATTACATAGCAATAGTCATCAAAACAACATGGTATTAAAATAAAGACAGATCCTCAGATCAGTGGAATAGGCTTGAGTACTCAGAGAATGTTCCCCAGACATACAATCTCAAATTTTTTGATAAAGGGGCAAGAAATCCTAAATAGAGCAAGGAAAGCCTCTTCAACAAGTGGTGTTGGCACAGCTGGTTAGCCACTTGCAATAAAAGCAAACTCAGACTCCCAGCTAATACCATGTATGAAGATAAAATTCAAATTGATTATAGACTTTGATAACAGACCTGAACCCATTAGGTATATAGAACAATATGTAGGTAAAACATTCTATGACATTGAGACTAAAGGCATCTTCAAGGAGGAAACAGCACTCTCCAAACAAGTGGAAGCAGAGATAAACAGATGAGAATATATTAAATTGAGAAGCTTCTGCACCTCAAAGGAAATATTGCCTAGGATACAAGAGCCACCCACTGAATCGGAGAATTTATTCCCCGAATATCCACCAGTTAATGTGCTAATATCCAAAATATACAAGGCATTGACAACTTTACAAGAAAAAGATATCTAATCCCATCAAAAAATGGAGAGAGGAAATGAACAGGCATCTTCTCTGTCAAAGAAGAAATACAATGGCCAAGACACATGAAAAAATGCTCCACATCACTAATCATCAGAGAGATGCAAATCAAAACAGCAATGAGGTATCATCTCACACCACAGAGACTGGCACCCATCACAAAGAACAAGAACAATCAGTGCTGGTGGTGTTGTGTTGAGAAAGGAACTCTCTTTCACTGCTGGTGGGAATGCCATCTAGTCCAGCCTTTATGGAAATCAAAAAGGAGATTCCTCAATAAACAGAAAATCGAGCTCCCATATAATCCAGCTATACCACTCCTAGAGATATACCCTAGGAACACAAAAATACAATTCAAAATTCCATTCCTCACACCAATATTCATTGCAGAACTATTTACAATAGCCAGACTCTGGAAACAACCAAGATGCCCTTCAACAAATAAATGGCTAAAGAAACTATGATATATACACAATGGAATATTATGCAGGAATCAGGGTAAATTAAGTCATGAAATTTTTCTATACATGTATGTACATGGAATCTATTATGCTGAGTGAAATAAGTCAGAGGGAGAGAGATAGATACAGAATAGTCTCACTCATCTTTCGGTTTTAAGAAAAATAAAAGACATTTTTGTAATAAATCTCGGAAACAATATGATGAGGGTTGAAATGTCCAGCTCATGCTAAGAAGCTCACCACAAAGAGTGGTGAGTACAGTTAGAGAAAGAAATAAATGACAACTAACATAACAATGTGAATGAATGAGGGAAGTAGAAAGCTTGTCTCAAATACAGGCGGGGGGAGGGGTGGGAGGTGGGAGATTTGGGGCATTGGTGATGGGCATGTTGCACTGGTGAAGGGGGTGTTCTTTATATGACTGAAACCCAACTCAATCATGTTTATAATCAAATTATATAATAAAGATATTAAAATAAAGAAATGTCTGTATGTACTTTTGAAAGTAATTTAGGAGTATATTTGCCTTGCTTTAATGTGTGAAACAGTCAAAATGATGCAGTTTTTAAGGCAAGAGGACAGATATTCCAATAATTGATGGAAATGTCAAAATTACTGTGAAAAAGTGTGGTGGGTTATATTGTTGGATTTTCAGAAGTGATAGGATAATCCTTCTAAAATTCCATTCCTCACACTAAAATTTCAAAATTTCAAAGTTGAGAAAATAGGTGCTAATTAACATTTCTTTATCCATGTATCTTTTAGAGAAAACCTGCACATCTTGCTTTGAGGCTTGCTTAACAGATTATCAATCAGACCTACTATGGATCATCATAAATGGAGGAACTTTAAGGGAATTTACTGTGCTCACTTGTGTCTTACTACAGGTTAATAGTACCTTCCAGACAGGAGATTATTTACTTGTCTTCAACCTGGGTTCCTAAACCTATCCCCAGGAATCACCTCTTCATTGTTTGGTCCAAAGATCAATAATACTGCAAGACATAGTGACGTACTTTAAAAAGTGGATAGGTACTTGAGAAATGGACTCAAACCTTCCCCAAATTGGGTGTTAAATACCAGTTTTGTATATAATAAATACATAAAGTCAAGAAAGATAATAAAGCTTTGTGCAGTGGCAGTATCGTAGCCAATGAGGTTTATCCGAGGCACGATTATTACTAATTGAAAACTTTTCCCATTACCCGCAGTGACAACTTGAAATGTAGTTGGCATTGGCTATTTTTGACAGTCTCTACGGAGACTGAACAAAAAGAAAAAAGAAAAAGAAAGATAATAAAACAGGAGTCTCCAAATAAAAGATTAAACATAAAAATGAAAACTGAAATAACTAATTTAAGACATAAAGCTTCAAAGTAATGATCACAGAGATGCTCAGGAAGACAATAAATGAGCAAAATGAAAATTTAAAATAGAAAATAGAAGAATATACCAAGAAGTCACAGAAGTGAAGAACTTAAAATATCAGCAAACTTGGGGCTGGAGAGATAGCATGAAGGTAAGGCATTTGCCTTGAATGCAGAAGGACAGAGATTCGAATCCCAGCATCCCATATGGTTCCCTGAACCTGCTAGGAGCGATTTCTGAGCCATAAATTTCTGAGCCAGGAATAACCCCTTAGCGCTGCCAGGTGTGACCCCAAAACCAAAAAAATCAAAAAATTAGCAAACAAATCAACAAATTAATAAATCAGAAGAATTAATGTTATCATAAGGACAGAGAGCCATAAAGAGAAAACTATAAAACAAAGATAACAATACAGCATCACGTGGTAATATTTATACTGTGAAGATTCCAAAAAGAAAGAGAAGATATAATGTATTTGAAAAAGTAATGTCTGGAAACTTGCTCGTGTTGCAGGCAGAAACAATCTTTCAAATGTAAGAGGCACCAAGTATAAGAGGCAGAAATAACGATGCATCCCAAAAGATTCACACAAAACTGTTATTACCAAGTATAAAGTATAACTTGGTATACTTATCATGGGTATATCATTCCAAAACCTCATCTGGCAAGAGAGAGCAACTTTCCTTCAGCAATATTCCAAGGACTCTCCAATCCTCATGTAAGCTCAGTTCTATAACCAAAATTTTCAGTTCCAATGTCTTTGACCATTTGTTGCACCCTTATGATGTTTTTTTAATACTCTATTTGAATATATCTCTCTCCCACGTTCTTATTGTGTAATTACTCCAAAATTCGAGCTAATCTGGAATTTCATAAAGTTTAACATTAATTATAAACGGATACAGTGGCTTTTAAAACATAACTAATACAGGGGCCAGAGCTATAGTACAGCGGTAGGACATTTGCCTTGCATGCAGCTGACCCAGGATGAGCCTCGGTTCGATCCCTGGTATCCCAGATGGTTCCCCAAGCCTGGAGCGATTTCTGTGTGCATAGCCAGGAGTAACTCCTGCGGGTCACCAATGTGACCCAAAAATGTCCCCCTCCAAAAGGAGTAACCCCTGAGTGTCGCTGGATGTGACTAAATATAAAAAATAATGAGAAAGAAAAGAGAGGAAGGAAGGAAGGAAGGAAGGAAGGAAGGAAGGAAGGAAGGAAGGAGGGAGGGAGGGAGGGAGGGAGGGAGGGAAGGGAGGGAGGGAGGGAAGGGAGGGAAGGGAGGGAGGGAAGGGAGGGAGGGAGGGAGGGAGAGAGAAAGAGAAAGAAAGAGAGAGAGAGAAAGAGAGAGAAAGAAAGAAAGAAAGAGAGAGAAAGAAAGAGAGAGAGAAAGAAAGAAAGAAAGAAAGAAAGAAAGAAAGAAAGAAAGAAAGAAAGAAAGAAAGAAAGAAAGAAAGAAAGAAAGAAAGAAAGAAAGAAAGAAAGAAAGAAAGAAAGAAAGAAAAAGAAAAAGAAGAAACTCCAATGCTTACAAGAAGACTGGCTTCAAGGCTATGAATTCTCTTAATCTGTTGCTTATCCCTGATACTCTTTTTTAAATACTATTATTATTTAAGCATCATGATTACAAACATGTTTGTAGTTGGATTTCAGTCATCAAAGAAAATCCCCCTTCACCAGTGCAACCTTTCCATCACCAATGCCCCCCCCCCATCTTCCTCCTGCCCCATCCTCTGCTGTATGCGAGACAGATTATACTTCTCTCACTTAACACTATCATGATAGTTGTTAGTGTAGTTACTTCTCTAACTGCACTCGCCACTCTTTGTGGTGAGCTTCATATCATGAGCTGGTCCTTCCATTCCTCATTTCTATTGTCTCTGGGCATTATCACAATAATGTCTTTTGTATTTCTTTTTTTTTTTTTTTTTTTTTTTTTTGGTTTTTGGGCCACACCCGGTGACGCTCAGGGGTTACTCCTGGCTATGCGCTCAGAAGTCGCTCCTGGCTTGGGGGACCATATGGGACGCCGGGGGGATCGAACCGCGGTCCGTCTCCTAGGCTAGCGCAGGTAAGGCAGGCACCTTACCTCGAGCGCCACCGCCCGGCCCCAATCTTTTGTATTTCTTAAATCCCACAGATGAGTGAGACTATTCTGTGTTTATCTCTCATCCTCTGACTTGTTTCACTTAGCATAAAAGTTTCCATGTTCATCCAGGTATAGAAAAAGTTCATTACTTTATTTTTTCCTGAAGGCTTCATAGTATTCCATTGTGTATATGTACCACAGTTTTTTTAGCCATTCATTTGTTGAGGGACATCTTGGTTGATTCCAGAGTATGGCTATTGCATATAGTATTGCAATGAATATAGGTATGAGGAAGGGATTCTTGTATTGCGTTTTTGTGCTCCTAAGGTATATCCCTAGATCATATGGAAGCTCAATTTTCAGTTTTTGTTTTGGGTTTTTGTTTGTTTGTTTGTTTGTTTGTTTTGGGTCACAGCTCAGGGGTTACTCCTGGCTCTATGCTCAGAAATCGTTCCTAGCAGGTTTGCAGGACCATATGGGATGCCAGGATTCAAACCACCGGAGTCCTTCTGCATGCAAGGCAAATGCCTTACTTCCATGCTATCTCTACATCCCTCAATTTCCAGTTTTTTGAGGAATTTGTTTTCCATAAAGGCTGGACGACATGGCATTCCCACCAGCAGTGAATGAGTTTCTTACTCTCCACTACCCTGCCAGCACTGATTGTTCTTGTTCCTTGTGATGTGTGTCAGTCTCTGTGGTGTGAGATGGTACCTCACAATTGTTTTGATTTGCATCTCCTTGATGGTTAGTAATGTAGAGCTTTTTTTTTTTTTCATTTGCCTTTTGGCTATTAGTGTTTCTTCTTTGAGGAACTGTCTGTTCATTTCTTCTCCTCAATTTTTGATTGGGTTAGATTTTTTTCTTGTTAAATTCTGTCAAACCTAATATATCTTAGATATTCACCCCTTATTTTTTGTGTGTGTGTGTGTGGTTTTTGGGTCACACCCGGCAGTGCTCAGGGGTTATTCCTGGCTCCAGGCTCAGAAATTGCTCCCGGCAGGCACGGGGGGGGGGGGGGGGACGGGACCATATAGGGCGCTGGGATTCGAACCGATGACCTCCTGCATGAAAGGCAAACACTTTACCTCCATGCTATCTCTCCGGCCCCAGATATTCACCCCTTATTACCATATATTCTTATTGTTCCTTTAAATCTGAATGACAATCTAGATGGATAGAGTATTTTTGGTGACCTGATCAGTTCATTGAGTTTTTGTACTATATACATTCATTCTCTTCTGGCTTATAGTCTCATTTGATAGATCTATTGTGATCTATCAAATGTGGCTTTATTTTGAATGTTAATTTCTTTTTTGATCATGCTGCTTTCAATATTTCATATATTGGATTTTTAATTTTGGGTATATCTTGGAGTTTTCCTATTTGAGTCTTGTTTTGCTAGAACCCTTCAGGCCTTTTGGGTCATCTTTTATTTAAATAATACTGTTATTTATGCACCATAGTTACTAACATGATTGTAGTTGGGTTTCAGTCATAAAAAGAACATCACCTTCATCAGTGCAACATTACCACCACCAATGCCCCCACCCCCGATCATCTCAATCCTCAATCCTTTGCCTGTAATCCTCAAAACTGGGAAATTCTTGTTTCTTTCTCGATTCCTCTAATGATCATTTTGTCATTTAATTCACCTTTTTGTTCTTAAAGGACCGCAATGATTCCCATAATGAATCACAGTTTCCTCATATACTGTTAATTTCTTTTCAGGTTTTTTTTTTTCTACCTTCAGTTTTATTCTAGTGGTTCCCCCCATTTCATCTTGGAGCACCTTGTTTTTTTTCTCAGCAGATGTTATTCTGGTACTCAGAGTTTCTTTTTTGGGGGTGAGGAAGGTCACAGTGGGTGGCTCTCAGGGGTTACTCCTGGCTCTGCACTCAGAAATCACTCCTAACAAGCTCAGGGGACCATATCGGATGCAGGGATTTGAGCTGATATATGTCCCTGTCCTGTTCAGCTGTGTGGAAAGCAAAAGCCCTACTGCTATGCTATCTCTCTGGCCCATGGTGCTCAGAGTTTCTATGAAGTTTTTCTTTTTTTTTTTTTGTTTTTCTTTTTGTTTTTGGGCCACACCCAGCAGTGCTCAGGGGTTACTCCTGGCTGTCTGCTCAGAAATAGCTCCTGGCAGGCTCGGGGGACCATATGGGACACCGGGATTCGAACCAACCACCTTTGGTCCTGGATCGGCTGCTTGCAAGGCAAACACCGCTGTGCTATCTCTCCGGGCCCAGAGTTTCTATGAAGTTTTTCTAATTCCTACCATACTCATTTCTCCTAATCTTGTCTCTCATATTTTCTTCTTTGTTTACTACTGCCATCATTTGTCTGATTTCATTAAACATCCTCACAACTGTCAAGGATTTACTGAACTAATTGGTGCTGATTGTGACTTCTGTGTTATTTTTACTCTAGACTTTTTGGGCATCTAAGTGTCTTTCAGTGGGCTTTGAAACAAAAAATCAAAAACCAGTCCCAATAGAAAAGTCCAGTCAGATGGACACTTTTAGTAAAGACTTAACACCTATAATGTCTCAAAGTATTAAAAACTTAGAGAAAAAACACTTCCAAATTTTTTATGGAATTGCCATCACACTTCTTTCTACCCAAGTCAGAGATACCACATGGAAAAGAAAATTATAGGCCAATATCTTTGATGAACGTATATGTGGAAGTTCTGAACAATATAGCAAACTGAAGCAATCAATATTATACAACTCATCTAAAAAATGGGATTCATTCTAGGGTGCAAATATGGTTTTTCACTTATAAAACAATGTGATGCATCAGATTAGGAAAATGAAGAATGAACATCATTTGATGTCTCAATACATTCAGGAAAATCATTAGCTAGAATTTAATATACATTCATGAAAAAGATCTCAACAAAGTGAGTATAGAGAGTTTATAATCCAACATTATAAAGGCCAAATATATAATCAGTGGAAGGAACTGAATGCTTTCCTCGAAGACTAGGAATAACACATAATGTCTATGCTCCCTCTTTCACTGTACATATTACTGGAATTCTTTGTTCTATTTGGTGGAGTGGGATTAGGCACTCTCAACTGTGCTCAGGACTTCTCTTGGAGCTACACTGAGGGATCCATCACTCCTGACAGGATTTGAGGGACCATATGAGGTGCCGGGTTTTGAACCCCAGTCAGAGAGGTGCAAGGCAAGCACCCTGCTTGCTGTATGTACTTTTGTATGACCTCTTCCTAACAGAGTGATTAGTCAAGAAAGTATGCTAAACTGATTCGTAAATACCATTTTATAGGTCTTTTCAAGTTTAAAGCAGGACAAATAGACAAGGAAGAGAATTAAAAGATCATTCTTACTCCAATTAACTGGTATTAAAAAGATTTGATGATAGGGAATTGCCAGAAAGATCATTGTTAAAAGAAAAGAAACAATTTTTACAATGATATAAGTATAGAAAAGTATGCACTTAGGACTCCTCTTAATACTTTTTTGAATGTGATAATCATCTTTATTATTTTCTATTTGTGTTTATTATGTATCTAAATGTGACTGAATTATACTAAGCCAAGATAAATGTGCTCATTTTAATATGAATTCATTTGTTTCATTCTATATTTATTTGTTGACTGATTTATATTTTGCTACCTTTCGTTCCTAAGTGGCAGAAAGGTCTGGTAATAAATGGAGAAGAAATTTTATTTTCTCTTTAGTGTACTGTGGAATTTTTATAAACAGAAAAAGAAAGTTGATGATACTGGATTTAAATGAATATAATCTTTTACCAGATAGCCTATGGAGGGAAACCATACATGGAATACTAAAGAAAAACTGCTATCTTAAAACTAATATGCCTAGAAAATTCATGTCTTATAAACTATTGGAGGCCTGTGATTTTGACACATTAGTAAAAAGGGTCCTTAAGAGTAGTATAGACTATTAGAGGCTACTTCAACAATGTTGTTAATCAGATGAATTTTTCCCACATCTCAAACTTGTTAATATAGGTGGAATCTTTAGCATGATTGCAAAAAGAAAGTTACTTTCAAACAAAATAGCTCTCTTCTGATTATGGGAGATTATATCATATGAGCACCCATGGCTGAAATGATAGCACAACAGATAGATAGGGTGCTTGCCTTGCATGTGCTGACCCATTTCGATCACCAGCATCCATATGGTTCCCTGAGCCTGCCAGGAGTGATTCCTGAGTGTAGAGCCTACACCCTGAGCATCATCAAGTTTGTCACCCAAATCATAAACCAAACATGAAGACCCATAATTAGAAATCATAAACATAATGTTTCTAGAAAACTTACTCTCTTTTTCAGATTGTGTGAACATATTTTTAATTGTTTTTATTTAAAGAAAATGCATCACAGGGCCAGGGCAGTGATGCAGCAGTAGGGCATTTGCCTTGCATGTGGCTGACCTAGGACAGAACGTGATTCAATCCCCTGGCGTCCCATATGGTCCCTCAAGCCAGGAGCGATTTCTGAGTGCATAGCCAGGAGTAACTCCTGAGCATCACGGGGTGTGGCCCAAAAAACCAAAACTCCCCAAAAAATGCATCACATAGCTGATCATAACATATTTGTTTCAAGGTGATGAAAAGCAAGGTAATTTAAAACATACAAAGTAAAACTAAAAATAAAACGGAAAACAGAAAAATAAAAATTTAGTAGCAAGTGTATTTGTGAAAATTATTTTATCTCCAAAAACTCATTAATACAATAGTAGAAGGTTTAGTAAGTTTTTTTTTTTAATACGAGATAAAAATTACAACAAAAAGGGGTGTGTGTCAGTTGTTGTTTGCATAGGCACACCAAAATATGAGAGAAATAGAAAAAACCTTTGGTCTAAAAACTGGGAGACCTTACCCAAGAAGTATTCTTGCATAAGGCCAACTCCAGGCTCCAGGCATACTAGGTATACCTAGGCATACTAAGTAGAAAGACTTTCTCTGTGGTCCCAGTAAAAGCTTTTCACAATCACCGTTTCTGATGTCAGGGTTCTGTAGTTAGATCGTGGTTTCTGTACAGATCCTATGTCTAAGTCAGAGTGACGCAGAGCATCTTCTGGTTTCATCTCACCATTAGGTAGGTGGCAATGCAGGATGTTGCTTTACCAAGTTGTCAGGGTGCCATAGGATCCCTCTCTGGAGTAAGTCAATGCCAGGGCAGCAGTAGGGCCTTCCCTGGTAGAAGTTGGATTCCTGGGGATGGTGAAGAAAATCATGGTTGTTTCCATAGACGGGATCCAAGTGAATATAGAACATGAAAGAATTACTTTTTTATTTGCATCCAGGTTAACAAAATTCTGGTGTGAAAAAGGCATTCTCTATGTACAGCATGTTCAATTTTCATAAAGAAAACAACATTGATATTTTCCAGACTGCTTCTGCTGTCAATATACTGATATCAGTGTAGATAAACTGTCATTCCAAATCTGGCCACAGGTAAAACTTGGAATGAGAGTTGTATATAAAAATATTTATATGTGAAAATAAATGGTTTTTCCACTCAAGGGTTTTCTATTCTGCAACATGTAAGTGACTTCACAAGAATAGCTAAGAAAAAAAAGCATTTCCTATAGTATCCAAACTCCAGATCAGAAGACTGTTACATTTTACTAAAAGATATGTGCTTACCGAACTTACATCAAGTATTTTATTTCTAGCATAATTGGCAATATATTGTCACATTGCATTTTTCTAGGGGTCCTACTGAATCCCTGAGATTAAGTAGGAGATGGAGTAGCCAGAATGAACTCTCCCAGGAATAGTGATCCCTGAGTGAGACTAAAAAAAAAAACCAGCTTTTCCTCGATCTACACAGTAGTTCAAATCTCAATAAAATAATGGTGTAAAAAATAAAGATATTTAAATTTCCTTGGGTTTCTAGAAATTTCTGGTAATAAAAAGAAATGAATGTAACTATTTTTAAATTATATTCATGAGCATAAAAGTATCCGTATTTTATAAATTACCTTAAAATTAGTGGCAGAAAGCCACAGAAGTAGAATCGAATTTCTGAGAAAAATGACTGTGGCTGTTAAAAATGGAAAATCTGACCAGTCCGTAGTTCCTCCCCACCATGTTCACATGTCACAGCACGACAGCTAACATGCACACAACTACTACAATCCTAGTTTAGTATTACTAAGAGTAAATATCTGGAATACTAATATTCAGTAATCAGAATGACTAATTCTCCATCTTTTATTAAGATATCATTTTAGATTTGCATCATGCAGAGATCCTGGCAAAGAGCAAAGGCCCAATGGTCTGCTAGGTTCGGTCTTGGGCCGCTTTGCTACACAAGGGTTAATGCTGCGACCCAGGTCGAGCTGGGGAATCTGTGGGTCCCAAGTTTATGGTGGCCCTAAGCTAATGTGAGTCTGCAGCCATTCTGTGATGCCTCATTCTGAACCTGTGTTATGGCAGTCAATTGTTTTAGAACTTGGGGCGGGTCACTGCCCCGTTGGCTCAGGTTTGTTTGTGTGTGTGTTTACGTGAAACAGCAGCGTCTCTTGTGCCCGTCTCACAGTGTTCACTTTAGAAGTCCTGGAGTCAGATAACGGCGGCCATCTCGTCCCGTCCTGTCCCAGCGGGTTCCCACAGTGGCCGTGAATGGTGCGTGTTGACTGTCAAGACCGCCACTGTGCGCTTTCGAGCTCCGTCCAGTGTGCGTGGTCGTGCGAACCACGTCGCGTGCGAAGGGCTTTGCAAGAGGCTCTCCCGGACTTCAGAACGCATTCGCCCAGTTTCAGAGGTCGAGAAATGTGCATTTACTCGGCACGATCCGGCGCGGAAAGGGGCGGAACGGAGCGGCGGCGCCCGCGCGGCTTCCGGGGGGGGGGGCAGCCCGGGCGGCCCCGGAGGCGGGGCCCGCGCGCGCGATTGGCCGCCGGGGCCGGAAGCGGGTGCGCGCTCGCCGCCGTGCGTGCGTGCGTGCGTCCGTCCGTCCGTCCGTCCCTCCCACCCTCCTTCCTCCCGTCGGTCCGCTCGCTGCCGCCTCGCCTCGCCTCGCCTCGCCTCGCGTCGCCTCGACCCGCCCCGCCTCGCCCGGCATGGCGGCGGGCAGCGCGCTCTTCGCGGGCTCGCGCGCGCTGGGGCTGTTCAGCGACGGCGTCCCGCACGTGGTGCGCCTCAGCCCGCTCCGCCGCCGCTTCCACGTGGCCACCTGCGTGGGCCGCAGCTTCCACACCTACGACGTGAGCGCGGGGAGGGCGCGGGAGGGGCGCGGGGAGGGGAGGTCCGAGGCCCGAGGCCCGAGGTCCGAGCCCGCGCCGGGACTCGGGCTGCGCGCGTTCAGCGACCCGCCGGCCCCCGCGCAGCCGCGACGCTCTCCGGCCCCGACGCCGCGAGACCCCTTCGCGCTCCCAGCCCGGAACCCACCCCCGAAGCCCGACGAGACCGCTGGGAGTGATCACCGCGCTCCCGGGGCGCGAGGCCAGGATGGCGCTGCTCCGAGGCACCCCGGCTCCCGAGGACACCGTGCCGGGCTGCTCGTCCGCTTCGGCGCTCCGGAGGCGGAGGGCTGCAGGGCTCGGGCCTGACTCCGGCTCGGCTCGGAAAGCGCTCCTGCTGGTGTTCGGGCGATTTAAGGAGGCCAGCCCTGCGCTGCGCGAGGCACACCTCGCCTTGCCCCTCTGCTGTCTCTGTGCCCCTGCTCTTAGTTCGCAAGCGGGGTTGGAGGCGCCGGGAGGAGGAGGAGGACTCGAGTCCTACAGCTGGACCAGTGGCCACATACTAGCGTCAGGCCGCGGCTTGCAAGCCAGTCCTGTAGCCACTTGTTTTGGATACTAGGTGGCCTTCGCTCTTGACACGTTCATTTTCCGACGTCTGTTTGGTTCTTGGTCTTTCACAGCTTTTCAGTAAGATTGGAACAGTCGTAGGATTTCATTCTGTTTGTTGTGCGATGCAAATAGGTGTCTCCTGTTTAAGACAAGTAGGGCATCAAGGGACCTGCAGGGTCCTTGCGGTTCTAGCACTTGTGCATTTCTGGGAATTGTCCCATGATAGCTCTTGAAATGGGCTCCTCGGGTAAGTTGAGTATTTTAAACGATGATGTGAAAAAAAATCCATCAAGCTTTTCATAGCACATAGGATGAAATTTGTCTGTACATAAAAACCATTGGAAGTGACCGTGCACATTTGATTATATATAATATAGTGCCTGGCTAATCTCATGCATGTTAACTGTTGCAACAAAGACTACATAGCTTACAAAGTCCTAAAATATTTGCTATACTACAAATTATTTAACTAGTAAATACTAATGGCTCATATGTTCCTGATGAAGTAATAGAAACTACTATGATGTAAACTAGTGTCTCTTTTAGAATGAACAGCATCGCAAACTTATAGATTATATATTAATCTTCAAATATTATGTTACTATAATTATATTCATAAAATGTTTACTTATTTTTTAAACAGGTTCAGAAACTTAGTCTGATTGCCGTAAGTAAGTATATTTTATCTTGAATTTCTTCTTATTTAGTTCCTTTGTAAACATGCACAACACATTGATGTATTGCATTCACTTATTGTATGTACGTCTCTGTATGTCTCTAATTCTTTTTCAACTGCAATAGTTCTTTAGACTTTGTGAATCACAACATTGACCTCTCTGAAGAATATGAAGGATAGTTCTTTATTGGTGGGGTGGAAGGGGTATAGATGACCCATGGCCCACATTTATAGCACCTAAGGTCTATTACCTCCCAGCAGTAAGGGGGTGGGGGTCACCTTTGCAGTGCCAAACATTTAACCCTGCCTCTTACATAGGTTCAGCCCTTTTGCTGTTTCTGATCCCAAAGCTAGTTCTTGATAAAAATGTCATCAGTTTGATACTTTCTGATGCTTCTTTTTTTTTTTTTTTCCTTTTGTTAGTTTTTGTGCCACATCCGGTGGCACTCAGGGATTATTCCTGACTCTGCACTCAGGAATCGCTCCTGGCAGGCTCGGGGACCATCTGGGATGCCAAGGATTGAACCTGGGTCTTCTTGGGTCAGCTGCATGCAAGACAAACGCCCTACCGCTGGCTATCACTCCAACCGCTGATGTTGCCTTTCAATTATATTTTGTTATACACTATGGCAGGAATATAAAAGAAATCTGAAATAATGAATTTGTGATGAAACAATTTAGAAGAAAATATTTTTTGGTTTTGATCTGATAGGATTTTTTTTGAAATATTGAATAATTTATATACATTTTGTAAATTATTTATTTATTTATTTATTTATTTTGCTTTTTGGGTACACCCTGTGATGCTCAGGGATTACTCCTGGCTAAGCGCTCAGAAATCGCTCCTGGCTCAGGGGACCATATGTGATAAAGGGGGATCAAACCAAGGTCCGTCTTAGATCTCCGCATGCAAGGCAAATGCCTTACCACGGTGCTCTGGCTCCTATTTATATACATTTATCTATTATGGCTAAGAGCTCAGAAATCGCTTCTGGCTCAGGGGACCATATGTGATAAAGGGGGATCAAACCAAGGTCCGTCTTAGATCTCCGCATGCAAGGCAAATGCCTTACCACGGTGCTCTGGCTCCTATTTATATACATTTATCTATTAATTATTTTTGTGGTGCAAGGATTATACTTAGAGTCTCACACATACCAATTGTGTATTCTCCCACTGAGCCACATTTCCAGCCTTTTATTTGTTACATTTGTTTTTTTGTTTGGTGGGGGAGTCTACATCTGGCAGTTCTCAGGGCTGACTCCTGTCTGACCCTCAGGGATCAGTTATTCTTAGAGGGGATTGGAGTACCATGTTAGGTACTGAGATTGAGAACCTAGGTCTGCTGTATTCAAGACATCATCCTACCCACTGTATTGTCCCTCTGGCCCCTATTACAGCCTTTAAAGCTGATTAATAGAATTAGGGAAGCTAGCTCTAAGATATTTAGTGTGTATTAAACTTAGATATTTTTAAGACTATGGGGGCCGGGCGGTGGCGCTGGAGGTAAGGTGCCTGCCTTGCCTGCGCTAGCCTAGGACGGACCGAGGTTCGATCCCCCGGCGTCCCATATGGTCCCCCAAGAAGCCAGGAGCAACTTCTGAGCGCATAGCCAGGAGTAACCCCTGAGCGTCACAGGGTGTGACCCAAAAACCAAAAAAAAAAAAAAAAAAACCAAGACTATGGAAGGAAGAGTGAATGACTAAGGAGTACTAAGAAATGAATCCCCACATGGAACACGCAACGTTAAATAGTCTGTTCTCAGAAGAGTAAACAGAAAGAAAGGGCTAGTAGGGCCTTGACAGTGAGGCAGTATTAAGGAAAATAATGTCCTGAGAGAAACAGCTAGAGTTCATGGGCACATTTACCTTGAGGAAACTAAAAGGAAGTGATTTTCATTGTAAGGGTCAGTGTGCAATATTGTAGGAAGGATTTTCTAGGGTTCATCCAGAGAGGTACAGGTTTTGATTGACTTAATGTTTTTCTTGATATTAGTGAACCAGATGTTTCTGAAAGCATTTCTATGAATCCTGGATAATCATTTGTTCAAGTCCTATTTGCCAAATGACTTTTTTTTTTCTAAATAGCTTAAAAAACTACTTTTGGTTTCTATGCCTTTAGAAACAGATCTAAAATACTAGATATTCATTCTTTTAGGTTTCATATTCTTGTTTCCTGAGTTGTGGGGCCACACTTGGCAGTGCTCAGGGCTTATTCCTGACTCTGCACTAAGATTTACTACTAGAGGATACAGGATTATATCGGATGCTGGGGATCTTATCTAGGTCAGCTGCATGCAAGACAAGCGCCTTCCCATAGTACTATTTCTGCCATTAATTAAAACATTAATGTTTTATATTATTAATGTGAAAGTTATGTCTACATTTATGTCTAAAATAATAGTGAAGTTCCAATTTTAATTCACATACGTAGCCGTGAAAAATGCTATATTTGTAACTAAGGTTTTAGCCTATGTTTCCAAATCTTAAACATTTTTATTTCTTTCATTTCATATTTCTTTTTCCTAGGTAACTCTGTCCCACAGGATATCTGCTGTATGGCAGCTGATGGGAAGCTAGTCTTTGCTGCCTATGGAAATGTTTTCTCTGCATTTGCCCGTAATAAAGAGGTTTGCATCACTGAATTATCTAACTTTTTTTTTTTTTTGTATTACCAGTTTTGATCATCATTATAGTGGAAGTTAGTGTTGTCATCCTAGTTGGGCACACTCGTAATGTGTGTGTCTCCACCCATACACACAGCCATACTCCATTTTATGTGAAAAGAGAGATTGATTTCACTGAATTATCAAAATTAGGTAAAGATGATGTTTTAATCACTTTTATTTGCCAGGAATGGATGTGAGAAACGATTTTAGTCATTTTCATTGCTCATCAGTCAGATCCAGTCTCTGAAGCTCTCACCATATATTGAGTGAAATATAGTTATGTGTATTTGAGATATATTTTTAAGGAAAGATACTATAATAAGAATTATGATAGATTCACAATTACATTCCTTTTTTTTAGCATTTTTTATTTATTTAAACATCTTGATTACAAATATGATTATGATTAGGTTTCAGTCATGTAAAGAACATCCCCCTTCACCACTGCAACATTCCCACCACCAATGTCCCAAAGCTCCCTCCTCCCACCCCCCCACCTGTACTCTAGACAGGCTTTCCAGTTCCCTCATTCATTCTCATGATTATGGTACTTCTGTGTAGTTATTTCTATAACTGCACTCACCACTCTTTGTGGTGAGCTTCATGATGTGAGCTGGAAGTTCCAGCCCTCCTCTCATTGTCTCTGAGGATTGTTGCAAAGATGACTTTTATTTTTCTTAAAACCCATAGATGAGTGAGACTATTCTGTGTGTCTCTCTCCCTCTGACTTATTTCACTCAGCATAATAGACTCCATGTACATCCATGTATAGGAGAATTTCATGACTTCATCTCTCCTGACGGCTGCGTAATATTCCATTGTGTATATGTACCACAGTTTCTTTAGCCATTCGTCTGTTGAAGGGCATCTTGGTTGTTTCCAGAGCCTGGCTATTGAGAATAGTGCTGCAATAAACAGGTGTGAGGAAGGGGTTTTTGTACTGTATTCTTATGTTCCTAGGGTATATTCCTAGGAGTGGTATAGCTGGATCGTATGGGAGCTCAATTTCTAGTTTTTGGAGGAATCTCCATATCGCTTTCCATAGAGGTTGGACTGGACAGCATTCCCAACAGCAGTGGATAAGAGTTCCTTTCTCTCCGAATCCCCTCCAGCACCGAATGTTCTCCTTCTTTGTGATGTGTGCCAATCTCTGTGGTGTGAGATGGTATCTCATCGTTGTTTTGATTTGCATCTCCCTGATGATCAGTGATGAGGAGCAATTTTTCATGTGCCTTTTGGCCATTTGTATTTCTTTTTTATCAAAGTGTCTGTTCATTTCTTCTCCCCATTTTTTGATGGGATTAGATGTTTTTTTCTTGTAAAGTTCTGTCAGTGCCCTGTATATTTTGGATATTAGCACTTTATCTGATGGGTATTGGGTGAATAGTTTCTCCCACATGGTGGGTGCCTCTTGTATCCTGGGCACTATTTCTTTTGACGTGCAGAAGCTTCTCAGCTTAATGTATTCATATCTGTTGATCTCTGCTTCCACTTGTTTGGAAAGTACAGTTTCCTCCTTGATGATGCCTTTAGTCTCAATGTCATGGAGTGTTATACCTACGTGTTGTTCTATATACCTTATTGTATCAGGTCTGATATCAAGGTCTTTAATCCATTTGGATTTTACCTTCGTACATGATGTTAACTGGGGGTCTATGTTTGCTTTTTTGCAAGTGGCTAACCCGTTCTGCCAGCACCACTTGTTGAAGAGGTTTTCCCTGCTCCATTAGGATTTCTTGCTCCCTTGTCAAAAATTAGGTGATTGTATGTCTGAGGAACATTGTCTGGGAACTCAAGCCTATTCCACTGATCTGAGGGTCTGTCTTTATTCCAATACCATGCTGTTTTGATAACTGTTGCTTTGTAGTACAGTTTAAAATTGGGGAAAGTAATGCTTCCAATACTCCTTTTCCCTAGGAGTTCTTTAGCTATTCGAGGGTGTTTATTGTTCCAGATGAACTTCATAAGTGTTTGATCCACTTCTTTGAAGAATGTCATGGGTATCTTTAGAGGGATCGCATTAAATCTGTATAATGCTTTGGGGAATATTGCCATTTTAATGATGTTAATCCTGCCAATCCATGAGCATGGTATGTGTTTCCATTTCCATGTATCCTCTCTTATTTCTTGGAGCAGGGCTTTATAGTTTTCTTTGTATAGGTCCTTCATATCTTTGGTCAAGTTGACTCCAAGATATTTGAGTTTGTGTGGCAGTAATGTGAATGGGATTGCTTTCTTGATGTCCATCTCTATTGGTGTATAAAAAGGCCATTGATTTCTGTGTGTTAATTTTGTAGCCTGCCACCTTGCTATATGAGTCTATTGTTTCTAAAAGCTTTTTGGTATAGTCTTTAGGGTTTCTAAGTAGAGTGTCATGTCATCTGCAAACAGTGAGAGCTTGACTTCTTCCTTTCCTATCTGGATTCTCTTGATATTTTTTCCTTGCCTGATCACTATAGCAAGAACTTCCAGTACTATGTTGAAGAGGAATGGTGAGACAAGCCTTGTCTTGTGCCAGAATTTAGAGGAAAGGCTTTTAGTTTTTCTCCATTGAGGATAATATTTGCCATTGGCCTGTGGTAGATGGCTTCAACTAGATTGAGAAAGGTTCCTTCCATTCCCATCTTGCTAAGAGTTTTGATCAAGAATGGATGTTTGACCTTATCAAATGCTTTCTCTGCATCTATTGATCTGACCATGTGATTTTTTATTTTTCTTGTTGATGTTGTTTATGATATTGATAGATTTACGGATGTTAAACCATTCTTGCAATCCTGGGATGGAACCTACTTGGTCGTAATGTATGATCTTCTTGATGATGCATTGGATCCTATTTGCCAGGATTTTGTTGAAGATCTTTGCATCTGCATTCATCAGGGATATTGGTCTGTAATTTTCTTTTTTGGCAACATCTCTGTCTGGTTTTGGTATCAAGGTGATGTTGGCTGCATAGAAGCTGTTGGGAGTGTTCCGTTTTTCAATTTCATGGAAGAGCCTGGCAAGATTGGTAGTAGTTCCTCTTGAAAGGTTTGAAAGAATTTATTAATAAATCCATCTGGGCCTGGGCTTTTCTTTTTAGGCAGATGTTTGATTACAGTTTCAATTGCTCAGTAGTGATGGGGGTGTTCAGATATGCTATATCTTCCTTACTTAATTGTGGAAGGTTATAAGTGTCCAAGAATTTATCCATTTCTTCTAGGTTCTTATGTTTAGTAGCATAAAGTTTCTCAAAGTAGTCTCTGATTACCCTTTGGATCTCTGCAGTATCTGTCGTGATCTCCCCCTTTTCATTTCTAATATGGGTTATCAGGTTTCTCTCACTTTCTTTGTGAGTTTTGCCAATGGTCTATCAATCTTGTTTGTTTTTTCAAAGAATCAACTTCTGCTTTCGTTGATCTTTTGGATTGTTTTTTGGTTTTCCACTTCATTGAGTTCTTCTTTCAGCTTGTTATTTCCTTCTGTCTCCCTATTTTTGGTTCCTCTTGTTGGTCATTTTCTAATTTTATGAGCTGCATCATTAAGTTATATAGGTATGCCCCTTCTTCCTTCCTGATGTGTGCTTGCAAAGCTATAAATTTTCCTCTCAGGACCTCTTTTACTGTATCCCATAGATTCTGGCAATTTGTGTCTTCATTAGCATTTGTTTCCAGGAA
Organism: Suncus etruscus; assembly: GCF_024139225.1. Lineage (NCBI taxonomy): Eukaryota > Metazoa > Chordata > Mammalia > Eulipotyphla > Soricidae > Suncus > Suncus etruscus. Next base: position 168,261,446 of record NC_064849.1, read on the forward strand.
AGTTTAGATTTCATCTTGGATCACTGGTTGTTCAGTAGCAGGGTGTTTAATTTCCAATTCTTAAAGTGTTTCTTCTGTGTGGCTTTGTAGTTCACATCTAATTTAAGAGCCTTGTGGTCAGCAAAGGTAAACTGCAAGATTTCTATCCTCTTGATTTTATGAAGGTATGTTTTATGTGTCGGCATGTGGTCTATCCTGGAGAATGACCCATGTACATTGGAGAAGAATGTGTATCCAGGTTTTTTGGGATGGAGTGTCCTATATATATCTACTAGGCCTCTTTCTTCCATTACTCTTTTCAGGGTTAGTATGTTTTTGTTGGGTTTCGGTCTGGTTGACCTATCAAGTGTTGACATGGTCGTGTTGAGGTCTCCCACAATTATTGTGTTAATATTGATGTTCTCTTTCAGATTTGTCAGTAATTGTATTAGATAATTTGCTGGTCTCTCATTGGGTGCATATATGTTTAAAAGTCTGATTTCTTCTTGTTGTACATATCCCTTGATTAGTACATAGTGTCCATCTTTGTCCCTTACAGCTTTTCCGAGTATAAAGTTCGTGTCATCAGATATTAATATGGCCACCCCAGCTTTTTTAAGTGTGTTGTTTCATTGGATGATTTTCCTCAAATCTTTGATTTTGAGTCTGAGTTTGTTCTGACTATTCAGGTGTGTTTCTTGTAGGCAGCAGAAGGTTGGATTCATCTTTTTGACCCTTTTTCCACTCTGTGTCTTTTAATTGGTGAATTTAGTCCATTGACATTAAGGGAGATGATTATCATAGGATTTAATGTCATATTTGTAGATAAGTTTGCTGTGTTTATTGGTCTCTCTTGTCTTAAAGTAGGCCTTTCAGTTTTTCCTTTAAGGCTGGTTTTTCATCTGTGAAGTTTCTGAGCTGTTGTTTATCCATGAAGCTATGTATCCTTCCTTCAAACCTGAATGTGAGTTGGGCAGGGTGCAGTATTCTTGGTGAGGCATCCATTTCATTCAGTCTTGTCACAATATCCCACCATAGTTTCTTGTGACATGTCTGCTGTAAGTCTTAGGGATGCTCATTTGAATGTAATTTCCCTTTTTGATTTTGCTGCTTTCAGTATTCTATCTCTATCTGTGGGACTTGTCATCGTAACGAGGATGTGTCTTGGCATGTTTTTCTTTGGGTCTCTTTTAGCTGGTACTCTTTGGGCATGTAGGATTTGATTGCATGTAGTCTTTAACTCTGGGAGTATCTTTGACAGTTGATTCTTCCTGGAGATCTCCTTCCTGGGTCTCTGGGACTCCAATGATTCTTATGTTGTTTCTGTTGAGTTTATCAAAGACTTCTATTTTCATCTGTTCACATTCCTTGAGTACTTTTTCCATTGCCTGATCGTTTGTCTTAAGGTTCTTTTCCAATTTCTTCCACTGCATTGAGTTTTTCTCTATCTCATCTTCCAGCATGCTGATTCTGTCCTCAGCTGCTTTTAACCTGCTGGCAGGCCATCTACTGAGTTTTTCAGTTCAGCTACCGTGTTTTTCAGATGTTATTTCAGTTTGGAGTTTTCTGATTTCTGTTTTTGTGTTTTGTTCAGATCGATCTATGCTTTCTTTGAGTTCTACAAACATCTTCCATATTGCTATTCTAAACTCCTTGTCTGAGAGGTTAATTAGATGGTCGAAGTTTTTTTTAGGTCATCCGAGCTATCATGTTCATTCTCTGTGCATGTTCATTGCCTGTGAGGTTTCCCCATTTTCCTGCTTGTAGTGTGATTTTTTTTCTGCGTGTTGTGGTGGGGTTCATTGGGTAGAAAGAGTGTGCGGCCGCGAAACGGAGGGGCCGCTCTCTTCTGGAACCTCTGGGAGTGCTATTTTTCTGGGCCCTTTTCGGCCCATTCCGAAGATGTTTCGGAGACAGGACAGTGGAAAAACACACACAGGCAACACTCACAGTGGGGAATCACTGGGCGTGCTTAGATTTTCCCAGCCTGATATCAGAAACAGGCGACCTTCCTTTCTGCAGAATACTGTGGTTAGCTGGTTTTTATGTCTGTCACAGTTCTTTGATGCTCCCGCCCTTGGGTGAGCCTCTGGGAGTGCTATTTTTCTGGGCCCTTTTCGGCCCACTCCGAAGAGGTTTCGGAGACAGGATAGTGGAAAAACACACACAGGCAACACTCACAGTCAGGAATCACTGAGATATATTTTTTCTTTCTTTAGTTTTTGGGCCATATCTGATTGCTCAGAACTTATTTCTGGCTCTGCAGTGAGGGATCATTCCTGAAATGGCTGGGGGAACCATATAGGGTTCTAGAAAATGAGTCCAGATTAGTAGAGTACAAGACGAGTGCCCTACCTGTTGTACTATTACTGATCCACACCAGTTAGTATATTTTTTAAAAAATGCTTTCATAGGAGATTTATTTTTGTACCACTACTTTATGCAGATTGACTTCTTTTTATTAAGAGCAACTTAGTTTGTGATTTCCTTCTAAACAAAATAATTCATATAATTCAATACAATAATTTATATAATTCAAGCTAAATTCTGGTGGTTTTTGTTCTGCTTTGTTTTGTTTTGGGCAAATTATGGGGATGTGAAAAGGGGTTATGTCACACCTCAGAACTTGATCCCTGTCTCTGCTCAGGATCAGTCCTGGCACACTATATGATTTCTGAGCCACAAATGTAAAAGTCACTGATGTAAACATTCATTTAGCTACCCATTAATCTAGTGCTGATCAGCCTGAGTTAAATTATCATGTATTTATAATAATAATAATAATAATGAAACTAGCTTAGAAACTAGCTATTTGGAGGAAAGTGACAAGACACATTTCCTAATCTCTTGACCTGCTGTCAGGTAATCATTAGTCCAAATGGTCAAATTGTGAATAATGGGCATGAATTGAAACCATGGATACAGAGAGAGTTTAGTATACAGGGCACCTGATTTATGAAACTTAGCACCCTATATGGTCCTCCAAAAATTGCCAGGAGTAAGCCCAGAACATAGGTGGGTATGGCCCTAATACCCTGACCCCCAAATAAAAGAATTAAAGCCAAGCCCAGCCTCCCTTTGCAAGCATTCATGTGGCAGTGGAAATCAGATTGCTTCCTGTAGAGCTGTAGTTTTCAGCTTTTTTATACCTGCCGATCAGTACAGGTTTTTCTACTGGCAGGCTCTAAATAGCTGTAATTTATTTTACTGATAAACAGGAAACATCTGAGAATTGACACATGTCTATACTGGTGGTTGAAAATCAAGGCATCATGGCACTCAGATGCTTGGAAAATTGTCAAGGTTTGCCTTGCATATACATTTATTACCAAAGTGTACCATCATCACTACCTGTAGCAAGGGAAGGTAGTTTGCCTGTGGAGTTTGAGAATCTTTTGTTTTTACAGAACTCTTGTGTGTAATTTTCCCTGGGGTGTATTTAAAGTACTGGTAGAAAGACCTTAAGGGGTTCTTCTAACACTCTTGGGACTAAAGGGACAAAAGGAATACTGTCATGGTGGCCTGGTAACAACTGAAACCAGAGCAGAGGGGAAAGACAATTTTTTGAGGGAATGCATTATTATAGGGTCAAAACACAGATCAAAGCATACATACCCTCTGTTTGCTGTCAGTCTCATCTGACATTGTGATTCTGAACATAAAACTTTTCTGGAGTGTATAGAGTTGTTGCTTAGGTAGACGACTAATTTGCTGAGCTTCATGACTCATTTCTGTTTTTCTTGTCCAGATTTTCCTTATTGAGGAAGTAATGGGAAATGCCTGCTATCTTGCTACTGGTCATTCTAGTCTTGGATAATTCAGTAGCTGGGCGTGTCACCATGAACCTCTTTGTTCATGTGAACAGTATATGATTACTGAGTGAAACACGTAATTCTTTTCACCTTTATATTGTAGATAGTACACACCTTCAAGGGCCATAAAGCGGAAATTCATCTTTTGCAACCTTTTGGGGATCATGTTATCTCTGTCGATACCAACAGCGTTGTTATTATTTGGCATATATATTCAGAAGGTAAGAATTAACTTACTCCTCTAGCTTATATGTCTGTATCTAAATAATAATCTTTATAAGCATTTTCTTCCTTTTTCAATTGTATTTTGTGTTTTGTATTTGTATTTGGGCCACTTTTGGCACTGCTCAGAGGACCATATGGGTGCCAGGGACCAGGACCAAGCCTGCGTAAGCCATATGCCAGTCAAATTCCCTACCTGCTGTACTATTGCTCTGGCCCCAATATTTCTATACTAGATATTGTACTTGAAATCAGCTAAGAGAAATTTAAAGAAGGGGCTGGACCAAAGTTTGATCCCCAGCACATCATCCCTCAACAGGACTGATACCTAAGCGCAGAGCCAGGAGTAAGTCTTAAAATTTTTTTTTAAGAATCTTTAACGGACTGGAGCAATAGCATTTGCCTTGCATGCGGCCAACACAAGACAGATGGTTCAAATCCCGCCATCCCATATGGTCCCTGAGCCTGCCAGGAGTGATTTCTGAGAACAAAGCCAGGAGTAACCCCTGAGCGCTGCCCCCCCCCCCAAAAAAAAGCAACTTTAACAAATATAGGTAAAAAAAATTAGTAAAACCTGTATAAATAATTTTATTCAATTATTTTAGCTAGCTTAACTACCATACCTAAATTACCTATTTAGCTTTTATCTCAAAATAATTTCCCATTTAATTTCTCCAAATCTAGTGACACTCATTTTCCCTTTAGAATGAGTTTTTATATACACAGCAATAATTCTTGATTCATATTTTCAACTTTGAGTAACAGATTTTAGTAGAAAACCTGAAAGTCTTGAAATATGAAGTAAAATGTGCATCAAGTAAGAACCAGATCTTTCGAGAGTGGTTGTCTCACACAGTGACACTGAGTGAGGTGCTGGGTACTATGCCGTCTTCAATTCTTGGGAATTTATCCGCGTTTAACTCCTAACCTTTCTCAGAGATCAAATAACAATAGGTAACTTCTTGAATCTGTTTATATTTTTAGTTTATTGTCCCTTGAATACCTCATTTTAAATGTAGGATATTTGGGGGGAGGGGTTATTTTTTTAGCTAATGTCTTAGGGATTGCTCAGTGGGTGTTAGTACATGTTCTTGTTCAAGTGAATCTATTTTTTTGTTCTGGTATAGGGAACAGAGTTTCTTTTTCTTGTTTGTTTTTGTTTTTGGGCCACACCCCTTTGACGCTCAGGGGTTATTCCTGGCTAAGTGCTCAGAAATCGCCCCTGGCTTGGGGGGACCATATGGGACGCCAGGGAATCAAACCACAGTCCGTTCCTTGGCTAGGGCTTGCAAGGCAGACACCTTACCTCTAGCGCCACCTTCCCGGCCCCAGGGAACAGTTTCTAAAGCAATACTTGTTGTATCAAATAATTAAGGATGGGGCTGGATGGCAATGGATGGCGATGGATTTCTTTCTGCCATCCCAGGCCACGTGGCTCAGCAACCCCATGAACCGGCAGGTTCCAGGCCCAGGTGATCGGCGTAATCAAGACTCACTCACAAGCAGGCATCAGGAAGCATTAACTTTATTCATGCCCTATTCACCACATGTGTGTGGCCTATCTCATAACCTTTTAAGCATTCAGCCATTCTAGGCTACCCTGCGTCTAAACCCTTTCAGCCATCTTCCCTTTGGCCTCCATCCTGGTCCAAGACCAGAAACAGAAATACCGAAGCCAGCGAGCTCAGCAGGCCCGAAAGGCAAAGACCCTTAATCCCCTGGCTTCCGGGTTTATCTACCTATTCTAAGACCCCTCCCAGGAATGGGCCGGGTCTTGCAGGTAAGGTCACACCTAATATCCGGTTCCCAAGACCCCTCCCAGAAATGGGTGGGTCTCAGGTCGCTACACGTAAATCCAGGGTGGAGTAACATTTCCCCCTTCTTTGAAATATAAAAAGAGCCTTTTGTAATTTTGACTCCACCTTTAGCCAAAGGTGGGTTAATATTTTCATGCAGCAACGTAATAAAGTGAAAATTAATATACCAGCCCTTTTCAAAAACATAACATTTTTGCAAAATATACTATACACCTGTAACCTAAAATTCTATTAATGCTTTTTTACCAAGCACTATTTTGGAACTTTCATGTTCCTATACTTTTAAACTATATTGGGGGAACTTCCTGTTCCTATAAACCTTTCCTATACACAAGTACTACAGCATAGATGCATAACATACATTTTAAAAACAGGTTAAGTACATTAAAATACACACAGTAAAACATTTTGCAATTGAAAATATTAACTATGAAAGACAACAAAACACATTTAAATTATAAAGAAAATGACTAAGACAAAGATGCAGGCGGTTAGAAATTAGATGTTTAAATGGGCTAAAACTGCTAATACTCCTTTTTTTCTTTAAACCACTAACTAAAACTTATCCCATCACCAACTATGAGTAAAATATAAGAGTACCCGCTTAGTCCCTACACCTGAAATCATAGTTCAGATGATTAATTTGTCCCACGCTGATCTCACCACGTGGCTTCTGTAAACTTTGTGCAGGCCGGTTTCGCTCGCGCTGTTGTTGACCATGTGGTTCCAGGTTCCGCAGCCGGATTATGCAGTTTTACCTTTGTGATTTGGAGGGTGGATCCCAGGCTTGCTGCTTTTTGCCGGATTAGGCACTGTTCGCCGCTTTTCTGCTATAGGGCCGAGTTCTTGGTTGATAGCAGCTGCCTTTTTTTTTTCTTTTTTTTTTTTTTTGTTCTTGAAGATAATTTATTATTTTGTCAGCAAGCCAAGTACAGGCTCCAGTTTAAATGAATGGGTATTAAAAGCCCTTTTATATATAAATTGGGAGAAACTCTTTTATTATCCAGTTGACTTTCTTAATACCATTTTTCAGTAGCTCATTGGTCCAGTGTCTTCAGGGAGCTGCTAGTAACAGGTCCAGAGCAGTGGCACAAGTGGTAAGGTGTCTGCCTTGCCCGCACTAGCCTAGGATGGACCATGCCATGGTTCGATCCCCTGGTGTCCCATATGGTCCCCAAAGCCAAGAGTAAATTCTGAGCGCAGAGCCAGGAGTAACCCCTTAGTGTTACCGGGTGTAGTTCACAAACCAAAAGCAAAAAAAAAACTGCTAGTCACAAACAGAAGTAAGGACCTAAAAATTCCTTACCAGCTGGGCCAGAGAAGTAGTATAGAGGGGAGGGCATCTGCCTTGCACATAGCTGATCTGGTGATCTGGGATGAATCTTGTGACATCCACAAGTTTTCCAGTTATTTAAAAATAAATTTCCATTTTAATTTTTGTTTTATAGAAGAATACCTGCAGTTGACTTTTGATAAATCAGTATTTAAAATTTCTGCAATTTTGCATCCAAGTACCTACTTGAATAAGATACTTCTCGGCAGTGAACAAGGAAGCTTGCAGTTGTGGAATGTAAAATCCAAGTAAGCTCTTTATAATTGGTTCCTATCTTATTTTCATTTATTACTCTTTAAGTGTACTTAAGACTCAATTCTCTGTACTTTCAGTTTTCTCAAATAGGGAGTAGTTTTGTTTTCTTGGAGACCTTTCAGTTAGTAGCCCTGATTGTATATTTGTTGTTTAGGGATTTGCATGTAAAGCTAGCTTGTGGTCCTTGTATATTGTGGCCAACTCCATAAACATCCGTGGAAAAGTAAATACTAGTGGCCTAGTTGCCATTAAGAATTCATTATCTATAAAATCTTGTAAAATAAGATGAGGAAGTAATTAAACTCTTAATGGGTAGAATTTTTGTAGAAGGTTAAGAGAGGTGAAGCAAGATCAGTGTTCTAGCTCTTAGAAATGGCACTACTGAACCACAAGGCTATGTACATCTACAATATGATTGGTACAGCTGGGATAGTAGATACATGATTCTACATGTTATTTGGATATTCATTCAGAGGTGAAAATTGAGTGTCAGTTTCTTTGTAGCATTAAAAAATGGTAGGACCGGGGGCCAAGGATCAGGACCGCGGTTCGATCCCCCGGTGTCCCATATGGTCCCCCCAAGCCAGGGCCAATTTCTGAGCGCTTAGCCAGGAGTAACCCCTGAGCATCAAATGGGTGTGGCCAAAAAACAAAACAAAAAAAATGGTAGGACCAGGTTTGCTCTTCAAACCCGCGTTCTCCCTCGAGTGTGTATTTCGCTTGTCTCTAATGTCTCTTTATTGTCTTCACTCTGGAGAAGCCTGTCTTTCTTGAACACAAACTTGTCCCTTTCTCCTCACATCTTTCTTTGAAATAAGTTTCAATCAGTTATCTTCCTCACTTGCCTCTCCCCACCCCTCAAAAAGTACTAGGGCTGAGAGATGGTGCAGTGGGTAGGAGACTTGCCTATTCACGGCTGACCTTTTATTTTACCAGTTACCACATAAGATTCCCTGAGCCCATCACAGGTTATGATTCAAAGACTCAATGTTTATTCTTAGTTTTAAGTCGATGTTCTGGTTTTTAAAACAAGTATCATTGATTGAACTTGTCTCTAACCTCTAAGATTTGCTCCTTCTGCTCTTTCAGTTAAATACCCTTGACCAGATAATTAGTGAACTAATTTAATTATATCTACTACAGAGTTAAATACATGACTCCAGTGTCTTTGTTCTATGAACTTACCACCATGTATGATAATTTGGCCCCATATATACATATATAGTGTGTATATATGTACATGATATATAAAAATATACATACAAAATTTATAATATAGTGTATATATATATACAATTATGTAGTAGTCTAGTTAAATTACATTTTCTGATTTTAGAAACACGTGGTAAAAAATAGGATCATATACTAGAGTTTTTTTAATATGTTGTACTGTATAACACATGATTACTTGTGAATTATTTTTCTCTGTAATTACTTTTTGAGAAGCACACTTTTGGTGAGGTGCTCAGGAAATTGTGCAGTGCTGGAGATATAGCATGCAAACAGCCCTTTGAGCTGTCTCCCCAGATTATTTCATTCATTTTCTAGAAAGATGGCACTTTTGATTTGGAATTGGTATCGTCTACCCTGTCTTGGTATTAAGGTTCCTTTCCCGAAAGGAAACTGACGTTGTGGGCATTATGATATAATAGTAACGTAACTTGAATTTAAAAAAAAACGATAATAGTAATTTGCAAAAACAGACAGAAGTCTATGGTGTGCAGTTGCCTATCTCAGCTGTCTCTGTACATAAGCATTAGATCATAGTAGCAGATGTAATAACAAGGAACTGGCTAGATAGGATTATTTTGTCAAGACATTGTTATAATGAACTATATTTGGAGTCTGTTATGATACAGCACTGAAATGTGAATTTAGGCATCCAACCTATTTCTTCAAGAACCACTGTGGACAAAGAAGTTGAAAAGTTATTTAATACATAATAAAATTAAGGCACTAAAATATACTGAGTGTGAGCACTGCAGTGGGAGTCTCTAGCTTCCTGTCATACTCTGTACCTGTTTCTGTAGATAAACACATTGAATATTATTTAGGCCTCTGTAGTGAGAGGTTGATTGGACACCTGTTTAATCTAAACAGCTGTTTTGGTTGATGCAAGTGTCTTTGTAATATAAAAGAGTAAAGGCTTTGTGTTTCTCTTCTTCCACTTAATTTGTTCCCTTCTCCTCACTATTGGCACCTATGGTGTTCTGAGTATCTACCATGTAGACCATTCTGCTTCTTCATGGAGTTATTGCAAATACCACATATGATTGTCCAGTCTAATTGTCTGTGATCTTACTGGTCTGTCAGTATTGTGGAGTTTGGAGATTGTTGTGTGGTTACATGTGTGCCCTTGTGATCCAGGATCTGTGAAAATGAGTGATTCAGCAGCTTGGCATCTCAGCTGGCTGTTTGCATGCCAGAGGACTTGTGTGTGGGAGAGTTGCTGTGGGGCAGGATTTTAACCTGCTCCCATCCTAGAAGGCTCCAGAGATTTCAGTTTAAAGACTGGGCCTACCTGGGACAACTCAGTTGCAGCATCACTGTTTCACTTTACTTTTTAACATGTTCTTAATTTTGTGTTGCTTCCTCCCAAAATAGTATTCGATTCTCTTTTCTTACAGTAAACTTCTCTATACATTTCCAGGATGGAAAGTTGGAGTAACAGCTCTTCAGCAGGTTAGTGTTTTTTTTTCTTAAATTCATGAGTGGATCTTTGGCAATTCAGGAGTTAGTCATAATGGTGGACCTAAAGGAAAGGTATATATGGTTTAATATGAGTCTAAAACACATTTTTCTAAGTACTGTTTTGAAAATGTATCTAAAAAGAATCAACCACTCTTTGCTATAAATACTCATGGACCCTTAGGCAAGATTACTAGTGTTGTGCAAATAATATATAGCAAGCATTTATATAGTAATAAGCAAGGTGCCTCCAGAAGAATGAAATAAAATTTACGTGAATCAAGGAAGATTATCATCAAACTGAGAAATCTAACAATGTTGAGATTTTTGGCCAGATCCTAGTATTCCACTAAATACTGGTTTTTTTCTAGGGTTAATATTTTTATTTTCATGATTGTATTTTAACAGTGGTCCTCAAACTATGGCCCGTGGGCCACATATTGTATTTGTATCTGTTTTGTTTCTTCATTGCAAAATAAGATATATGCAGTGTGCATAAGAATTCGTTCATAAGTTTTGTTTTTACTATAGTCAGACCCTCCAATGGTCTGAGGGACAGTGAACTGGCCCCCTGTTTAAAAAGTTTGAGGACCCCTGGATAGAATATATATGAATAATTGAGTGTGCATCTGTGGAGAGTTTTAAATATATATTGACTCATGTAGCCCAGTCCATTGCTTAAAGTAAGCCAGAAGAAAGACAAATACAGGATAAGCTAACTTATCTGTGGTGTAAAATAATTATATTTGAAAATGTAATGTGGGGGGTTGCAGATACATGCATCACCCCTGACCCTATAGTCTAGGGAAGGAAAGGTAGGAGAAAAAAAGAAATCAAGATTTGAAGGAAGAAGTTGAGAAAGAAAAGTAGCAGAGCAATAGAGATCTGGGTCTTGGTTATATTGGGGATGTGGGAGAGTCATTTAGTTATAAATCCACAGCATAAACTCTACAACACTGAATATGAGATCTCAGCTGAAACTGTGCATGCCAAGGTAGGTTAGGGGGTAGGGGTGACAGTAGTGACAGTGGAGGGAACACTTCTGATGGAGTTGACACCATTGGTGTTGAAATATTGAATACCTAAAATTCACCTATCAATAACTTTGTAAATCAGTTCTTAAAAACTTGAAAAAAATATTCATTGCATGTAACTGTTAAGTTTATATGCATTCCTTTATCCCTTATTAACTCCAATCTGGTTTTGTTTCCACAGAACCCAAAGGTATCTATGGTTAGGTCCCTGTGAACGAGGAATCATATTCTGGGATATCTGGTTCTATACTAGGTTCTAATTTTTAGTAAGTTAAGTGATGGCAAATTTATAAAATACTTAGCTTTATTCCATTCTGTAATACTGTACTATTATATGTATTACTCTGTAATAATACAGTATTAATCATATTGTGCTAAAGTAGAGAAACATACGTATTCAGGACATGTGCATAAAACAATATGTAAAATAGATATTAAGATCCTAATATACTAAAACTGGAACAAACTAATTGTGAAAGTGAATCTAGCTTACTGCTCAGGAGTCAGTCTCAGAAGTGTTTATTGAACCTGTTAACACTTTTTTGTAGATTTTTCCTATTTTCTTTAAGTATTTTCTTGATGCTTAATCTGTTCCATTGCCTTACAGCAATTCTTTGTAGAAAGAGGTGTCCCTTTCTTTGGGCTCATCCAATCAGTTTATCGGGACTCTCACATGAAATTCTTTATCTATGCTATTTTCTTTCTAAACATCTTTGTCTTAGGATGGGGAGATGACTACAAGACTTCAGGATGGGAAGTAACTTAGAAAAATAATTCCTTAGTTCTTTATGATAAGTATCTATTAAAACTTTTAATGGACTGTGTTTTCCCCATCTTTAGTATAATATTCCTTCACATTTGGGATAATACATGCCTTACCACTAGGATAATTGAAACTTATTTAAGACAATTGAAAGTCAAGTGATTACATTTTTAGGCACCAGCTGTGGATGTTGTTGCTGTCGGCCTTGTGTCGGGCCAAGTTATCATTCACAACATTAAGTTTGATGAAACATTGATGAAGTTTCGTCAGGATTGGGGACCTATTACTTCCATTTCTTTCCGTACAGGTAACTTTTAGCTTACTTATTTCTTAAGTTAAACACACATTCTAAAGGGTCATAAAGATGTTTTTAATAGATGCCTTCTTATAACAGCATAGTAGAATGAAAGTTCTGAAATGTAAAATGACAGAATATGGATATAATATTGGGATAATAGTCTGCCATCCCATGAACTCTCACTTGCTATACTATCCTATACTACATGGCCCTGGTGTGATTCCCTAGCACCACATGGTGCTAGAGCATCACCAGAGGCAGCCCCAGCTCTGGTGAGGTGACTCCTTGTTCCATGAGCAGCTGCTCACTAAGGTGTCCTGGGGCCCTCACCTTGAACTGCTGGCCACATTGCTGGGAGGACCCCACCCCTCCCAAAATAAGAAAATTGAAATTGGTGTTTACTTTTAGGTATGTATCTTTTCTATTTTGTATTTGAGCTAGAGCGGTAGAAAGAACTGCTCTGTGAACTTATTTTGTAGTGTATGTATTTCTTACTGCTTAATATTTTAATCACAGATGGCCATCCGATTATGGCAGCTGGAAGCCCATGTGGCCATATTGGACTCTGGGATCTAGAGGACAAGAAATTAATTAATCAGATGAGAAATGCACATTCTACAGCAATTGCCGGCTTGACATTTCTCCATAGAGAACCACTGCTTGTCACAAATGGTGCTGACAATGCTCTGAGGGTAATATTATGGCTGTTTCCATCCGTCTTTGACCTTTAGGTTATTGCACATCTTCTTTAGTCTATCAATCTACAACCTAGACAAGTGTGGGGTTGCTAGTGTCAGGTGAAACAAAGGCTATGTTTTCATTACAGTGAAATGAGGAAGAAAAAAGCCCTGCAACTCAGCTTTCCCAGAACTCTTGTTCCGGGTTATTAGATTTAGTTCTTGTAGCTCTTTTAGCACATTCCTGTTTTATTTTTTTTGTTTCATTTTGTTTTGTTTTTGCAGATATGGATCTTTGATGGCCCCACTGGGGAAGGCAGGCTCTTGAGGTTCAGAATGGGACATAGTGCTTCTCTTACCAAAATTAGGTATTACGGACAAAATGGACAACAGATTCTTAGTGCAAGTAAGTGCTTTATACCAGAAAAGTTTATTCTAGCATGTATTGAAGGCATATTTATTATCATTTATATATACATTTAAATTCATGTTTTTTTTGAGAGACTAATCTGGATATAATATGACATTTTTAATGCTTCAGGAAGTACTGTAGGTGAAATCTTCACTTGAATTGACTTTGAGTATCATCAGAGACTGGTCAAATTCTGAAGATGTTTTTATTGTCTTTGTTTTATTATTTTAAAACCAGGCTTTTCTTGCTGTATTTTGTTATTGCTAAATGGTGTTCTGTACACAGTTGACTATTAAAGAAAGCATTTAGCTACATCCAGCTCTATTTAAACTATGGGAAACTAACTTCCAAGATATTGCTAGAATTTCATAAGATTTTTACTCAAATAGTCTATTGATCGGTGATGCTTGATAAAGAATTTCTGTATTTGTCAACAGGTCAGGATGGAACTCTACAGTCATTTTCCACTGTACATGAAAAATTTAACAAGAGTTTGGGACATGGTAGGTCATTTTACAAGGTGAAAATAAAATGTTTTTTTATTTCACTCCTATATTTTAAACTAATGTTTTGTTTGCTCATTTTATATTTATAGTTGAATTTAGGTTTATTTTTAAATATCCTTCTAGGACTTAAATTGTAGAGACTTGGTATCTTTATGAATCTTCATCAAGATGGAAGGAGTGATATAGTACATTAGGGATAACATTGCTTTGCACGTGGCTGACCCACGTTTGATCTCAGCATTCCATGTGGTCTCCTGAGCCATCTGAGCACAACTAGGAGTAATTACTGAACATAGAGCTAGGAGTAAAGCTCTTAGAACTGTAGGATATGCCCTTAAAACAAAAGTAATCTTCAGCTCCAAGAATTTTTTTAGTCAAGTTATCTTTTTTGTTCTTGAACAATATTTTTGTTTGCCTTCATTTGGTCCTACATTTTCAGTGATTTGAGATTATGATGTTATATCTTTTAATCCTATGATGATGGGGATATGATTCAGGCTTCATGCATTCAGTCCTTGAACTGTTTTTGTAGGAACTATTTAATCTTAATATAATTTGTTCATTTTTTGGCATATTTTGAGAATGTAATTTAGTTCACTATGTTTCTAGCTGAAATAATGTTGAAATAAAATGTAATGACATCGTATTACAGTAATTATATTAAATATTGTTGCATTTTAGAAAACTCAACAGTGTGGTTTGTTGTATAGTCTTTGTCAGGGACGCACATAGCAGTTTTGGGAACTCAGGAACCTATTTGTCATTGACCTAGCGTTGTGGCCCTTCTTTTCTTGGGCTGCTGGCCTTGCTGATTACCAGCAGGACCTTAAGTGGCTCTGCTAGGTGTGGAGTCCTACAGTGCAAGGTCAAATTAACCTCCTCACACATACTATATTTACCATTTGAAGCCATAACCATATCTGAAGGTCCGACAACTTTTGTTATGGAAAGATTTCTGTTTTGTTTTGCTTTTTTTTTACTAACGTGACTATGATTTTATTATTTGTAAAAATCATTATTATTAAAAATTAATGTGATTTGTTTTCTGGCTTGCATATTGCTGCAAAGCCATCAAATAATTGTAGCAAGTAGCATCATCATAGTTTTACTCCTGATATAAATGGGAGTATCTTTAATGCAATGCATAGTTTTGATACAGTTTATACTTTTGGTTTTATAAAGATCCTTTATTACAGATGACTCATCACTGTTCTCTTTTACCCTGCTCTAGGATTAATAAATAAAAAGAGAGTTAAACGTAAAGGTCTTCAGAACACCATGTCAGTGAGACTTCCACCCATCATGAAGTTTGCAGCTGGTAAGTTACTCCATATTGTATTTCAGGAAGTTTGTAATGAATATTATTGCAGAGACCAGTAAAAGGAAAAGTACTCCTATTCTTGATTGGACTAAAACTCATTTAGTTATAATATGAACTTATTTTGTTCTCTATAATAAATCATCAGTAGCTTTTGTAAGTAACTTTAATTTCTTTAATTTTGGCTTTCTTTCTATTTGTTTTCTATCGTATAGCCAGAGTAATCTTCTAAAGTATATGTACTTGAAAAATCACTTATTTGAAACATGTCACTTGCTTGCTTAAAGTATTTCAGTGGACCCCTACTCCTTTAGGATGGAATTCCTTTTTAAATCTCTTTCTGAATCCTTTGTAACATTGCCACACTTCTCTTATCTTCCTCTTGTTCAAGATGATTTATTTACCTCTGTGCTTAAATTTGTTAACTTAGGAATGTGTATGTTTTTTTCCTCCACTTCACCTATCATATATTTTCTACTGTTTTTACTGTTTCTGTCAGGGTCCCATTTATTTAGCCAGCCCAAATCTTTCTACAGCACCTAAGTACCCTTAGAACACAACACCACACTTGATTTATAATATCTTCTAATCGGCATCTCTTGTTGTATTGAAAGCTGATTGCCAACAGAAATACTTATTTCAACCTAGTGTGTGTGAACAGTGCCTCCCGATAAATTGGAATATTTGATGCTAAGCAAATGATAGGTGAATGAGTAAAAAAAATACTTCATTTGTGATATTGTTTTAGAGGAAGCTCGTGAGAATGACTGGGATGGTATCATTGCTTGCCATCAGGGTAAGCTATCTTGTTCAACCTGGAACTACCAAAGATCTACAATAGGCAATTACTTCCTAAAGCCCAAAGATCTGAAGAAAGATGATATAACTGCTACAGTAAGTGATTTTCTATAAGTACATTTTCTCCTCACACTGTCTTTTAAGATCAGAGAGACAGGAATTAAAGTGCTTGCTTCACATCTGGCCAGTCTATGCCTTTGATCTTCAGCACTTCATGTGGTCCCCAAAACACCCACAGGAGGGATTCCTGAGCAGATTACCATATAGTGATCTTTTTATTCTTAGTCTTATGATACTATTTAAAGGAATAGTGTAGAGCTAATACTGTATCACTCAGCCATGAAGCATTGTTTGCTCCTCAGCACCAAAATAAATATATGTAGTTTAGCATTCTTAAATTTTTCCCCTAATTGTGTTATGTTTTCCATATTTCAGAAAGTTATTTTAAGTTTTACTTAATGTAATATGTTGGTTATCTTAATTAGTATAGGATTAAGATTATTTAGAATAACCCTTTGATATGTTTTAAATATTTGCCTATATTGTCTTATCTAAATCTGTACAACATAATGTTCAGTTAATTTAAGTCCAAGGATTTCTCCCCCCCCCCCCCCTTTTATGGTTTGGTTTTGTTTTAGATACAGGAGTAAGGTTTAGCTAAATCAAGTAATAGATGGATGTAGAACTTAATTAAGGCCTTTATCTCATGTTTATTCTGTACTGCTAAAAATATCTCTTTAAAACTGGATAAAAGATGGTACAGCAGGTAGGTCATCACACTGGATGTGGCCCAAACCTCTTTCCCCAAATGCTTATGAAAGTTACACTGATTGAGTTCTGTCTGAAGCCTTTTAAAATAGATATTATAAATATGACTTATTTTAAAATTTTGCTTTTGGGGCCACACCCAAGTGTGCTCAGAGCTAACTCCTGACCCTGTTCAGGAATCATTCTTGTGTTGTTGGGGAGCCATATATGATGCCAGGGATTGAAATAGGCTTGGATGCATGCAAAACAAGGACATTAGCCCCTGTAGTATATTTCTGGCCCTCATTAAAGCTTTAAAAAATGTCAGCAATGGGGCCGGAGAGATTGCATGGAGGTAGGGTGTTTGCCTTGCATGCAGAAGGACAGTGGTTCGGATCCCGGCATCCCATATGGTCCCCGAGCCTGCCAGGAGTGATTTCTGAGCATAAAGCCAGGCAGGAGTAGCCTCTGAGCACTGCCGGGCGTGATCCAAAAACCAAAAAAGAAAGAGAGAAATGTCAGCATTGCTTATACGGTTTTCATATTTTTATGTATTTTTGTTTTTATTAGTGTATAAATAATTCTGTTAGATCCAGGTTTTAAGATTAAGTTAGACTTGGTTTGCAAATTTGTCACCTTTTTTGTTTAATTTTATTGAAATATGGTTAGCATATCATAAAAATGATGGCATATGTTCATTGATTTTAGTGTCTCCAGAATTTTTATGTATAATTTTAAAACATTCTCATTACCTCAGAAAGAAACTTTGTACCCATTTTCTCACCTATATCCTCTTCATTCTTCCTGCCCACAATCTACTTGTTTTTGCTATGAGGAATTTCCTGCTCTGAACATTTAATGAAAATGGAATCAAGCAGTATATGGTTCCTATAAGCTGAGTCACTTACTTGCCTATAGTAGTGTTTTTAAAGATCACTCAGGAGCAGGGAGGGATCAGATCCTACTGAGGAAAACACTACATTTGGTGAGACATTAATTTGTTGATAGACATCTGAGATAGTTCTGTATTTTTGCCACAGTAAGTAATGCTGTTGTGAGAATCCCTGCTCAAGTTTTTATGTGACTGTATATTTTTATATCCTATGTTTAGACCTCAGAGTTTCCATACATTTTAGCCCATGCTTGTGCTTATGAAATGCTAGTTCATTGTAGTTTTTGTTAGCATTTCCTCAATAATCTAATGAGAACATCATTTCCTGGACTTCTTGATGCCTACAGTAATGTCTGTATATCTTCTTGGAAAAATATGTATCTTCCTGGAGAAATATCCACTCCAATGTTTTGCCCATTGTTAATGATTTGTAAAGCTCTTTTATATCTCTGGATATAATTCCTCTGTTATATCATTTGCAAATATTTTCTCCTATTCAGGAGGTTGCCATTTTGGTTTTCTAATGTATTTTCAGCATCAGATTTTAACTACTATGTAGTTAAAATGTATTACCAGTTCTTTTACATAATTGGGTGGCTTATATACAATTTCCACACTGTTTTGATTATTGCATCTCTGTAGTAAATTTTGAAATCAGGAAGGTTGGGCCCGGAGAGATAGCACAGCGGCATTTGCCTTGCAAGCAGCCGATCCAGGACCAAAGGTGGTTGGTTCGAATCCCGGTGTCCCATATGGTCCCCTGTGCCTGCCAGGAGCTATTTCTGAGCAGACAGCCAGGAGTAGCCCCTGCGCACCGCTGGGTGTGGCCCAAAAACCAAAAAAAAAAAAAAAAAAAAAAGAAAGAAATCAGGAAGGTTGAGTCCCTGACCCTAATATTTTTCCGCCCTGTTTTTGGGCCATACCCGGTGACGCTCAAGGGTTACTTATGGCTCTGCGTTCAGAAATTGCTCCTGGCTTGGGGGACTATATCAGATGCTGGGGATTGAACCAAGGTTCATCCTGGGTCAGCAGGTGCAGAGCAAACGCCCTACAATTGCACTATCACGCTGGCCCCAGACCTTGAAACTTTTATATAAATTTTACAATTAGCCATTTTTTTTTTTTTGCAAATTAAGCAGTTAGGATTTCATAATACCACTTTCAATTTGAAGGTGTAATTATTCTGATCTCTTTAGCCTCACAGAAACTGCTTTTGAGATAAATATTGTGTATTCCTTTCTTATATAATGATTAGAAATTTGGAGCTTTTTTTTTTGACATGGTAGTCCATAGTATTTTTTTAGGATTTATTTAATCAGCTTAGATAAGTAATTCAAAGAGAAAATAGAAGAATACTTTAATTTTGGTACTGTAACGGACAATTTAAGTTGATGTCCAATTTAAATTACATTACAATTTTAAAATTTGGTAATGTTTCATTGTCTTGAATAATAATTTCCATGCTTTTTTGAGACTAGGGATATAATCCATCAAAGTTTTTATATAAACAAAATAATTGCATTATGTTTAAGAAACCAGTATGACATTTATTCATTATGCTCTTTAAAATATAAGATAAATTAAAAGTTACGATAATTTCGAAGTTAAAATTCAATAAAGACATTGTGTCATGTATGTTTCTCTATATTCCCCCTCCCCCCCACTCCCAGGCTGTAGATATAACTTCTTGTGGAAACTTTGCTGTAATCGGTCTGTCATCAGGAGCGATAGATGTATATAACATGCAATCTGGTATACATCGAGGAAGTTTTGGCAGTAATAAAGGTATATTGAAAGTTTTTTTTTTCCTTTTCTTGTTTAAAAGATATAAATTTAATACTTACCTGGCAGGGGAGATACCATGATCACGAAGGTGGTTTCCCCAGGGCGAGGCTCACCCGTTGCACTCCGGGTGTGATGACCCCTGCAATTTTCCCAAATGTGGGAAACTCGACTGCATAATTTGTGGTAGTGGGGGACTATGTTCGCACTCTCCCCTGAAAGGAAAAAAAAAAAAAAAGATATAAATTTAAAACTAATATTTAGTGTCCCTTATTCATATGCCTCAAATTCTCAAATTCATACCTTTTTGTACGCATCATATTGAAGTATTTAGAGACTATAAACTAAGAGGAAATGAAGATTATACAAATCAATGTTTTTTCTTTTTAAGCAGAAATTTCTAACCTTTTTCCTTTAGCCTTTGTAGTATCTGATGAATTGATCTTTTTTCTTTTGGGTGTGGGTTGGTGTTAGGGCCCTATGTGGGGTTGCTTGGGCCTGCTACCAGCTTAGTGTTTAGTATTTCCTACTAGTACTGCTCAGGAAACTATTAGGTGCTAGGAATCAGGCCCCTATCCCCTGTGTGTGTGTCTCTCTCTGGCCCATGAGTTTTTTTTTAGTCTTGAGCGGTATAAGAATCTTCTTACTTATTAAAACCCAGAGTAGGTTTAAGATTTTAGGGGATAGAGTAAGTAGGAACTTGGGTATTTGAGTGCAGACAGCACTGTGTAGTGTTTGTTGAGATGTTGCTGTGCCTGATTTTCTGTTGCTGGCATGCTTTGAAGCCCATGTAGGAGCTGTTCGAGGCATTGCCGTGGACGGATTAAACCAGTTGGTAATTTCAGCTGGTAGTGAAGGATCACTCAAATTCTGGAACTTCAAGAATAAAAATTTAATCCAATCTGTGAACCTCACTTCATCTCCAAATATGATGCTGCTACATAGAGACAGGTAAAAATTTTTGGTGATGATGAATTGTTATCTTCATGATTTTGCTAGAAGTGTTGCATTCAAGTACCTAAGTGAGAATCAGTTTTAATGAAACATAACATTTTGTTGAGTTTTCTTAGAGCTCTACTTGTTTAAGACAATTAAAGCTCCAAGATTTGATTGAAAGTTTTCTGATTAAGACATTTTTGTTTTGTCAGTGGCATACTGGGGCTTGCCTTGGATGACTTCTCCATTAGTGTTTTGGACATAGAAACCAGGAAGACTGTCAGAGACTTTTCAGGACATCAAGGCCAAATAAATGACATGGTAAAACAAAAGAGCTGTTGATATAAAATGTGAATAATCTCTCCTCATTGGGCTATTAAATATGTTCAAGTAATTGGAACTATTAAATATTCAAATAATCATAATTTCTCAAGTATTTGTTTACATAATTAAAACCATATATACTATAAAATATGTATGTATATACATATATAATATTCAAAGTCTATAATTTGAACTCTGATTTCCTAAAGAAGAGGTTTGTTTTTTGGGTTTTTTTTTTTTGATTTGTTGTTGTTGTTTTAAGTAAGCTTTATAATTAAAGGGGTAGTTGTTGCTATTTGATTAAAGTACAAATCCCAGGTTTATTTTTTTTTTCTTATTGCTAAAACAACTCCAAGGAATAAATGTTTGATTTAAACATAGGTATATAATTTTTGAATTACTATTTAAGTAATCTGGGGGAATTAACTATCTTAATTCCAAAGGATTTTTTGTAACAAATTGTTTTAGCTCACTGTCTTATAGGGATTTACAAATATTAAATAAATTAGCTAAAAAGCATACAGTTTGTTTTTAATTTTAAATCAAAGACTGTTGATGATAGATTACCATTTAATTATCTATAAAAATAGAAAAAAGTTTATCTTAACTACTTGATGTTATTCCCCATCAGCTATATTTTGTTATTCTCACACCAAAATTCAGAACTTCTCTGATCCTTGACCGGTTCATAAAGAGGAAAGGGAAAATAAGTGGTTGGGAAATTATTATTCTTAAAATACGAGATTAGCCAAATTACCTACCTACCATTGATCTTGGTTGTGACAGCATCTCTAGGAGTGAAGGTAGGCGTGGAGACATTTTGATGAGATGTTTTTTAAAACATTGGACAGTGCCTCTTGCTCTTGCTATTTTCCTTTTTAAACTATTCTTCCTTTATATGCCTCAAGTTTTTTTTACACAATAATAAATTCGTATTGTTGATTTAAATCTCTCCTATCTAATAGTTATCCCTTAGACATCTTCTACTAGCTTCAAGAAGTATCCAAGTATTCAAATACACTTCTAAGTAGCTAGCTGCACTGAGTCTCTGTAAATTGAGCCCTGTACTGGAGGCTCAAGTTTCCATAGTATTTCTACAATCGAAAGAACAAATTTACTATAATGCATTGTCTCAATCAGTACTATTTAGTATCTTGGATAAACAGTCTACTCAAAGTTTTCCTTTGACCTTTCTTTAATAATTTATTTGTGTCTCAACACATACATATATGCTGCAAGCAAGCAAGAGCTTACTTAAGAAGAAAGGTGGATGAATGATTTACTTAAATTTATTTCAAAACATGATGATTTGGTTTCAAGTTGTCATTTGGAAAATAAATATGAAGAAAGAAAAGATTTCTGTCAATCACAAGTAAAATGCCTTACTATTTAGTAGCTTTAATTGCTTTCAGAAAATTTTGTCTTCTAGCCTGCTTGCTTTATCTTTTCATTTATTGCATCTTTGAATTTTTTTTTTTTTTTTTTTGGTTTTTGGGTCACACCCGGCGGTGCTCAGGGGTTACTCCTGGCTATTTGCTCAGAAATAGCTCCCGGCAGGCACGGGGGACCATATGGGACACCGGGATTCGAACCCAACCACCTTTGGTCCTGGATCGGCTGCTTGCAAGGCAAACGCCACTGTGCTATCTCTCCGGGCCCGCATCTTTGAAATTGTTAAGTATTTTTATGGTACATAAAAATATACATGTGTGTTTAATTATTTAAATAAATTTTAAGGCTTTCAGCCCTGATGGCCGTTGGCTAATAAGTGCTTCGATGGATTGCTCAATTAGAACTTGGGACCTCCCATCTGGATGGTGAGTTTTATTTTTAAATATTAAAGTCTATCAAAGATTTTTTAATCATTCTATTGATGACTTAGGTACAGTTAACAGGCTGTGTACTTTTTGGTGTTTGTTTTCTCTTTTTAAAAAACTGAGATTCTATGGTTTGGATTTCAGTGCTGTAATAATGGTTTCTCATGGCTATGTATTTTATGAATCTTAATATAGTGGGACATTTTCTGTCATGATTGTATTTCATCTTTAAAGTGTTTTTTATATAAGCAGCAGGAATAGTGCCATAAAAGATAGTAGTGAAGAAAAATATATTAGTTTAGTTTTCTGTTCCAGTAAAAAATTGTTTTTATTTTTTTTAATTGTTTTTATTTTTATTTTTTTATTATGAGAAAAAAGATTTAAAGAAAGAGGACAGGTAAAGTTACAGTGGGAAGACAATCACCCATAAGCAGAATTCTCAGAAGAAATCTCCTTGCTGACATTTTTAATTCTTGAACTATCACGTCAAAGAAAATAAAGAAAAATAAAACAGACCCCAGTGCACAATTACTTTGTCCCTCAAGTCCCCAAATTGTAGTACATTATATCAATTTATTAGCAATACACAAAGCAATCTAAATCTATAAAAATTTATGTAACTCCTTTAACATTGAAGGCATAGTATTTTTTTTTCAGTTCATGCACATGCATATTAGTTTAAGTTAACCCTCAAAAGTTTAAGTGGTTTTATTTTTAAGGATTAGAGTCAAAAAAGCACCGCAAAAACAGTGTTAGAGTGAATTATTGTTTGCATAGGCCCAGCAAAATAAGGGGGACATGGAAAGGAAAAGCCTTCGCCTAATTACAAGGAGACCCGACCCCTGAAGTTTTCTGGCATAAGACCAACTCTAGGCTCAAGGCATACAGGTCGTCCAACCCAAGTCATTGTAGTGCCAATACACTTTTATTTTTCACACAGTCACTGTTGTTGGTGTCAGGTTTCTGTAGGTAAAGATCCTGAAATTTGCATATTCTACTTGGAAGTCAGGATGATGTGGAGCCTCCTCTAGTTTCACCTCACAATTAGAGGGCAATACAGAGAGCCCTGCCCTGAAAGCAGGTTGATGTTGTTGTTAAGTCTTCTCTGTGTTAAGGGAAGTCTCTTTTGAGTAGGTCAATGTCAGAGCATTTGTAGGGTCTTCCCTGGTAGAGGATTGCTTCCAGGTGATGTTATAGACAACCCTGGTTCAGGGTTGAATGGAGAATGCCCATTCTTCTGAAGCCTGAACCAGGTCATTATGTCAGTGTTCAGGGTGTAACCGGTCCATTGCATTACAAGATTTGTGTGTTCCTATCTCTGTTAGATAAGAATTTGTATGTATTTTCCCATTTTAATGTGCCTATCATAAGAGGAACAAGGACACATTGCGTTATTGGTGCATATGGGGGCCGCTAGAACAAGTCCAACAATCCCTGTGACTTGGTTCAAACATAAACTTTTAGGGGCGGAGAGATAGCATGGAGGGTAAGGTGTTTGCCTTTCACGCAGAAGGTCATTGGTTCGAAAATCGGTGTCCCATATGGTCCCCAGAGCCTGCCAGGAGCGATTTCTGAGCCTGGAACCAGGAGTAACCCCTGAGCGCTGCCAGGTGTGACCCAAGAAAAATATAAACTTAAAATGTGGGACTCTTCTACCAGAATTCCTTATTGAACAGCTCACAAAGGGATAAGAAACAGCTCAAAAATATGAAAAAAATTTTTAAAAGTTTATTTGGTTTTTTTATTACTTAAAGGTAAAATTTAGACTTTAATTGCAAACTTTCTGTTTTGAGTTTGTAATTTTTTAGAGTGTGGTGGTCGGTGGTTTGGGGTATAACTAGGATATATTCTTGATGGTTCTCACCCAAAATTGGCTGCATGCAAGGCAAGCACCTTACCTACTGTACTACCTACCTTTCTAGCTCGTGTACATTTTGTCATTGGTTTATATTAGAATTAGGTAAAATAATCAAAACCCTAGATTTCCTTTGTGTTTATTAATATACTTTTCTTCAGTATAATTCTTGAGAAAAGATATTTTAGAAACTTCATGAAGTATTATAAATGTATGTCTTAAAATTTGAGTAAAGTCCTGCAGTGTTCAGAAAATTATTTCATGGATAAACCTCGCCAGTAAAACAATACTCAGGGATTGGATTTTTTTTTTTTTATTAAATAATTTGAACACCTGCACTAAGATGATGGGGAGAATTTGAGTTTTGTTTAGGAAAAAATTAGTAAGTAATAATTTAAAGACATAACGCTTAATATAAAATTACTTTGATTGAGATAAAGAAGGTATTATGTAAGTAACCTGGGTATCAAATAGCATAAACTTGTTACATAGAGCTTGGTGAGAACAATAAGAAGATGGTAATTTTCAATCCTCTAAAAGTCCCCAAGTAAGCTTCTTCCTGTTAGACTTCCTTCTCTTTCTTAGGAATTAAATAAATGCATACCTGAAAGCATTTGACCTTTAGAAAGGAAAAACCCTGATGGCCTCATTTCCCTTCCAAGGTTAACATAGGGATGGGCACACCTACATACGTATGCAACATTGACATCAGATTTAGAATTTGCACAGTAAGAATGTCACTAGTGGGTTCAGATGTCACAGCTGGGGCCTTTATCTACAGTTGTGGCTTTCAGCCAAAGTACTGTTAAGCAAAATTAATTAGTTGTTGCTGTGTACTAAAGCTTCAGAACTTTTTTCAACAATACTTAAAACATCAGTGAGGGTGCCAAAAGTGGTAGTACAGTGGGTGAGGTACTTGCCTTGCACACTCCAACCTCGGTTCAGTACCCAGCACCCTGCTCATATAGTTCCCTGAGTCTGCCAGCAGTGGCCCCAAAACAAAAGAAAAATAGACACCTTAAGATGCTGGTAGTCTGACCAGACTCTGGAAACAACCAAGATATGCTCTTCAACAGATGAATGACTAAAGAAACTGTACATATACACAATGGTATATTATGCAGTCAGGAGAGATGAAGTCATGAAATTTTCCTAAACATGGATGGACATGGAATCTATTATGCTGAGTGAAATAAGTCAGAGGGAGAGAGATAGATGCAGAATAGTCTCCCTCATCTATGGGTTTTAAGAAAAATAAAAGACATTTGTACAATAATTTCCAGAGACAAAAGAGGAAGGATGGAAGGTCCAGCTCACAACATGAAGCTCACCAAAAAGAGTGATGAGTGCAGTTAGAGAAATAAATACATTGAGAACTATTGTAACAATGTGAATGAATGAGCGAAGTTGAAAGCCTATCTCGAGAGCAGGTGGGGTGGGGTGGGGTGGGGAAGAGGGAGGATTGGGACATTGGTGATGGAAATGCTGCACTGGTGAAGGGGTCGTTCTTTACATGACTGAAACCCAACTACAATCATATTTGTAATCAAGGTGTTTAAATAAAGATATTAATTTAAAAAAAGATGCTGGTAGTCTGTTGCTTATTAGACCTTTAGTATTTTCTGAAAATGAATATTGTAATTTGAACTGTTTATAGTAAGAAGTTTGTTAAGTAAGTAATGAGTTGGTGATAATTCCTGTGTTGTTTTCTGTTAGTAGTTTTATTTCATGGTAGGTGGGAGAGGTAGATTACTGTTTAGTAATGCTAAATTAGAAAAATATTTTTAAAAGTAGCTAAGTTTTCTCTTTGGAATGAAAGATTTAGGATCTGAAAGTAGCATTCAAAACCATCAACTTTTGACTCAGCATTACCCTTTTGCTGACTACCTTATTTCAGTACAGAGTCGGTTAGATTTAAGTCTCGTAGTTTTCTGCATTGGTATCTTGTTTTTCTGTGAACCCTAAGCCTATCTTTATTGAGTACAGACAGGCACAAAATAGGGAGAAATATAAAAATGAGCATGAGTCACACAGGGATTGTTAAAATACAACCTCTTTGTAAATATACAAAGTAAAAAATCTTTTTTTAGTTTTTGTTTTGTTTTGTTTTTTTTGGGTCACACCCGGTGGCGCTCAGGGGTTACTCCTGGCATGGGGGAACTATATGGGCTGCCGGGATTTGAATCACTGTCCGTCCTGGGTCAGCTGTGTGCAAGGCAGATGCCTTTCTGCTGTGCTATCTCTGAGGTCCCTAAAGTAGAAAATCTTTTTATAAAAAAAAAAAAAAAAGATCTATACTGAATTAAAGTATTTTTAGTAAAGAGCTGTATTAGTAGTCAGATTTGAAATGGGACAAATGTCACATGGCTGCTGCTGATGTGAACTGCTTAGTACTCTGCTATGGGTTTTTTTTATTTGCCTGTCCTTAGATTTTACTTCTGACTTTGCTCAGGGATTACTCCTGGTGCTGCTAGGGGACCATGAGTTGCTGGGGATGGAACTCAGTTGGCATGTGCAGGCAAACATCTTATGCAGAGTTCCATCTCTGACCTTGAACTGCCTGGGCACTCACTCTATTTATATCCTAATAGATAGGTACAGATGTTATTATTGTTCTTAGTCCCATTTCACACAAAAAATAAAGTAGTAAAGGCTCAGAGGAAAAATGAATTTCTTTTGGGGGGGTGGGGGGGGTCACACCCAGCAGCACTCAGGGGTTATTCCTGCCTGGCTCAGAAATCGCTCCTGGCAGGCTCAGGTGACCATATGGGATGCCGGGATTCGAACCAATGACCTTCTGCATGAAAGGCAAACGCCTTACCTCCATGCTATCTCTCCAGCCCCCCCAAAAAATGAATTTCTTAATTGGTTTATGAGTGAGGGGAAATTAACTATAGAAAAAAGAAATAGGGCACGGAGAGATAGCACAGGGCGTTTGCCTTGCAAGCAGCCGATCCAGGACCAAAGGTAGTTGGTTTGAATCCCGATGTCCCATATGGTCCCACGTGCCTGCCAGGAGCTATTTCTGAGCAGACAGCCAGGAGTAACCCCTGAGCACCGCCGGCTGTGACCCAAAAACAAAAACAAAAAAAAAAAAAAAGAAATAGATTTCTCAATAGTTGTTATGTCAGTCTTGCTTAGTTATGTCATCGGTTCTGAGGATGAGTTTATTAATTGATTTTTCTTGATACATAAAATACAGAAATGAGTTAACCATAGATAACTACTAGATTTTTTGTTTTGTTTTACTTATAATTAGTATGATATCCTTTGAAGATTCCTGCTTCTTTCATCACTCATATAACATGTTAAATATTTACGGAATGAATAAACACTCATTGAGTATCCTACAAAGTAAAACTATCTATGAGTGAACCATTAGGCCTGGTGACTTACAGGTACCTCTTCCAGCTGGAGTTGTACCTATCTGAAACAAATGGCAGTGTCAGAACTCTTTCCTGGAAAGTTTGGTGGGTGTTTGTTTGTTTTGGGGTTGTATTATTTGGGGTTACTCCTGGTGGTGCTCAGGGGTTACTCTTGTCTTTTAGAATATTTTATTCAAACACTTAAGTTGGTGGTGTGTTTTTCAGAAGCAGAGTAGACATTTTTAAACACTAAAATTATTTTGACATGCTTGAGGTTGAATTTTTAGGAAGGAGGAAAATACAAATTGAATAGTTGACTAATATTTCCTATTTGTTTTGTTTCATACTCTAACTCCTGAGCAGTATTACGTAGTATGTAATGTTCATATCCTCAGAATAGGATTTCTGAGGAACATCATATAAAAATTGGAATAGAGGTACTGGAGCGATAATACAACAGGTATGATGTTTGCCCTGCACACAACCAGTCTAGGTTCGAGTCCCAGCATCCCAGAGGATGTCCTGAGTTTGCCAGGAGTATGCCCTGAATCTGAGTAGGTCTGACCCCAAAACAAAGAAAAAAACGATGAAAAAAAATTGGAATAGAGCATTGTTTTTACATTCCTCATTAAGGCAGAACTATCCTTTTTTCTATTTAGTAAAGAGAGCCAGAGCAATAGTATAGCAGATGAGGATTTTGAACCTGGGCATCTCATATGGTTCCTTTGAGCCTGCCAGGAGTAGTGATATCTGAGCACAGCCAAGGTAACTGCTGAGTACCACTGGGTATGGACCACAGACCCAAAAAATAATAGTGATTCCCAATTCTTAATTTTTTAAATTGATCAATATACTGAGATTTGGGGCCAGAGCAGTGGCACAAGCCAGAAGACATTTGCCTTACATGCACCAGCCTAGGACCATAGAGTTCCCAAGCCAGGAGTGATTTCTGGATTTCTGAGCACACAGCCAGGAGTAACCCCTGAGCATCACCAGGTGAGGCTCAAAAACAAAAAGTAAAAGATACTGAGATTTACGATAACAATTTCTCTTGCACACATTCCACTAACACACTTATCAATAGTGTAGATTCTTTGAAATAGTTTCTCTTAAAGACTTAGAGATTTTC
Organism: Suncus etruscus; assembly: GCF_024139225.1. Lineage (NCBI taxonomy): Eukaryota > Metazoa > Chordata > Mammalia > Eulipotyphla > Soricidae > Suncus > Suncus etruscus. The sequence goes on from NC_064849.1 coordinate 168,290,205, forward strand.
TTCAAAATAGTAAGAAATGACTTTCACAAGCTGACCCCTAACAAGGTGAATTTTGTTTTATTATCTGGAAGAAATTATAATTGACCAGGGAAGTTTTATCTGTGGGATTAGCAGGAGACAATGGTGGTTAGATCAGGAATTAAGACTGAGCAACAGGGTCCAGAGAGATAGCACAGTTGTAGGGCATTTGCCTTGCATTCAGCCAATCCAGGACAGATGGTGGTTCAAATACCGGCATCCCATATGATTGTCCCATGCCTGACAGGAGCGATTTCCGAGTGCAGAGCCAAGAGTACCAACCAGTGCTGCCGGGTGTGACCCAAAAAACACCAAAAAAAAAAAAAAAAGACAGCACATGTTCTTCATAAGCTAATGTGGCATCAGTGTAAATAAAATCTGCTGTGTATATGGAAACCATCTTCCTCAATTTTGTGTTGTTTCTTCTTTAAATATATATAATGGAAGGCCACTCTGCCTACACACAGCAGCTGTAGAAATCAAGTTGCACAATGAATTTGACAAGCACTGTATCAAGTAAAATAAATTTGCTCAAGGAGTAGATTTGTTTTTTAAAAATTCTAAACATATCAAGAAGTTTCACCTCACCCACATATCAAGGTCTTAAAGACTGAAGTTGCAGCATTCTAGGTTTTAACCTTGATAGATAATGCCTCTGCTGAGTAGTGTGCATGAGATGAATTAGCATAAATAATTTTTAACAGTTTTGATTTCCATTTTTACTCTGGAAAAACCAAGAGCTATTTATACCATGAACAAGTCTGTGTCTTCATCAGAGAAACACCATGTACATTGATACTGCAAGACTTTTGTTTCATGAGTCAGCAATGAAACAGTCCTTGGATGTGTGCTGCTGAGCTGTGCAAGCACTTCTAGTTTAAACTGGTGACTTTACAAGAGACACATACTTAAAAATACAGCCTGATCGGCTACCAATTCTTGCCTTGAGTAAGTTCTTAACTGGTACTCAGTATTATAATTTTCTTTGGGTCTGTCAGGGTTATAAGTGCTCAGGATACTAGCCTAGAGTCCTGAAAATGCACCCTGCTCTTAGTTTTTTTTCCTGACATATTTTATTTGTTATAGATTTTTTTTTAATTGTTTGGGGCCATATATGGCAGCGCTCGGGTTACTTCTGGCTCTGCACTCAGAAATCACTCCTAGCAGGCTCTGGGGACTATATGGAATGCCAGGGATCTAACCCGGTCTATCCCGGGTCAGCAGCCTTTAAGGCAAGCTGGGCTATTGCTCCAGCGCTTGTTAAGATTTTAAACTTTGGGGCCGGGTAGGTGGCGCTGGAGGTAAGGTGTCTGCCTTGCAAGCGCTAGCCAAGGAAGGACCGCGGTTCGATCCCCCGGTGTCCCATATGGTCCCCCCAAGCCAGGGGCGATTTCTGAGCACATAGCCAGGAGTAACCCCTGAGCGTCAAACAGGTGTGGCCCAAAAACAAAAAAAAAAAAAAAAAGATTTTAAACTTTTAGTTATTTTGCAGTGCCTTTCTGTAATGAATCAGAGTTTTATAACAGCTGTAGTTAAAGCCAATACACTCCTGTTATCAACCCTGTTTTGATATGTATGTTCCATTATCAACAATTTTTCTGATTTGTTAAGTGCAAATATTTTTTCCCCCTCAAGCTTTTGCCACTTTTTTATTTTTCTTCTACTGTTTGGGTTCATTTTGTTCTCCAGACATTTATGGTATACTTTTGGATTGTTAATTTTATCTTTTTCCTATGTACTCCTTTATCACCTAATTACAGTTTTTCTTGTATCACCTAGATTTTGGTAATTATGGAATATTTTTATTTCTTTCTGATTTTTTTTGATCTAGCTTTTATTAAGCACATGTTATTCAGTTTCCAGGTGTTAGAGTTTCTCCACATCTTCTTTTTATATAGTCTATTTTTATCTGACATTGTGGTCTGTTTGAATGCTTGCTTATGTTTGTGAATTTTTTTAAGACTTATATACTAAAATGTAATCTAGCCTGGAGAATGCTTTGTGTGCACTAGAGAACATGTATTCAGCTTTTTAAGGATGAAAGGGCATATAAAAATTCATTAGTCCTAGTACCTCTAGTTCTTCCTTTAGTGTTCTTGTGTCCACTAGTATTCTGTGGATCTCTAGTCATAGTAACAGTATCAGATTCCCATCCATGTGTTTCTCTAGATTTTTGACCAAAAGCTTACAAACTTTGCTGACCCAATGTGTTTCGTATATATAGATTAGAATTAGTACTTCTTGAGCTATTCTTCCCCTGGTCAATAAATAGTGTCCCTCCTTGTCTCTTAATTACTTTCTTGAGGCTTAAGCCGTTTGGTCTGATTTTTTAAAATGAATGGTTATCTGCACTTTCCATTGGTTTGCATCCTTTTACTCTAAGCCTGTCTATCCTATGATTTTTGGTATGTTTCCTGTAAGCAGCAAATGGATGGATTTTATTCCCTGATCCATCCAGTCGCTTTCTTTTGATGGGAAAGTTTAGCCTATTGACATTCAGGGTTGTTACTGATATAAAAGGCTATTGTACCATTTTATTGTTTTGGGCTGTTACTTCTACAATTGACTGTTTTGTTTATATCAATGGACTTTTGGTAGCTCATTCTTGCTTGTCTGAGAATATTTTTTATCCATCCTTCCCACCTAAATGAGAATTGCCAAGTAGTGGACTGCCATAGCATCTGGACTATAGGAATAATGGTTGAATATCATCAGGACTGCTGTGATGCAGGCCTAGCCTTCCCCCCCTGAAAAAGAGGGTGTGGACTTGGCAGAAACTGCTGGAAAAGTCCAGTTGTGCCCTAGGTTAGCACTTGGCAGGATAGCAACAATGAGCTTATTAAATATTAATGCATAATGAGAACTAACAATGCTGAATAGGTGAAAAAAACTGTGAGCCTTTGCCTCTTGTATTAAAGCAAGAATTGCTGGAACACACCCTACTTACCCTAAGCTGCTGGAAAAATATATAATAATATTTTTAGTCAGTTATTTAGTAATATGTAGACTATGAGAATGTTTGGTCTTTTAATTACATCTGCCCTCTTTTTACAATAGTCCCTTGGAATAGCATTAACAGGCAGTGGGCTTATATTTTGTTGATTAACAAAGAATTATATCCAAGAGGAAAGAATAAGTATTTTTCTGATTCTGTTTATGGTAAATGAAACTGCTGTCAAAGAATTTATAAAATACTTAGAATGTTTAGATGGCTGTCTAATGATTGTACTGACACATAATGTTTAATCCTATGGCTAAAAGCATGCCACGCTTCTGAGTACCCACTCTTAGCCAACTCCTTGCTCCCATCTTTCTATTGAATAACCCTGAAGCCCCTCTCAGTGCTGCCTGACTCAGCTGGCCTGCAACAGTTGGACTAGGTTGGAATTTATTTGTTCATAAGTCATTTGAATATGTCATTCTACTCTTCTTGCCTGGGCCATTTTATATGTGAAATCTGTTATAATTCTTAGTTCTTTCCTTTATATCTAAGGGTTTTTTTCTTCCTAACTGCTTTAAGAATCCCTTCTTCTCTCCCTCTGGTTTTTGCCACTTGGATTACTGTGTCTTGGTGTTCTGTTTGAGTCTATTTTATTTGGCCTTTTGAATGCACAGCTGTCCTCTTCCAGAGAGTGGGAAGTTCTCTGCTATTTTCTCTCCCACCACTTCCCCCTTTTTTATCCTTTATTCTCCCCCTTCTTGCTGTCCTATGATTCAGAAATTATTCCTCTTGCATTGCCATTAAGTGCCTTAAATTTTCTTCCATCCTTTTGTGTCTCTTTTTTCTTTTTCAACTTTCTTATCAATGATGACCTGTAGCTTTCTTCAGATTCATCTACCGTATTTTCCAGCGTATAAGACGACCCCCTAATTTTGCAGTTAAAACATAGGTTTAGGCCTATATTCGCTGTATCAGACAGAACATTGCTGTGCTGCAACTGTTTGTACCACAGTGAGCCAATCAAAACAAGCAAAGGTTCAGAGGTTCTACTGGAATAGACTTCCTCTCTGACTCTGGCCAATCTGAGCAGGCTTTTTACAGTGTAGATTTGGGTCCAGAACATTGTCTAATTTGCATGCATAAAAAGCCTGCTTGGGGAATCCCCCCTGATTTTATGTAAATATGTACCTAAAATATTATTGTTAACAATATGTAAGCCATTATGATCAAAATAAAAATTATATTTTAAAAAAAGCCTGCTTGGATTAGCTGAGTTAGAGAGGCGGTCCGAGCAGCCTTGCAGTGATTGGTGCAGGATCGAGTTAGAAAATTTGTTTTGTGGCAGTATTCAGACAATTTTTGTTTAGCGGCATATTGAAACATTTTTCGGGATATACTCAGCGTATAAGACGACCCCCGATTTTCGGTTGACTTTTTTTTTTGTTTCAAAAGTCGTCTTATACGCCAGAAAATACGGTATATGGTTCTCCTGTAATATTGTGCAATTATGGCTCATTATCATGTTTTTTAACTTCAATCTATTTGTGTGGAATCTCTCGTCCTCTGAAAAAGTTCTTCGAGTTGGTTGAATTTCTGCGTATTGCTTGCTTAATTTTGCTGGCTAGAGCTTGCTTTATTTTTCTTGCCAGTGAATTGAGTATTGGTTTTAGGTCCTCATAATCGGGTTTATGCATTTTGATAAGCTTGCAGATTTATTTAGGTTTATCTCCCTGTTACTGCAGTTGAGATCTCCTTAGTTTCTCCATTGTTCTTTGAGTTTGGTGGGTATAAATGGACATGAGAAGTGATCTGTTGAATTGATTCTACCAAATATACATCTGCTTTTCAGGTTATTTTCCATACCAAACAAATACTTGAGTGTACTGAGAAAATTGTCAACTAGTTACTCTGTAGACTTAACTTACTGTTGGGACTGTATATTGTCTGAGAAATAGTAGTGCCACATTCCACCTGCTCATGAATAGGAGATATATTTAGCAATGTTTTTATGTGGATACAAAATGTTTCTAGCAATTTCGGTTTTAGAGGGTACATGGATGTCAGATCTAGCCAATTTCTGGATGAGGGGTGGGGCAGTATGGTGCACAAATGGGGACAAATGGGGGCTGGTGCTTCTGGGGCAGAGAGCTGATTCAGCTCTGGGAGCCCTTCCCAGCATTTTACCTGTGTTGTAGTTAAGCATGGGAATAGTTCCATAAGCTGCATTATAGTGCTTTACAGGTATAACATTTCAATCTTATCTGCAGGTTCCTCTACCAACACAGATTTCCAGAAAGCACTTCCTCCTGTGTGTGTGCTTTTGTTTGTTTGTTGTTAAAACTTCTCCACTATTTTTGGTCTGTTTGGCATGATAGATTTCTCTCATTAAGATAGATTAAGGGGGCTGGAGGGGAGGCAGGGTCATGACTCAAAGAAATACATGCCTGGAATATAAAGTCCTAAATTAGATTCCTGGACCCTCCCCCCACACTCCTCAAGCATTGGTAGATGTAGCCCCAGGGACCCTCAGCTCTTCTGGAAACCTCAGTCAATGACCCATTTACCCATCGGCTCCAGAGTGGTTCCTGTTTAAAAACAGATTGTTTAGGGCCTAAGCGATAATACAGTAGGTAGGACACTTACTTGTTTCGCATGACCAACGTAGGAACGATCTCTGGCATCCCATGTGGAACCTCCAGCCCCACAAAGAGTGGTCTCTGAGCCCAAAATCATGAGCACTGAGCGCCATTAGGTATAACCCAAAAACCAAACCAAAACAAACACACAAAAATAATCAAAGGACTAGAGATTGTTTTTTTCATCAGATACTTAGCTGACAGTGCTATTTATTAGTGTTACACTTCTGATGTTAAAATTTCAAGAGAACAAAAATGTAAGTGTTTGCAACTCTTTTCCCCTTGAACTTTTAACAGAAATATGTGTGGATTATGTCCTCATTAATGTAATTCAGTTATATAATTTTTCTTTTACCTCTTTTTTAAACAGCCTTATAGACAGTTTTTTGCTAGACTCAGCTCCTCTCAATGTCACAATGTCTCCCACTGGAGACTTCCTGGCTACTTCCCATGTGGATCACCTTGGAATCTACTTATGGTGAGTTCTCTGATACAGTTAAGTGAGAAAGAGAAGGAATATATCTTTTAAGCAATCATAGTTGCTAATATGATCAGTGCCTAACCTGTGAAATGAAAATGTTATGATAGCTAACGCAATTATTTTAAGTCTAATTCAACACCTGCTTGATAGTTTGCTCTAGTAGGCATTGTAAAGCCCATGATTTATTTTTATCTGTTATCATACTTTGAAAAGGTATTTCTTAGATTCTCGTCTTTTTGACACTACCCCCAATACTATTCAATTTTATCTACTTAACTATAAAATCAGGCATTAAAATGAGCACATTGTTTTCTTAGAGCTTCATTGATGAATATGTGCAAGACACTATGATACCTAAAAATAAATGCCTTGTTATCTGGTCTAGAAAAATTTTTCTTTCATGAGCTCAAAAGTCTTATTAGTAAGAGAGAAACTTGATTTTCATTTGTAAGGTGTTTAATTTGTACATATATATATATATTTTTTTGGGGGGGGGGTGTCACATCTGGCAGCGCTCAGGGGTTATTCTTAGCTCTATGATCAGAAATCCTCCCTGGCGAGCACAAGGAACCATATGGGATGCTGGGATTCGAACCACCGTCCTTCTGCATGACTGCATGAAAGGCAAATGCCTTACCTCCATGCTATCTCTCCAGCCCCTGAATTTATATTTGAAAATGTAAAAGTAAATTGAGTATAGAATGGAAATAATGCTGGCCACCATCATTCATAGAACAGCAAGCCCTGGAGAAGAACCATGGGTCTTCATCAACCAGAGACTATAGTGTACTGTTGTTCATTCTATTTAGAGCATGGGAATCTCCATTCTTATTCCTGATTGTATCTACAATCTTGATGTAGATCTACAATGCACAATCAAGATGTCTTGATTAGTCACCAAGGCTATGTAAGTGCAGGGCCAAGTAGGATTACCTCCCAGGTCATTGTAGAAAAAGGAATGCAGCTGTTAGCAGCTTTAGCATCTGTTTAGCTTTTGTGCTCTCTCTGATGGAGCTCTCCAAATCCATTCTTCCCTTAGTTTTTTTTCCAACAATCAAAAAAACCGTTTAAATCAGGGGTCTCAAACTCGCGACCCGCGGGCCGTTTGTAGCCCTCCATACAACATTTTGTGGCCCGCAGCCAGCCTTCGAATATCGCAGTATTTACGATTATTCACTTACCGAATAATTGCAATAAAAATCGCATTATACATTCGCATACCCCGATCAGTTCAGTTCGGGGTATGCAAATGTTTAATGCGATTTTTTTTTTATTGTGAATATTCGGCTAGCGAATAATCGCGAATACTTTGCACCTAGTGCAGACGTCATTTCCGCTGCTCCTGCCCTCTGTCCCTTTTTTTCCTTTTTTTTTTTTTTTTTTTTTTTGGTGAAATCCCGTATGCGGCCCTGCTTCACCCTGACTTTGCCTCCTGCGGCCCCCAGGTACATTGAGTTTGAGACCCCTGCTTTAAATGGTAATTATAAATACTACCTATATACAATGCACCTCCCCAATAAACATTCTTTACTATACCAAGAATACGCCATTAATACAGCTGATGCATGTTTTTTTTTTTCTTATAAATGTATGATATGAGATTATGTTTCTAAATGAGTAGTATTTTTTTCAAGATCCTTTCTCTGTATGTTTGAAATTAGTAGCCGCTAAGGATCATAATAATATTGCTAATAATTGAATTATTTCTGAAAAACATCAAGTCCATAAGTCTCTAAATCTCGTTAATTATTTTATTTTTCAGGTCCAATATTTCCCTGTATTCAGTTGTTTCGTTAAGGCCACTTCCTACAGATTATGTTCCATCAGTGGTGATGCTTCCTGGTACCTGTCAAACTCAAGGTAATCACAAAATAGTAAGATTTTTGAAGTGGAATATCATGAACTGAACATTGTTACTGAAGGCACAGTTTAATGCATTCAGTCAGAGTTGTTTAAAGATAGAAAATATTTTGAAATGAAGTCATTTTGAAACAAATGTTTTGTTTTGAAATATTTTGAAACAAAGTAGTAGTAATACTGGGTAGTATTCCAGGGGAGAGGCATTTTGGATCTGGCTATTTAGTTGTGACTCACATAAGAAAATGAATAAAAGAAAGGGACTGGGGAAAACACAGGAGATTGTGGGCATATACTAAGTATTGAACATTAACATTTGAGACTAGAATGAAATAAATTGAATCGCTTTTAATATGCTAAAGATCTCATTTTGCATTTATTCATCTTGCATCTGCTTAAGACGTAGAACTGTGGAAGGAGACCACAGAAGCAAGTGATGAGATGATTGCGTATGACTCCCCGGAGCAGTTGAACGACCAGTTGATGACTCTGTCCAGCCTCCCAGAGTCACGGTGGAAAAACCTTCTTAATCTTGATGTTATTAAGGTAATGCTGTGATATTCTTCACACTAATCTTAGAAACTCATCGTTGAGCTTTAGGTTTAGCAGCGAGGGTATTGTTGGTTTTGTGGGCTTCAGAGAGGACAGTGCTTGCCCTGGTAGTAAGAAGAAATACTTGTACTTGGTTATCGCACTGCCAACCTTTGTGTTTTTGTAGTCACCTGAACACTCAGCAGTAAACCCTTGGGTAAAACAGTAGCACAGTCTTAAGTACAAGATTCTAGGAAATTAAGTTTTTAGTACTGGGTTTTCAATGAAGCCTCCCAGGAGGAATTCAGGGCTCGAGGGCCCCTCCAGCAGTTCTTGTCCAGCTGGCCACAATCCAGTGTGCCACCTACCCGAGTATGCCAGGAGTGCTCAGGAGCATTCAGGGACTACACCTTATGGTGCTTGGGGATCAAGCGGGGGGTGGGGGGGTTCCACTCTTATACTGTCTTTTTGATCCCTAGATACAGGATGTTTTTTAGTTCAACCTAATGAATTAGCTTTCTGTTTCTATTGTTAGGCATTTGGGCTAGAGGACATTCACTTCACTTTTTTATTATCACTCTCATCTATCTCAATATCACATTCACTAGGTTTAATGTATTTATTGAGTCATTGTGACTAATATAAAAACAAGTCTTAAGCACTGATATTTTTTTAAATAATAGTTTAACATCAGATAAGGAAAGAAAAGTGCTGCCTTTTGCTTTTGCTTTCTCTTTTTGGGAGATTAGGTGGCATCTGTATAAAGAATATTGTCTATTAGCATAACTGAAATATTTCCTGTCAGGTCCCATCTGTCACATAAGAAATTGCTCTATGAGATGCATTTAAAAGTACAAACTTAGGAGTATTAATATTAGTAAAATCAGTTCATTGAGCTGAGCTTTTCCAGGTAGTCTGTCTGCTCATAGTAGGTACTGTTTACTCTGCACAGAATCTTTTTTTTTTTTTTTTGGTTTTTCGGGCCACACCCGTTTGATGCTCAGGGGTTACTCCTGGCTAAGGGCTCAGAAATTGCAGGGGACTATGGGCTACTGCACAGAATCTTAATTAGAAACTCAGGTGAATGATCTTTCTGAGGAAAATGTGCTGAAATCTCTAATATTTTTATTCCATACTGAAGTAAAGTTAAAACTTTTATATTTGTCCTTTGATAACTTTTCTATTTCTGATTCTATTTTCAGACCCCTTTAAGCTCCTCCAAAACTGTGTGTGTGTTGGGGGCAGAGCCACTCCCAAACAGTGCCTTGGGGCCACTGTTCCATGGTTGCTGTCCATTGTACTAGGGGCTATTTAGTGCTGGCAACCAAATCAAGGTCAGCATTTTGCAGAGCCAGCATTTTACTTGATCCTCTGTTCCTACCTAACTCTTTATCTTGAATACCCCCTTTCAAACTCAAGAATAGTTAAAAGAATAACTTCTCCGTTCTCTTTTATTTTAAGTGATTTGTTATACAGTTTCTACTCTTCTAAAGAAGGGCTTTTGTTTATACTGTAACTGCTTGCAGATAATAACTTTTCCTTGCTGTGCTCTCCCCCCCACACACCCCCTTCCCTACTCCAGTAACATTACAACTATCCCTGATGTTCACAGTGATCTTAAAGAGTAACAGAGCTCCTAAAAACAGAAATGAAGAGTAGTTGTAAAAGTCCTTTATTAGACAGAGTTTACAAAGACTCTTTGATCAGTTGCTTCTATAATAGTTGATGCCTTGCAATGTAATCATACAAATAAGTGTGTCAATGGTTGGCCAATTTGGTTCAATCCCTGACATCCCATATGGTCCCCTGAACCTGCCAGAAGGAGTGATTTCTGAATGCTGTTGGGTGTGACCTATAAAAGGAGAAGGGAGGGAGGCAAACTTGAAGGGAAGGGGTCCAAAGCTCTAGCAAAGCAGTAGGACATCTGCCTTGTGTGTGGTCAACCCAGGTTCAATTTCTGGCATCCCATACGGTCCCCTGTACACTGCCAGGAAGAGTGAAGAGCCAGGAGTAACCGCTGAGCATGGTAGCTAGTCACTCCCACTTCACCCCTCAGAAAAGAAAAATGAATTCAACAAAAGAGAAGAATTTGGATCACAAGTCACAAAAAAATTATTTGTGATTTATTTTTCCTCTATCTCCAGATTTCTTTGGAAGAAAATGAGCATTTAAGTAAATTTTGCTTTCTAGTTTATTAGGAGGAATAAAGCGTCTAGATAAAAAGGAAGTTGACAATTACTTTCTTTTTCTTTCTTTTTTTTTTTCTGTGTTTGGGCCTTGCTGGTGATACTCAGTCTCTGCCCCAGCTATGTGATCGGTGGTTGCTCTCACAGTACTCCTAATCCTGGTGGTACCAGGATTCAAACCCAGGCTGATGATGCAAAGTCTGCATTTCAGCTTGGAGAGCTATCTCTCTGCCCCTATATTTGCTTGTCTAATAGCATCTCTTATACTATGGTAGGTTCCTTTTGCCTTAAAACAAGGCACTCGAAAGACTAGTTTGAAGACATTTGTGCTATTGAGCAGGTAGAATTGCATTTTAATATTTTAATCAGAAAGTGTTTTATTGCTTTTAATTTGTTGTACATTGTTTTAAAAAATGGTTTTGATTTAAGTACTAGAAACTTATATTTGCTTATTATTAACAAGATATGTGCTTATTATTTTTTCTCCCCTTTTTATTTTCTGTTAATTAGAAAAAGAATAAGCCAAAGGAACCTCCCAAAGTTCCCAAATCAGCGCCATTTTTCATTCCAACTGTTCCCGGCCTTGTACCCAGATATGCTGCACCCGAGCAAAACAATGATCCCCAACAGGTAAAAAACACATCAGAACATCCTGAGTATATGGAATATGTGGTTTTTGTTATACAGTTGCAGTTACTTACTTGTCTTTGTTGTGCAGATAGAGAACTAACACTTTAATTATGTTTTTGTTCTTTTAATAATATGTATTTGTTTTGTTTAAGTCTAAAGTGGTAAACCTTGGAATTTTGGCTCAGAAATCAGATTTCTGCTTGAAACTTGAAGAAGCAATAGAAAATAATGAATGTAAGTTAATTATAAAATATTTGAACAATCTTGTTTTGTGAGAGAAAATCAAAATATTAAGTTATCTTCTTAAAGGATATACATTTTGGTTTTAGTCTCAAATAGGTCTTTTTTAGCTTATATGTTGTAATTTAAAAATTATGCACTAAACTTACGGTATTGATAGACTGCTGTAGTACTTTTTCTTTGTGGAAAAAATTATTCTTTTTGTTAATTGCTTGTTTTTTTTGGTTTTTATTTTTGCAGTAAGTGGGTTTTTTTTTTCCCTTTCATTCAATGCTGTTTTTAATAGAGACTTGCCTTAGGCAAAAAATTATCCCAATGTTTTGAGTTACTAATTTGGATTTCGAAAGATATAAATGATAGCTAATGTTGATAAAAGAATCATATTTGTTAGCAGTTTTGTAGGAGACAAAGAAGAAAAGCACTTACTGTATAATGATGTTTATTATATACTGATGTGAAATTTATGACTAATGACTTGGTGTGGTCTTCTGTTTTAAAAACCTTAAACGCTGGTATTGGGGCTGGAAAGATAGGATAGGGATTAAGGTGCATGCTTTGCATGTCGCCCACCCTGGCTTGGATCACTATATGCTCCCCTAAACATCACCAATTGTATGAAGCCCTGTGAGTAGAAGTGTCTGCCCTTGGTTATTCCCCAACACCATCGTCCTGGGAAGTACTGAATCCTTGGGCCTTGGGAGACATTAACGCCACTCCCCAGAAAAGAAAAGAAAGGAAAAGAAAAGAAAAGAAAAGAAAAGAAAAAGAATAGCCATTGCCTTTATAATATCAAATGTCTCTTTAAAATACTGTAAATGGGGCCAGAGTGATAGGTAGGTATTAAAGATAGCGAGCAGGTAGGTTGTTTGTCTTGCACACAACTTACCCGACTTTGATCCACAGCATCCGATATGGTCAGTCTCTCTGCTAGGATTAATTTCTGAATGCAGAGTCAGGAGTAACCCCTGAGCACTGACTAGTGTGGCCCCCAAACAAGATACTGTAAGTGTATAGAATATGTAGGATATACATGAAACAATATTGCTTACTCGGGGGAAAGAAAAGAAATATTGTGCGGGTAAGAATAAACTTTTATGTATATATAGCTTTTATAGTGACATCTAATTTTGCTTTCTGGAGGTATTACGATCACATCACTGTACTACCCATGCTTTAGGCCTATTACTACACCACACTGACCACCAATGTGCCTCCCCCACTATCTGGGTCCTTATCAATCTACATATCTCGCAGCCCCAGCTTGACTTTTTTATAGTCACACCAAAAGTGAATGGGAGTTCCTTTTCACCAAGTCCACGTTGACCATTTTTTCCATCCTTTTTAATAATAGGCCCTTCTTACTGATGTTGTTTTACATTTTCCTAATTGTCATTGATTCTGAACTCTGTAATATTCCTGTTGGCCACCTGTACACTTATTTTAATGAGTGCTTTATATATTTTTAATATTAGCTCTTTGTTGTATGTATGATGTACGTACATCATATTTTCTTTTTTTTTTACATCATATTTTCAATATTAGCTCTTTGTCATATGTATGCTGTTCAGTAGGGATCTTTGATTTTTCCTTAAGACTAATATTTCCTTATTTTTCGGGGGGTTTGGGTTGATCACCTGAACAGGAGGGGTTATATATTTAAATCTCATATTCCTATTGTATTTATGTTCGTATTGTTTTTAGATCTGTTAGTGGTGCTTTATATAGTCTGATACACCTTCATCTGGTGCATAAATTGATGTTAATGAGAATTAAACTTTTGTGTATTCCTTAATAGATATATAGTGTTATATAAATATTACATATATATGCATATAACTATATATAGTTAGCCCTTAATAATTAGATAATATATAATCTTTTGCAACATTTCTCTTTTGTTTGATCCTTTGTTTCTCATAGAAATATGGCCATCCTATGGCCAAAGGGGTAGGAGAGAGGGTAGGGTGCTTGCTTTGCACATGGCCAACTTGGGTTGATTTTTCAGACTGCCTTTGCCTATAAATTGATTTCCAACCTTTTACTCTGAGCCTTTGTTTTTCATGGTAGTTCAGATATGTCTTTTGTAAGCAAAAAAGTTGGGATTGTTTTTCTGATGCATCTGGCCACTCTCTGCCCTTAGATTGGTGAGTCTGGACCATTGAAATAAATGAATTTACTACTACTTGCTTTTTTTGTTTTGGTTTTGGTTTTGGGGCCACACCAGCAATACTCAGGAGTTATTCCTGGATCTGCACTCAGAAGATACACCTGGCATGTATGGTGGGAATGAAACCTAGCTTGGCCACATTCAGGGCAAATGCCCTCCTGCTGTACTATCCTCTGGCCATATTAGCATTTAATTTTTATGTGAATATTGAGTGTGCTTCTTATTTGAATGTATATGTAGTCTTACTTACAACTATAAGTTTTTGCTTTGTGCTTATATCTAACAGAAGTATCTATATTCGGCCTGAAGCTATATAGTACAACAGGTAGGGTGTTTTGCCTTGCACCTAATTTTTTACCCATCATCCCTTATGGTTCCCTGAGCCTAACAGGAATGAATCATAGGTACAGAGCTAGAAGCAGGAGTCGTCTTGAATGTAGTCAGTGGAACTTCCCACACCTGTCACGGACTGATTAGTCCTGACTCTAAGAAATCTTGTGGGGTCCCTTGAAAGGTAGATGCAGAGTTGGCTGTAGGGACAGGCCATAAAGTCAAGTTGGGTTCAAGCTCTGTTCTATTTATTCAGAGCAAAAGGTGGAATAGGTTACACTCAATTTCTTGACAAGTCATAATTTTCAGACAAAAGTAATTTACCAAAAAGCCACAGGGGCAAATTGTTCATGGCATAATTCTCACTCAGAGCAGTTTCACTCCTGAAGCCTCTGTTTGCTATCTGAGATCCCTAGTCAGCAAGGTCTGTTCCCAGTGACTAATACTACTTTGGTCTTATTCCAGTTTATGCATTCTGAACTGGGGCTTGAAATATTAACCCTTGATTTGATATGACTGCACATAGACTAACAGCAAAACTAAAAACATTTTGAGAGGGAGTAATTATTCTGTAAGACGAGAGAGTACTTGAATCTACACAAATGTTCCTAAAAGGTGTGTTTATAAATCAGTAATTTTTAAGAGAGGCTCTAAGAAAAGTGAGTAATAATTATTCTGTTAAACTAGATAAAGAATATTTGAATCCACACAAATGGCAAATCGGAGTAATTTTTAAAATGTTAGCTGAAGCTATGTCTCAATTAATTTATATGCTACATCCCCTTTTTTTCTGAATACCTCATGGACAGGCAAGCAAGATTTTTCAAGGCCAAGTTACTTTCCAAACATCCTTTCTTACAGTTGATATTTTTCTTTTCTTTTCTTTTCTTTTCTTTTCTTTTCTTTGGGGGGGGGCACACCCGTTTGATGCTCAGGGGTTACTCCTGGCTAAGTGCTCAGAAATTGCCCCTGGCTTGGGGGGACCATATGGGACTCCGGGGGATCGAACAGCGGTCCTTCCTTGGCTAGCGCTTGCAAGGCAGACACCTTACTTCTACCGCCACCTCACCGGCCCCACAGTTGCTATTTTTCATGTACCCTCTCTGCGAGTACAGGCAACTTGGAAAAGTTTCTGCAGTTAAAGACAGCTTTTGAAAAACCCTCCCTCAAGTAGTTTGGGCCTTTTTAAACTTGGTGCCTTCCTAAGTCTCCTGGTCTGTTTACATGGGGAATGATATAACGTGCATGCATGCGTGCGCACACACGAATTCTCTCCTTTTTTGCATTTATTTTGTCTGAAACTCTGTTTTCTTCATCTGGGTATATGAGTCAATACTCAGATTGAGAAAAGTCTTGGTAATTGTCTCATTAATAATTTCTCCTTGAGGCTAAAGAGATAATAATTGATGATTCATGCTTTACTTATTGGTGGCCAGAGTTTGACAAGAGGTGAGAATAGCATCTGAACACACAAATGTTGCCCTAAAATAAAAAATAACAAAAAAAAAATCTTTATTTTCTTCTCTTTATGTTGCATGTTACTTCTCCTTGAATTTTTTTCAGTAGATCTTGTTTTATACTCTTTTTTTTTTCGCTTTGTGTTTTCTGTTGATGGTTTCATCTCGTACCTGTTCTCAAGCACACTGATTTAGTTTTCAGCTTTCTTCCACTCAGGCTTAGCTCATCCATTGTATTTTTATTTCTTCTACTTTACTCTTCAGGTCAGTGATTTTTTACTGAAGGTGCTCCACACTTGCTCTCCATTGCTTGAGCTTTCCTCTACTGGTTCTTCAGTTGTGTGAACACCTTTGTTACTGTCACTTTGAAGTCTTTATTGGAGAGCATAGAAATCTCTTCCATCAGGGAATGTAGAGCTCTTCAGATGGGAGTGTAGAGCTCCTCAAGAGAATGTAGAGTTCTTCAAATGGGGGACATGTAGAGAACTCTTCAGGGGGGAGTGTAGAGCTCTCCTAAGGGCAATGTAAAGAGTTCTTCAAAGTGTGTGGGCGAAGGATTAGAGAGTTCTTCAGGGGAGTGTGTAGAGCTCTTGCTTGCCTTGGACCTTCCCTGAACTCTTCCATTTGTTAATGCAGCCTCATTTGTCTGCTTATTCATTATAGGGGATACTAGAGGCAGAAGGTGTCTGCCTTTGCACATGCCTGGATGACATTCTAGTTTCATCCAACTAATTCCACCCAGAAAACCTATTTGCTAAGTTTGCTGCTCTGGACCATTGCTGGGAATCGCAGTCACAGGCTTATTGTGTCAGATGTTTCCCTAATGATTAACATTATATCCCCAAGTTCTGTCACCAGTATCTAACTTGGACTATTGCTATCAACATCTCACAAGTTTGGCGGCAGACAGTCGCCATAATTCCCAGCAGACCTGGTACATCTCAATGGGTTTGCATTTACCAGAGCCTGCAGTCCTATAGTGTCAGGTTCCAGCACCCTGGGAAGTGTCCTATGCTGCAACCCTGGGTTTGAACAGGCCTGGAGTATGATAAAATTTCAGTTACTCAGACAGGGGTGAATTATGCATAACTGGCAATGTTAAATTTGTTGCCTGCTTTCATAATCTCTGGCTCTAAGATCTTTGTTTGCTGCCTGCAGTTGGTCAGCTGTGGCCTGAGAATTAGACTAGTTTGATTTCACTAAAGGCCAAAGTTGCACCCATGCCTTCTTTTGACAGGATGTGTACACTCCAGCCCTCTGCTGTGGAAGGCATCAGAACTCCCTGCTCACTCCGAGGAGCTGCTGATGGTTTCTTTTGTAGCTTTTGGCACTGGCCTTTTTTGAGCACAGGTTTTTCAGCTTGCCCCCTTTTCCCCTCCCTCCTTTACTAAGACTTACTTGCTTACTGCACAGCAGAGATGGTTGTTGGCTACCTGGGGAACCTCCTCAGTGACCCCACACCAATTTCTATGTTCGGTCTGGTTTTGATGCATTTTGGTTTTTTCTTTGGATTCTCAGATTCACATTTCACTTCCTTTTCTGTCATCATCTCTGGCACAGCATATGTCCTCTCTCCACCCCTCACACCACCAGGAATGTTCATGAACCTCCAGTTGTGGTCCCAAAACATACAAACAAAAAATGCATAGGAAATGAAAGCTGGGGGTTTCTTAGAGAAGGGATTGTAAACAAGAACTATTCTTTTTAAACCTTAACACAGATGAAGCTGCTCTTAACCTTTTGAAAGAATTGGGCCCATCAGGAATCGAAATGGAGCTGCGAGGCCTGAGTCCTGACTGCGGTGGGTCTGTAGCAGCCATGCAAGGCTTCTTGAGAATGATTGGGCTGGTGCTGGACAGAAAGCGAGATTTTGAGTTAGCCCAGGCATACCTTGCGTTGTTCCTAAAGGTAAGTCTAATTTAGTAAGACTTTTTTCTTTCTCTTGAATTTCTAGTGGAAAGTAACAAAATTTCGGTACACATGGCAATGTTCATATCTCCTTTATCCAACATGATGCTATTTGTGTATGAGCCAAGAACTTGAAATACAATTTATGTGTCTGACCAGCCTAATTTTTAATTTTATAAACATGATGTTTGTGTTCATCTTGTGCCTAATGACTACCATATTAGGCAGAAGCAAGCAGAGCTTAGGTTTGTAGTCTTTGACTTTTATAAAAAATACAGCTTAGACTGCTTTTGATTTGATACAGAATATCATGTATTCTTTTACTTTCTCTATCATCATGAAGAAAAGGTCAAGTTTGTTTATTTCATTTGTTTTTGCTCTACTACAGAAATTTGCCTTTGTTCTGGTTGAGAGTTGTAAGCACTTTAGCAAGAATGGTTAATTTGATGGTGAATATAATGGAAGTGCTGTCTTTCAGTAGATTAGATTATTAGCTGTGGTTCCCCAAGCACTGATTGAGTAACTCAAATTTTCACTTACTCATATTCTTTTAAAATAGTCTCTAAGATCAGAGAGCTAGTACAGCAGGGATAATTCTTGGCCCTCTACATTGCTGAACACGGTGCACAGAGCCAGAAGTATGCCAGAAACAAAACAAAATAATTTGTACGGGGCCAGAGAGATAGCACAGCAGGGAGGGCATTTGCTTTGCACACAGTCAACCTGGGTTTGATCCCAGGCATCTCTTGGACTCCTGAGCCTGTTATGTTCGATTGCTAAGCGCAGAGCCAGGAGTAGCCCCTGATCACCAGCAGGTGTGGCCCCAAAACAAAACAAAACAAAATTTGGAAAGTTGATTATTCAGTGTAGGGCGAAAAAAGCCAAAATGTCACAAGTTGTTTTCTATCTTTTCTCGTATTTATGAGTTAGTTCCAAAATATAAATGCAGTTTTTCTTGCTCAATTTGTTTTGTTTTGTGGGTCACAACCAGCAGCACTCAGGGTTCGCTCCTGTCTATGCTTGGGTTCCAAATGTGAGTGCTGGGAACGAAAGCCAGGTTGACCACAAAAGCAAGAGCCTTACCCCTGCACCTCTGATCTCTGTAAATTTACTTAAATGTTCAGAAAACAAAATAAAGGACCTTAATGCTATTGATTACAGTGGGTTACAAGAAAAAATAATGAACACAAAGATGCAGTGTTAGAGGAAGCAGGGTCTTTTCTCTGTGTAAGCCAGGCCTGCCATGAAGTAGAGGAGAGCAATTCCACAAGAGTCATATATACCAGAACTCAGTTGGTCTCAGAGAGATGGTTCTAGATCAGCATCGAAGGAGAGAAGTCGGTTATCTCTTGTAGTTCCCTTGGGAGATATTTGAACTCGGAATATACAGGTTTTCCTAGATTGTCAGTGTAATTCTACTTATACAGTTATTACATATTTTTTCTTTTTAGTTACACCTTAAAGTGCTTCCTTCAGAGCCATTACTCCTAGAAGAAATGAAAAGACTATCAGCACAGGTGGAAGAAAATTGGATCCATTTACAGTCACTTTTCAATCAAAGCATGTGTGTTTTAAATTACATAAAAAGTGCTTTATTATAAAAATTAATTTAAGTGAATAAAATTTTATATTAAAATGTTCCAGTTTAATTCATATATATTTTTCAGTATTTTTATGTGAAAAGAAAATAATTGGTAGTTCTACTAACTGATAATTCTCTGACGCTGAATCTTTTTTTTAAATGCTCTTAAAGAGTTAAACTTCTTAAATCATATTTTCTGAGTACCTTTGACTTATTAGAAATTGTGATCACCAGCTTATGTTATTTGAATATTGTCTACTTAAGGGAAAAGATCTAAATACTTTGAATTTATCACAATAAAAATTATCAAATATATCACTGAATTTAAGTTAAAACTAAAATGATTTATTGTTAGGAAAAGCATCTCCATGTTGTGTAGCACACAGTTATGTTTTCTTTCTCCCTCCTGCCTCTAATGAAAATATGCAGACTTTGGTTATGTGAATGTCCTGTGTACAGCACAGATGTGGATATGAACTTGGGTTAGAGTGACAGCTCTGAGTTTTCTGACATAGCCTCCGTTCTCTTCCTCTTCTCTCTCTTGCGCTCTTTATCATTTGCTCACTTGCTCTGTCTGTCTCATTCTTACGCAAGAATGCCAGAGACACTTTTATAAGGCAGCCTGCTATAACACAGTTAAATCCTAATATAGGCGAGGGAAATTCCCAAATATGCTCAAGGTGCTGCCAAAGGAATTTCATCCTTGCTGACAACATTATTATTTAACTAGAAACCTTTAATTACTTTTTCTCATACCTAGCAAAATTTACAAACTGGGAGTTTCTCATTTCTTTTTCTTTTCATTCTTTAAAATTTCAATATGCAAATTAAAAATAAGCATTTCTAGATGGAATTCCCTAAAACTTTTAGTATACACATTCAAAAGTTATGTCATTCATATGTAAGCATAAATACCATTCTTGTTGGAATGAGGTTTTAAAAAACCTCCCCAATACAACTGCCCTCACAGGGACTTGATATGAAACATTAGACCTTGAAGGGGTCTTTGAGGATAGCAGCTTTGTTCGCTAGACCATACCTGAAGTACTCATCCTACTCTTTACTCTGGACTGGATCATTCCAAGTGGGCCAACAGTCATATGGGGTGCCAAGGATTGATCTTTTATCCTCTGTACTGTCCAGTCTCTTTGAGGCTTATTAAGTTTTGGGAGCTTAAATTTTTTTTAAAAAATGTTATCCCTGTGGTTGGTACAATCTGTAGTGAGCTGTGATGGCACACCTGTCTGCCTCTGGTGCTTGCTGAGAGTTGTACCTCATGGTACCATGGTGTAGTGGTGCTTTCTCATCAGCAGTCACACTAGGAGGCACACTGATTAGGGATATGGTGATTACTCTGGCGCTCACATTCTTCTAGGTATTGAGCATTCTTCTCTGTGCACTTGCACATCTTTTTCAGTTGTGTGCCTGCTTTATCACATATTTTTTGTTCTTTACACTGCATATTTAAAGTGCAGCCAAAAATCACCAGGTTCCATACCAGTTGGCAGGGTTGCACTTTGCACATGTAGGATGCTCAGTTTTAACTGTGACCAATGTGAACTTCAAAGACACCGGCCTAGTTCAGCCAGAAGTGTTTTTGATTAGTGGTTTAAGGTAAGAGATGCCCCGTAAAAATAAGGACACTGGATTTTGTTTTTCTTTCAATATATAAGAATGAGTTTACTGAAATAGTACAACTTAAATTTTAATTTTTTATTATAAAATATTTATTTAAGCACCATAATTACAAGCATGATTGTAGTTGGGTTTCAGTCATAAACAGAACACCTCCCTTCACCAATGCAAAATTCCCACCACCGATGCCCCGATCTCCCTCCTCCCCCTCCCCTGCCTGTATTTGAGGCTGGTATTGTACTTCTCTCATTAACTTTATCATGCTAGTTGTTTCCCTAACAGCATTCACCACACTTTGTGGTGAGCTTCATATTGTGGACCCTGTCCTTTCAGCCTTCCCTCTATTGTCTCTGGAATTATTACAATAATGTCTTTACTTTATTAAAACCCATAAATGGGTGAGACTATTCTGCATCTATATCTTTTTTTTTTTTTTTTTGGTTTTTGGGTCACACCCAACAGCGCTCAGCGGTTACTCCTGGCTCTATACTCAGAAATTGCTCCTGGCAGGCTCGGGGGACCCTATGGGATGCTGGGATTCGAACCGCCATCCTTCTGCATGCAAGGCAAATGCCCTACCTCCATCTCTCTGGCCCCCTACATCTATTTCTTTCCCTCTGACTTATTTCACTCAGCATAATAGATTCTATGCACATCCACATATAGGAAAATTTCACGACTTCATCTCCTTACGGCTGCATAATATTATATTGTACCATATACACAATGAAGGGCATCTTGGTTATTTCCAGAGTCTGGCTATTGTAAATAGCGCTGCAGTAAATATGGGTGTAAGGAAGGGATCTTTGAATTGTATTTTTGTGGGGTATAGCTGAATCATATGGGAGCTCAATTTCCAGTTTTTGGAGGAATCTCCATATTTTCCATAAGGTCTGGACTAGATGGCATTCCCACCAGTAGTGAGTAGGAATTCCTCTCTCTCCACATACCCACCAGCATTGCCTGTTCTTATTCTTCTTTGACAAATTGTTTATTTCTCCCCATTTTTTAATGGGATTAGATGTCTTTTTCTTGTAAAATTCTGTCAGTGCCTTATATATTTTGGATATTAACCCCTTATCTGATGGGCATTGGGTGAATAATTTCTCCTATTCAAAAGTTAAGCTCTCACTGCAGATGACATATACTATATTTAGAAATCCCTAAAAATTACCAAAAAGCTTCTAGAAATAACAGACTTATAGCAAAGTGGCAGGATGCAAAATAAACATGCAAAAATCAATGGCCTTCTTATACACCAATAATGATAGAGAAGAAATGGACATTAAAAAAACAACCCCATTCACATTAGTGTCACACAACACAAACATCTTGGAGTCAACTAAAGACGTGAAGGACCTATATAAAGAAAACTACAAAACCCTTCTTCAAGAAATAAGAGAGGACATGCAGAAATGGAAACACATACGCTGCTCATGGATTGACAGGATTAACATCATTAAAATGGCAATATTCCCCAAAGCATTGTACTGATTTAATGCAATCCCTCTAAATTTACCCATGACATCCTTCAAAGAAGTGGATCAAACACTCCTGAAGTTCATTTGGAACAATAAACGCCCACGAATAGCTAAAGCAATAATTATCAAAACAGCATGGTATTGGAATAAAGACAGATCTTCAGATCAATGGAATAGGCTTGAGTATTCAGAGAATGTTCCCCAGATATACATTTAATTTTTGATAAAGGGGCAAGAAATCCAAAATGGAGCAAGGAAAGCCTCGTCAACAAATGCTATAGGCACAACTAGTTAGCCATTTGCAAAAATGTGAACTCAGCCTCCCAGCTCACACCATGTCTGAAGGTCAAATCCAAATTGATTAAAGACCTTGATATCAGACCTGAGACAATAAGGTATATAGAACAACATGTAGGAAAAACACTCCATAACATTGAGACTAAAGACATCTTTAAGGAGGAAACAGCACTCTCCAAACAAGTAGAAGCAGAGATAAACAGATGGGAATATATTAAGCTGAGAAGCTTCTGCACCTCAAAGGAAATAATACCTAGGATACAAGAGCCACCCACTGAATGGGAGAAAATAAAATTTAATTTTAAAAACTCTTCAATACTCTATAACTGTATTCTAAGGACATGACAGTCCATGTAAAAGTTGTAATTAAGTGCTATACTGAAAGTAACCTTGATAAATTATCTTTTTTAAGAGGATAGAAATAGTTTTATTTGAAATTCTATTAATAGTATTTTGTCAGTAAAAACTTCCCTGTATATATCCCATCAAGGAAGTGATGAAGGAAGAAGTACAAACCTGTTTGTGCATACTGCTCTAGTTTACGTACTTCTAACATTATTTAAACTTCTTGTCGTAAAATAGTTCATAATACGATTGTTTCAGTCATTCATTGTTCAACACCAGCACCTCGCCACCAGTGTAAATTTCCCTCCACCACTGTCCTTCCTGTTTCTCACCTATCTCCCAAGCCTACCCATTGGCAGACACAATTTTATATTGCTTGTTATAACAATGACATGTGGAAGTATCAAAAAATAGTTCAATAACAGAAAGTGAAAATTGTTATATCACAATTTGAGTTATTAAAGTCAATTGAAGACTTCCTGAGCTAGATGAGCATTGTTGCTGTTTTTGTTTATTGGACTTCAGTGGTTTCTATGCTATTTTCCTATCTAATGTATTCCTTCTGGTCTGTCAATATTGTGGAATTTGGAATGTTGCATATGCAGCATGTTTGTACCATGTGTTCCAGGATCTGTAGAACTGAGACAATTCTCTGCCCACCGTCTTTCTGAAAGTCTCAAGAGTTTTCAGCAAAAAGACCAATGTACCAATGACTCATTCTCTTGGCTTGCCATCTCTTCCAAAATTAGTCACGAAACTGCAGGTAGGCCATTTACAAGGCAATAAATGTGGTTGGTATCTGCTCTTTTAATTTTAAGTTACAAATGTATGTGAATACATTTCACTTGTAGAGACATCTGAAATAATTCTGTACAACTATTTTTAATCCCAGTATCTTATTTAGAAGTTACTTCTAACTTTCCGTCTGAAGAATTTATGGCTGAATATACATGTTACATATAGTAAAGAAAATTTTACTACTTTGTGTTGTACTAAGTAGAAATGATGAGCATGTAGGTGATATTTAAATATATATATATATATATATATATATATTAGAAGTTCTGAGCAGCAGAATAACAGCTAAGATTAAGATGCTCCAATATGAGATTGAGGAAATCTAAAAACTAAGATGGCGAAGAACAACATACCAGAGAATATGGAATGGGCTCAAGAGGTACAATATAAGAATCATTGAAATCTGAGGAATAGGAAGGCAAATTTGATCAATAAAAAGAGAAATTAGAGTTAAGAATTTCCCAGGGTTGAGCTATACAAGCAACCAAATAAGAGACCCAAAGGGTCCCAGCAAAACTTGACTCAATGAGGAAAATTCGAAAAAAACGTGCTCAGAATGAGGAAAAACAAAGATAATATATTAACAGCAAGATTTAAACAAAACCTAAACAAAGGAAAGCTCATAAAAATGAAGTTGATGTATCAAATGAGACCATGAGCCAGAAGAGAATGAAACTGAAAACTCAAATGAACATATCACCAAGAATATTCATCTAGATTATCATTCAGATTTGAAGGAACCATACAGAGCTTTGTGAATAGGCAACTGTGTAGGGGATTCATGCCTTGAAGTCTGTTTTCTGACAAACATTAAATGAACTTTATTTATTTATTTTTGGATTTTGGGTCACACCTGGTGACGCTCAGGGGTTACTCCTGGCTATTCGCTCAGAAGTCGCTCCTGGCTTGGGGGACCATGTGGGACGCCTGGGGATCGAACCGTGGTCCGTCCTAGACTAGCGCTGGCAAGGCAGACACCTTACCTCTGGCGCCAACACGCCGGTCCCAATATTTTTTTTAATTAATTGCTTTAAGCATTGTGGTTCCAAAATTTGTCAATCTTGTGTTTCAGTCATACAATGTACTCCATCCTTCTTCGCTAGTGCATCCTTTTTGCCATGATGTCTCGTTTCCCTCCATCTCCCACCCCACCACTGCTATCTCTAGGGCAGGCAATTTGCTTATCTCACCCCCTCTTCTGTTGACACTGGTCTACACTATTGTCAATGGAAGGTCCCTGGTGTTTCACTTTCTCCACTCTCAGCACCAAGTTCTTGTTCAGAGCGATCTATCATCCTAACAGACCCTTCTCTAACTGCACTCTTTACGGAGCAGATTTTCCAGTATGTGGCACTGAGTATGTCACTTGGTCATGGTGCTTAAGGTGGTTTTCTACTAAGAAAACAAGAAAGGTCTTAAGAAAGGTGTTTACTCCTAGTTTGCCAAGGAATTTATACATTTTCAAAAATTGATACCTCATGTTTTATATCTGATCAGGTTTTTTACATTTATAAAGATTGTATTACAATATGTTTTTATTAATGCAGATAATTAGGCAGAATCTATATTTTCTTTTTTTTTTTTTTTTTTTTTTTGGTTTTTCGGGCCACACCCGTTAGATGCTCAGGGGTTCCTCCTGGCTACGTGCTCAGAAATTGCCCCTGGCTTGGGGGGACCATATGGGACGCCGGGGGATCGAACCATGGTCCTTTCCTTGGCTAGCGCTTGCAAGGCAGACACCTTACCTCTAGCGCCACCTCGCCGGCCCAGAATCTATATTTTCTAATATAAAGCCACTATTCCCTGTCTTAGCAGCAAATACACTTTGTATTTTTATGTCTATTCAAATTTTCCCTTTTGAATGTTCTTAATTCTCTTCATGCATAGTAAAATTTACATTTGCCAAGTTTACCTATTTTATGTTAACTCTAAAATGTGTTAGCACAGAATTGTCCATTATCTTTAAATTTATATACCTCTAAAAATATAGTTCTTGAAAATATTACATTTTAATAGACTAGTTCTCTTTACCTGTATCACCCCAGACACACGCACGCACGGGCACACATGCACACAAAGTGAAAAAGGTCTCTCCCGTATAGTGGATATAAAGAAACATAGTAAGAGAACAACATATATTCGGTCATTAAAACTAGAAGATTTTGTCTATTAAACTGAGCTTCAATGGAGTGGGAGATTGGGAAGGTCTTTGGGACATTGGGTGATGGGAAGTATACTCTAGGGATGGCTTGCTGTTCTAATGATGTGTGCATGGAAAGTGAGATTAAACATTTTGTAAATTCTATCAATAAAAATGATTGTGAAAGAATGTAAAGTATATATTATAAGATCTATCATTTATGCTTTTAGATTTTCATCTGGAATTGATTTGTCCAGAGTATAAATTATGCCTTACTTCAAAAGTTTGTATAAATACAGAGAAATATGTATTAAGGGAGCTACTCTCTTGGATATTAAAACTTTTTATAATTTTTTAGTAATTCAAAATATATTGAAGTCTCATTCAGTAAGACATCAGTTATTACTGAGCTAAATGTCAAATTCTAGGGCAGGAGCCATATCATAGAGGACAATTGCCTTGCATGCAGCTAGGCCAGAATGGATCCTTGGCATCCGATGTGGTTCCCAAGCCTACCAGGAGGGATTTCTGAGTGCAAATCCAGGAGTAACCTCTGAGTTACCAAGTATGATCCAATGAAAGGAAGGAAGGGACCTGGGTCTGTCCCTGGTTGACTGCGTACAACGCAAAGACTCAAGGTACCATATGAGATGCCAGGGATTAAACCTGGGTCTGTTCCTGATTGACTGTGTACAATGCAAACGCCCTACAGCTATGCTATCACTCAAGCCCCTCAAAAAATTTCTTAAATATTTATGAGCACAGCAATCTGAAACTCTGATTTTGTACCAAATTTATAGGGATAATTTAGAATTACATTAGTATTTCTCTTAAAGAATCCATGTTCTTAAATCAATTCTTTTGTGGATTTAGTTTTGCAAGTTTTCTCTATAAAAAAATGTGTTTCAAAAGATGTATTGCTGATATTTGCAGTCAAATGCTCTATCACTGAGCTATGCCCCCAGATGTATTGCTGTTATTTGATTTTTGTTACTATAGTTAATACATGTGTTTCTAATACATTTTAGATTTAGCTACTTCTGTCATGGTAAGAACAATTTGATCCCTTCTTATTGGGCAGGGAGTAGTGTACTCCCAAGTGGTACTCAGAGGACTCAGATATACTTTAAGCTCAATACTAAGGCCCAAGAGTTCAGTGTTTCTCAGCCCACAGATAGTGCTAAGGACTACTAGGGTTGTCCACAGCTGTGATGCTCGGGAGCCATGTGTTCAAAGGATTAAAACATGGTGGTGCATATGACTCACCTCTGTACTATCATTACATACTACACTATTTATGCTCTTGACACTGTAGGACAAGATTTTGGGGGGGGGCGGGGCGGGTCACACCCAGCAGCGCTCAGAAATCACTCCTGTCAGGCTCGGGGGACCATATGGGATGGCAGGATTCGAACTACCGACCTGCATGCAAGGCAAATGCCTTACCTCCATGCTATCTCTCCGGCCCCAGGACAGTATTTTTAATGTTATGCTATAGATGATATTATGTGCTCTAAATTTCTGATATACTAGATTATTACTAATTTTCTACTTAAAGTGTTTTGTTGTTTTTGCTGCTACTGTTTGTTTAATCTAAAGCAAGACAGGGGATATAGCTCTGTGATAAAATACTTGCCAAGTATTTATCCTAGGTTCAGTTTTCAGTAATTAAAATATAAAGTGAAAAAAAATAGAGCCAGAGATTGGAATTTTCCAAGTGATTTGATAGCGTATTTTGAAAAGTCTGTCTTTTCACTGGCATAATATTTAGTTAATTTTATTCAAAGATTTTATTCCTATAATAGAAATATTTCTAAGATAACTGGTACATGATAGTCCGCTGCATGGAATGACCTGTATTTCATATTCTTTAATTTTTAGTTTTTAGTCTTGATTGAGATACTGTATTTTACAATAAAATCAATGGTTTCATATATACATCAGACCAGTGCCACACCTCATGCAAGTTTTTACTACGTGGATGGAACTTAAGTATATCACTTCACTGAGTGAAGTGAGAAGGAAGGGAATAGATATGGGATGATCTATCATTTTTTGGATTTAAAGATGCATGTTAATGGAGCAGCAAATGGACAAATGCAACAGAACTGGAAAGTTGCTCTAGCTTTCTTTTATTTTTTTTTTTAAATAAAAGCCTGGCCTAATAAAAGTGAATGTTTGAAGTCTTTCTATAGGGTGATATTACTAAATAGAATTTTCCATCTCTTATGACATCAATATTATTAAATTGTATTTTAATTTATTTTTTCAAATTTATTTGTCCAAGTTTTATTAGGGTCATTTCTTTTTTATTAATGGTTTGGGTGTGAGCCACAAAAGTCCAACTCAAGAATATTGGTGTTCACAATCCAAATATAAAAATTAGCTTTAGTTATTGCTAGATACATGGGTTCCTCAGAAATTAGTTTTTCCATTTCTCCCCCTTTGCTCTTTTCACTGTTTGTTGTTTGTCAAGATATCCTCATTCCCCGGTTGACTACATATTTGCAGAGGTCCTACTTTGTGCTTGGACTATCATCCATTCCACTACCAGGGAAACATTGCATTTATTTGTTTAAATTAAACAGTGATGCTTAAATCCTAAAATAAAATCTCAATGAGCCTACTCTTCTACTTTCAAGCATGATCATGGGTTAATTGTGTGATGATATCTAGGCAGCCCACATAGTTTTGCATGACTGTGGGTGAACTTGGAAAGCTCTGGCAATTGTTCCCTACTTTCAGAAATGAACAGAGGAGAAAGCAGTAAGCGAGTAGAGTGCCAACAGTCTGACGACAGCCAGGGTGCAGAGTGAACAGTGAGCTAATAGAGTGACTGCAGCAGCCTAACCGAGGGCCTGACAGGAAGACTCACTGAGTGACACAGACTTAGTGGCACAGTGGTGGGCGGAGGAAAGGGCAGGAAGGGTTTTCAACACTAGGTTTCCCCTCTACCCACACCATCTTGAATAAAAGGAGTAGATAGAACCACTGAGAAGAAAGGCATATTAGTAAAGAATGTGAGCACAAAGAAAGCATCACCAAGTATTTGCAACCAATCAAATTATACTTTTTGTCTGGTAATTTTATTCACTCCCTGGTCCCAGTGGTGAATGTAAATTTGTGATGAAATGTACTGTGATGTAAATATGTCTTTAGAGGTTTTTATACTATGTGGTGAATTTCTAATTTAAAATATGTTAATTTCCATTTCCACCTAAATTCAGCCGCCATCTCTAATAAGGTTAAGGTGAGGTGCTTGCCTGCTGTAGCCAACCTTGCTTTCATCTCCAGCTGAACACAGTCAGGGCTACTCCTGAGCACAGAATGATGTAATTTTCACTGAAAAAATATTTTAAGCCATTCCTGATTTAAAAACAAATGATTATTGGAGTAGAAAATATGCCATCATTTTTTCAATGAATATTAAATTATCATCATCTAAATTTCTGCTGTATAAAAACACTTTAAAAATCATGAAAGACCAGTAATTGAATTATCGGTTATTGTACACTTTATTACTACTTTAATATTTTCCAGAATTTAACATAATCCAGTCTTTTCAACTCATCTGTACCTTTTTCTAAATCAGGCCTCTATGTAATGACTCTGACCCTCATTACTGGGCACACCCTAGTCACAAGAGTAAATATTACACAAACTTGTTCATGGGAAAGTGGCAGGTGAGTGGGATGTATCCTGGACTCACCTTAACTCTATGTGTCAAATATCTGAGCAGTGTAATGTGTCAAAAGATTACACCATGACTTCCTTCCTCCTCCCTTCCTCCTGCCCTCTCTTCCATCCATCCATATTCTCTCCATTTTCTCCATTCTTCTCTTCCTTCCCTTGCTCCCTTTTCCTTCCTCCTTTCCTTCCTTCATTCCCTCCCTTCCTCCCTCCCTCCTTTCCTTCCTACCTTCATCCCTTCCCTTTTTCTCTCCCCTTCCCTCATTCTCTTCCTTCCTTCCTTCCTTCCTTCCTTCCTTCCTTCCTTCCTTCCCTTTTTCTCTACCCTTCCCTCATTCTCTTCCTTCCTTCCTTCCTACTTTCCTTCCTTCCTTCCTGTCTTCTTTCCTTCCATTCCTTCCTTCCTTCCCTCTGCAAGGGACTGTGAATGGTAGTTTTAGCTCTTCATGCACTGGACACTGTCTTATCAGCTAGTCAGTGGAGCAGAGAACATGGCAAATTGGTACCTATTGCTCTGACCAGGAGATAAAGTGAGTGGCATTGTTGAGGTAAACTAGTAAGAAGAAAAAGTATGTGGAGATCATGTATTTCTTTTGACTGTCATTCTCTTTGCTCTGCAGTTCATTCAGCAATCCTTTGTAGAGTTCAACTAGATGCTAGAGCTCCTAATGCAGTAAGACAGTCTTATCCAACTCCAGGACACAACTAGAGAAAGCAAGACAGCAGACTCTACTGTGAAAATCAGGAGTAGCCAAATGAACACATGCTAGTTATCTCCTGGGATGTGTGAAAACAAATAAATCTTTAACTGAGTACAGGGAAAAAATTATCTGTATCATTTAATGTGGTTTTATTTTAAATCGGACAAAAAATCTTAGCAACTTCTGGTTTAGATATTTCAGTACTGTATACTTTTTATTTTATTAAAACAGCATGCCTTACAAATGTATTCATAGTTGAGTTATAACATACAGTGTTCCAGCACCAATCCTACCACCAGTGTCAACTTTTCTCAGTGTCCCCAGATTCCCTCCCACCACTTCCCCCTAACCCCTCAGCCTGCCACATTGATAGGCACAGTTTTAAAAATAGTTGTTACAGTTTGTATGTCCTGTTTTCAGTGTTGACTCTGTGGCTCTCTGGTTTGAATATTTAGCTAGATATACCACAAGTCTATACCACTGTAACCAAATCCTCTTGAAACCAATCCCCTCCTCCCATTGCTTCCCATTTGTCTCTTTCTACTACTCTCAACTCCTTTCTTTCTCTGTCCTTCTTTTCCATATTCAGGGACCAAGAGTGACCTAGGCATCCACCCTTTAAAATTTAAAATCCACCCTTTTTTAAATTCCATTTTGCTTTTTGTTTAATTTAATTTGCCAAATCAAATATGTATGTATGTATGTATGTTTGTGTATATAGAAGTACTCACAGATATCTAGCCATCCCTCCCTACTATGTATATCCTTTTGCACATATATTCTCTGTAGATGGCAGAACCACACTTCCCCCATTAGGCAGTCCCTGTAGCTGCAGTTGTATTTGTTTTCGTCCAAATAACTGGACATCTCCAGGAACCTCCAGCCACTGCTTTGACCTGACCACATTCACTTGGTTGGGAGCCTCTGGCATTTTCTTTTTGAGAGAAACAGCTCATCTTCAGGTCCTGTCTCTTTTCTCTGTCCTTGGCTGACCCACAAGTAGTAAACGACCCATTCAAGTAGTCTTGAGTCACTTGGCATCTGGCTGGACCTGGAGCTCCTCCAGGGAATAGTGAGAAAGGCAGCTTTTGGCAATGTGACGCTTGCCGAAATGATGTGTTACATGCCTGAGCTTTCCCAGAAAGCATGAGAAAGATAGGGTGGAGAGTTTCCCTCTCCTTCAACAATAAACAGAAATAATCTTCTTGATTCCACATGAACTAAATGCCACAGAAAGGCCCCATCTCTCATTAACTTATCTCTTTGCTCTTTACCTGATGAGCCCCAAGAAGGAAATTAGCATTTCTCTTCCTGCTGGGAATTGACAGCTGCTCACCAACTGTACCACACCTTGAAGGGTTTGAAATCAATTGATCTTTTTCTTTTTTTCTTTTCTCTTTGGATTTCTGGGCCACACCCAGCGGTGCTCAGGGGTTACTCCTGGCTGTCTGCTCAGAAATAGCTCCTGGCAGGCACGTGGGACCATATGGGACACCGGGATTCAAACCAACCACCTTTGGTCCTGGATCGGCTGCTTGCAAGGCAAACGCCGCTGTGCTATCTCTCCGGGCCCTCTTTTTCTTTTTTTAATATAATTTTTGTTTTAATCATAGTGGCTTACATATCATTAACAATAATATTTTAGGTACATATTAACATAAAATTAGGGAGTTCCCATCACCGAATTGTTGTCCCTCCACCTCCGTTCCCGTCCTACCTCCCATATCCTCCTCCCTCACCCCCGGGGCTGCTAGAATAAGTGGCCCCCTTTGTGCCTAGCTTACTACTTAGTGGTCTTACACCTCTAATTGGGAGGCGGGACTAGACAGTTCAAGTTATGTGGTTTTGTTTGAAGAAGAGAAAAGTAATAAACTGGGGAAAAAACCAAATACGCCGAAAATGGGCTCTCATCCTAGGTTTGAGAGATGGAGGGGAAAAAGAAGGTGAAACATCACAACAGTACAAAAAGAAGTGCCAAATGAAATATCCAATGAGCACTCCAACAACAAAGATAAGCAATTGATCTTTTTCAAAGATCTAAACTTGAAAACAAATAGGGTCCTTTCTTTACATTCAAAGGATTTTTTTCCTTATGTCTTTTTTCTGTTTTTTTACCTTTTAAGTTCCAGTTACTCAGTAGTCATTCATGAATTAAAAATAAGTACAGTAAGAAAACTAAGCACAGCAAGTATAGAAAGATATTGGGGGTGGTGTGAGCAAGTATAGTCACATGAATTTTATGGATGTTTTCATTATAATGTTACATTGCTCACCTTATTTCATTTTATTACTATTTGTGTCCCACATGTGAATATTTTATAAAATGAATTATCATTGGTAGGTATATAAGAAAAAAACTAACTATATATGCCTGTGGGTGGGTGGTAGTAGTGAGTTCAATGCTATTTGTGGTTTCACACATCATCTGAAAGTCTTGATATATCTCTAGTGAAGAGATCCTGTATTTTATGCAGCAAAAACACTGAACAAAAAGATTACTGTAGGTACATAGGGAGAATTTAAATTATATGAAAGTGTCTCATAACTTTCTCCCATCTTCACAGTGTTCAGCTTGGTTGATTGTCCTCTTCTACCAACATAGAAGCCACACCCCAAGGCTCTACCCTACTTATACTGTCCACTTCCAGTACATGTCCAACTTTGCTGAGAGCCCACTTCATCTTGTATACACAGCAGATTTTCAATTAATGTCTATTTTCTTAATTTTCAGAGTTAATCAGCACTCCATGGGGGACCAGAAATCCCTCTAAGGTGATCACAGAAGATTATAAAGCAGTATTTCACAATAAGGCTAAATTTATTTGACTTTTCTGGACCTCAGGATTCATATTTATATATCATATTATGTTACTCTTGTTATTTCTTATATTTGGATTTAGATTTCAAACACAGAAATTATCAAGACAAGGGACCGGAGAGATAGCATGGAGGAAGGGGTTTGCCTTGCATGCAGAAGGACGGTGGTTCGAATCCTGGCATCCCATATGGTCCCTGGAATTTTCCAGGAGCAATTTCTGAGTGTAGTGCAGGAGTAACCCCTGAGCACTGACAGGTGTGACCCAAAAAATAAAAAATTAAAAGAAATTATCAAGACAATCTAACCAAAAGTTGATAAGGTTCTTAAATTATTTTCAACATGTATACTTACTGTAATTTTAGGTAACACGATTAGAGCAATGCCAAGTTTATGGTTTTGACACAAATAGTTACTGCATCTCTATCATCACTGTCCTTATGTCACCTTAGTCATTTTTTTAATCCTATCTATGATAGGATTTCATGCATGCAGTGATTTAACACACACTCTCTACCGAGTGTTCATATCCCTCCACCATTGTCTCAGGGATTCCTTTCTGTCCCTCGCCTTTTTTAAGTTCAGTTCTGTAGGCCAGTTCTAAGGTTATGTTGCATTTGTTTTTTTTTTGTTTTATTTTGTTTTGTTTTATTTTTATTTAAACACCTTGATTACATACATGATTGTGTTTGGGTTTCAGTCATGTAAAGAACACCACCCATCACCAGTGCAACATTCCCATCACCAATGTCCCAAGTCTCCCTCCTCCCCACCTGACCCCCAGGTTATGTTTCATTTGACCATTTGTTGTTCTCTTACTATATTTCTGTATATATGACAGATCACTCTGTCTATCTCCTTTCAACTAACTACCAGCTGGACACCTGATAATTCCATCCATGTAATTGCAAATTACATGATTTTTGTTTTATTTTACAACAGTAGCTACACCACAGCTTCTTTATCCAATTATCTGTTCTTGGAGATTTAAGTTGCTTCTATCTTAGCTGTAAGTAGTTCTGAAGTAGATTGAAGGAGTGCAATATCTTTTACAAACGGTTCTTTAGTAACCTTGTTGGGTCATATGGAAGCTCAACTCTTAGTTTTTCAAGAATGTCCATGTTTCCCAAAAATATCAAGCCATCAAAATTCCCACAGAGAATGAGGGTTTCTTATTCCCCACATCCATGCCAGCAATCATTGTCTTTGTTCTTTTGATATGTGTGCAAAGTGAATTTGATTGTTGTTATAATTTACATTTTCTTGTTGGTAAGTAATGAAGACAGTATTTATTTTCATATACCTTATCATAATCTGTATGTGTTCTCTAAGTAAGTGTTCATATTTTCACAAAATTTTTGATTGAATTTTTTTGTTTTTTGTTTTTGGGTCACGCCCGGCAGTGTTCAGTGGTTACTTCTGTCTCCACACTCAGAAATCGCTTCTGGCAGGCTCGGGGGACCATATGGGATGCCAGGATTCAAACCAGCATCCTTCTGCATCTAAGGCAAACGCCCTGCCGCTGTGCTATCTCTCTGGCCCCTGAGGTTATTTTTTGTTGTTCAGTTTTACAAAAATTTTATATATTTTGGATATTAACCTTTTGTCAAGTGAATAGTGTGAAAATATTTTCTTCCAGTCTATGGGATAGCTTTTGATTCTGGTCATAGTTTCTTTTGCAGTACAAATGCTTCTTAGTTTAATGTAGTCCCATTTATCTGCGCTTCAGTTTGCTTGGCCAATGACATTG
The DNA here is from genome assembly GCF_024139225.1 of Suncus etruscus. Lineage (NCBI taxonomy): Eukaryota > Metazoa > Chordata > Mammalia > Eulipotyphla > Soricidae > Suncus > Suncus etruscus. Next base: position 168,324,821 of record NC_064849.1, read on the forward strand.
AATCATTGAAGATGCCTTTATATATAATGTCATGAATATAATTTATAATTATATAATATATGATTTATATATATGTTTATATATAGATTGTATAATTTATAAATTGCGGTTTATAAATTTATAGATTTATAAATCAAGGTCTTTTTGTTGTTGTTGGGCCATGGCCTGTGGTGCTCAGAGGCTACTCTTGGCTCTGTGCTCAGAAATTACTCCTGCAGACTTGGGGAACCATATGGGACTCTGGGGATCAAATACAGGTCAGCACTTGCATGGCAAATGCCCTACATATCCTACCCACTGTGCTTTAGCTTCAGCCCCAAGGCCTTTAATTTTGTATTTTTGTTTATGTTTACTTTTGTTTATTTGTTTGTTTTTTGGGTCACACCTGGCGGCGCTCAGGGGATACTCTTGGCTCTGTGCTCAGAAGTTGCTCCTGGCAGGCACAAGGGACCATATGGGATGCGAGGATTCGATTCACTGTTTGATCAAATCAGCTGCGTGCAAGGCAAACGCCCTATCTGTGCTATCCAGCCCCAGGGCCTTTAATTTTGAATTGACGTATATAAGATGTGGGATAAGGGTCTAGAGTATGAGATATGTGCCTAAGTTTACATTTTTAGATATGACTGACCAGTTTTTCCCAATACCATTTGTTTAAGAGGTCATTCTTGCTCCACTGCATACTCTTAGCACCTTTGTCAAAGATTAAATAAATATATACCTGAGGGTCTGTCTCTGAGCTCTTAATTCTCTGGGTTCTCAGTTCTTTCCATTAGTCTGCGAGTCTATCATTATTCCAGTACTACACTTGTGTTTACTAACTTCACAGAATAAAGCTGTGGAAAGAGTAGCCTCATGTCATCTTTGTCTGACCTATGAGACCAGCACACAATCTATAATTGGTATCAATATGGAACTTAGAACAATCTAAAGATAATATTTAAAACCAATAGGGCATGCTTGAGAAGATCTAACTCTGATTTTATGTATTATATTTTATAAATTGAATCATCATGAATTTCAAAGTTACAAAGTCATTCAGTTAATTAATTTCAGAGTACAATATTCCAACACCCATTTCTGCCAAATGTCGTTTCCCCATTGTGTTTTCAGTTTCCCTCCATTTGTTCTAAAAGTAGGCACTTTCTTTTTAAGTAAGTAAAGACTTTAGTGCATACAGGAATTTCTTTTTTTTAAATATCTTTATTTAAGCACCAGGATTACAAACATGTGAGATCAAGTTTAGTAGGCACTTTTTAATCTCGTTTTACTACTCCATCCTCCTCCAGAGTGCACACTTCTCTCCACCATTGTAGTAACATTCCCTTCCCTGACCCATTCCCACCAACCTCCCATCCCTGGTGGCAAGTATCGGAAAGACCAGTTCTCATGCTCTTTATTTTTGTTGCCTATGTGCACGTGTTATTCTCTGACCATGTTTCTTTATATCTGCATATGCGAGATCCTTCTATATTGTCTCTCCCCAACTTCACTCAGCATGATACTTTACAGATTCATTCATGTAGCAATAAATTGCATGACTTCATCTTTCCTTAAAGCCAAGTATTATTCCATTGTACATATGTATGATAGTTTTTTTTTAATCCAGTTGTCACTTTGAGCTCTTGGGATGTTTCCCTACATTGGCTATTGTGAATAGCTACAATGAACATAGGAGTACAGACTTTTCTGCATTGTGCTTTTGGTCCTTGGACCAAGGACTGAAATCATTGTGTCATGTGGAAGCCTAATTTTTGAGAACTGACCATAATATTTTCCAAAAAGATTAAACTTGTCTAGCCTTTCTGGAAAATAATAAGGGTATTCATACCAGCAGTGATTGAATGAAAGGATGCCCTTTTCCCACATCCATGTCAACATAGATCATTGTTTTGGAAGTGTGCCAATCTCTTTGGTATGAGGTGATAACTCATTTTGATTTGCATTTCCATAATAATAATAATAATAATAATAATAATATAGACTATTTCAGTGTGCCTACTGGCTCTTTTTGGGGGGAGCATACTCGGAAGCACTCAGGCTTCCTGGCTATGCACTCAGAAATCACTCCTGGCAAGCTCAGGGGACCATATGGGATGCTGGGAATCAAACTAGGGTCCATCCTGGGTTGGCTGCATGCAAAGCAAATGCCCTACTGTTGTGCTATCACTCCAGTGCCTCCTATTGGCCTTTTATTTTTGTCCTCTAATAAAATTTTTATTGATCTTTTCTATAGATTTTTTGTTGTATTTATTTTTTTATTAAAGTTCAGCAAGGAAACTATTAGGTATATAAACCAGCACTTTATGTATCTTGGACTTTAATCCCATCTCATGTGAATGGTAGGATAATAATTTCTCCCATTCTGTTGGCTATCTTTGTGTTCTGCTCATATTTTTCTTTGAGGACATTTTGAGGAAATTTCCTTAATTTAATGTCATTCTATGGGTTTATCTTTGCTTGCACGTTATTGGCCAATAGTGTTACACTCTATAAATGTCTCTAGCTTTAGGCTGGAAAAATCTACGAAAATATGCCTGCCCAGTGGGGTCCGACTGTGAAAAATTGTGAGTGCTGCCTCTGTGTGTCTGTATCCTGTCAGATAGGGCAAACACCCTATCTGTGCTATCCAGCCGCAGGGCCTTTAATTTTGAATTCTTGAGTGAACCTCTTGGGAGTGGGCCAAAAAGAGGCTCCAGAAAACTCGCTCTCCCAGAGGCTTATTTCAGGGCGGGAATGCCAAGGAACTGCTTCATAACGTGAAAACCAGCTATAAGGAGTACTTTGCAGAAGCCAGGTACCCTGTTTGTGACATCAGGCTGGGAAAATCTATGAAACTACACCTGCCCAGTGGGGCCTGACTGTGAAAAATTGTGAGTGATGCCTGTGTGTGTCTGTCTCCTGTCCTCTAGCGTGAACCTCTTGGGAGTGGGCCGAAAAGAGGCTGTGCGCTCTTTCTAAGGAGAGAACACAATCGCAACAAGAAGAAAACACACATTAAGAGCTGTGCTGGATCACTGAAGCCCAGCATTTCTTTCTGGACTGTCTTCTCTACTGCGTGCTCAGGCCTAAAATTTGATCCTGTATGAGGCTTCATCCACGGAGGACTCCCCTCCCTTGGAGGCAAGTCAACCTATCAGAAAGGGTGGAGCAAGAGAAGTGTGGCTGCATACATCATTTAGCCAATGAATACCACCATAACACATAGAAAAACCCACAATACAAGTGTGACAATGGGGAAACAACTCAGGCCAGCATCAGACATAGAGAATGAAGATGACAATTCTGATGACCAGATAATGACCAACCAACTAATCAATCTTAGACAAGGACTTTAGGCAAGCAATATGGAAGATGCTTAAAGAACTCAAGGAAACCATGGATCGAGTTGAATAGAACACTAATAAGAACCAAGAAAATATGAAGACAGAAATCACAAAACTCCAAACTGAAATAACATGTCAACTAACAGGCCTGAAAAAGTCAGTAAACGAAGTGAATGACTAAATGGATAAGCTCTGGGACAGGGTAACAGAAGCTGAGAATAGAATTGGTGCTGTGGAAGATGAGATAAGTAACAATTCCATACAGCGGGAGAGACTGGAAAAAAACTTAACGCAAATGAACAGGCAATGGAAAAATAAGTCAAAGAATGGGAACAGATGAAAATAGAAGTCTATGATAAGCTCAACAGAAACAACTTAAGAATCATTGGAGTCCCAGAGACCCAGGACAAAAATTTCCAGGAAGAATCAACGGTCAAGAACATCACTACAGAGAAACTTCCAGAGCTAAAGAATATATGTGATCAAATCCTGCATGCTCGAAGAGTACCAACCAAAAGAGACCTCAGAAAAACCACCTCAAGACACATCCTAGTCACAATGACAAATCCTACAGATAGAGACAGAATTCTGAAAACAGCAAGATCAAAAAAGGAAATTACATTCAAGGGAGCATCCTTGAGATTTACAGCAGAACTGTCACCAGAAACACTCACGGCCAAAAAGCAGTGGTGGGATATTGTGACAAGACTGAATGAAATGAATGATTCACCTAGAATACTGTACCCAGCAAAACTCAATTTCTGGTTTGACGGAAGAATAGATGGTTTCACAGAAAAAAAGTGGCTCAGAAACTTAACAGACTCAAAACCAGTCTTAAGACAAAAACTGAAAGACCTAATTTAAGACAAGACTAACCAAAAGACACACCAAATTTCAATATAAAGATGGCATTTAATTCTAGGACAATTCTTTCTCTCAATGTCAATGGACTAAATGCAACAGTCAAGAGACACAGAGTGGCTAAATGGATCAAAAAACTCAATCCAACTTTTTGCTGCCTACAAAAAACGCATCTGAATAGTCAGAAAAAACATAGACTAAAAATAAAAGGCTGGAGAAAAATTATCCAAGCAAATAACACACATAAAAAAGCTGGAGTGGCCATACTAATATAAGATAATGGAAACTTTATACTTAGGAAGGTTGTAAGGGACAAAGATGGAAATTTTATATTAATCAAGGGGTATGTAGAGCAGGAAGAAATCACTCTCTTAAACATATATGCACCGAATGAGGGTCCAGCAAAATATTTAATGCAATTGTTGACAAATCTGAAAAATAATATCAATAACAACACAATAATTGTGGGGAACCTCAACATGGCTTTGTCATGTTCTGTCAACCAGACTGAAACCCAACAAGAACATACTAGACCTGAGGAGAGAAATGGAAGAAAGAGAACTAATGGATATATATAGGACAAACCATTCCCAGAAACCTGGATACACATTCTTCTCCAATGTACATGGGACATTCTCCAGGATAGACAACATGCTGGCACATAAAACATACCTCCATAATATCAAGAGGATAGAAATTTTGCAGGCTACCTTCTGTGACCACAAGCCTCTGAAATTATTTATGAACTCCAAAGGGACACAGAAGAAAAACTTTAACACCTGGAAGTTAAACAGCCTCATACTGAATAACCAGTGGGTCCGAGGTGAAATCAAGGAGGAAATCAAAAGGTTCCTGGAAAAAAATGATAATAAAGACACAAACTATCTAAGGGACACAAACTTAAGGGACACAGCAAAAGCAGTACTGAGAGGAAAATTTATAGCTTGGCAAGCACACATCAGGAAGGAAGAAGGGCCTTACCTAAGTAGCTTAATGACGCAGCTCATAGAACTAGAAAGTGCTCAACAAAAGGACCCAAAAATAGGGAGACAGAAGGAAATAACGAAGCTGAGAGCAGAAATCAACGAAGTGGAAACCAAAAAACAATCCAAAAGATCAACAAAAGCAGAAGTTGGTTCTTTGAAAAAATAAACAAGATTGATAGACCACTGGCAAAACTAACAAAAAGAGAGAGAGAGATAAACTTGATAACTCATATTAGAAATGAAAAAGGAGAGATCACTACTGATATGGCAGAGATTCAAAGGGTAATTAGAAACTACTTTGAGAAACTCTACGCACTAAAAATGAGAAACTGAAAGAAATGGATAAATTCTTGGACTCTTATAATCTTCCATGGTTGAAGAAAGAGGATGTATCATATCTAAACACCCCCATCACTATTGATGAAATTCAAACGGTAATCAAATGTCTGCCCAAAAACAAAAGCCCAGGCCCAGATGGATTCACTAATGAATTCTTTCAAACTTTCTAAGAGGAACTACTACCAATCTTGACAAGACTCTTTCATTAAATTGAAAAAACGTTAACACTTCCAAATAGCTTTTATGAAGCAACATCACCTTGATACCTAAACCAGACAGAGATGCTACGAAAAAAGAAAATTACAGACCAATATCGCTGATGAATGCAGATGGAAAGATCCTCAACAAAATCCTGGCAAATAGGATTCAATGCCTCATTAAGAAGATTATCCACTACGATCAAGTAGGTTTCATCCCAGAAATGCAAGGATGGTTTAATATCCGTAAATTTATCAACATAATACACAACATCAACAACAAGAAAAATAAAAACCACATGATCATATCAATAGACGCAGAGAAAGCATTTGATAAGGTCCAACACCTATTCTTGATCAAAACTATCAGCAAGATGGGAATGGAAGGAACCTTTCTCAATATAGCTAAGGCCATCTACCACAAGCCAGAGGCAAATATTATCCTCAATGGAGAAAAACTAAAAGCCTTTACTCTAAATTCTGGCACAAGACAAGGCTGTCCTCTCTCACCACTCCTATTCAACATAGCACTGGAAGTACTCGCTATAGTGATTAGGCAAGAAAAAGATATCAAGGGAATCCAGATAGGAAAGGAAGAAGTCAAGCTCTCACTGTTTGCAGATGACATGTAACTTAGAAAATCCTAAAGATTCTACCAAAAAGCTTCTGGAAACAATAGACTCATATAGAAAGGTGGTAGGCTACAAAATTTATATACAAAAATCAATGGCCTTTATATACACCAATAGTAATAAGGAAGAAATGGACATTAAGAAAACAACCCCATTCACAATAGTGCCACACAAACTCAAATGTCTTGGAATCAACTTGACTAATAATGTGAAGGACCTATACAAAGAAAACTATAAAACTCTGATCCAAGAAATAAGAGAGGACATGCAAAAATGGAAACACATACCCTGCTCATGTATTGGCAGGATTAACATCATCAAAATGGCAATACTCCCCAAGGCATTACACAGATTTAATGTGATCCCTCTAAAGATACCCATGACATTCTTCAAAGAAGTTGATCTGGCACTTTTGAAATTTGTTTGGAACAATAAACACCCTAGAATAGCTAAAGCAATCATTGGGAAAAAGAAGATGGGAGGAATTACTTTCCCCAACTTTAAACTTTACTACAAAGCAATAGTTATCAAAACAGCATGGTATTGGAATAAGGACAATACCTCAGATCAGTGGAATAGGCTTGAATACTCAGAGAATGTTCCCCATACATACAATCACCTAATTTTTGATAAAGAAGCAAGAAATCCTAATGGAGCAAAGAAAGCCTCTTCAACAAGTGGTGTTGGCTCAACTGGCTAGCCACTTGCAAAAAATTGAACTTAGACCCCCAGCTAACATCATGTATGAAGGTAAAGTCCAAATGGATTAAAGACCTCGATATCAGACCCAAAACCATAAGATATATAGAACAAGACATAGGCAAAATACTCCAGCACATTGAGACTACAGGCATATTCAAGGAGGAAATTGCACTCTCCAAGCAAGTGAATGCAGAGATTAACAGATGGGAATATATTAAACTGAGAAGCTTCTGCACCTCAAAGGAAATAGCGCCCAGGATACAAGAGCCACCCACTGAGTGGAAGAAACTATTAACCCAATACCCATCAGATAAGGGGCTTATCTCCAAAATATATTCGGCACTGACAGAAATATACAAGAAAAAAAATCTAATCCCATCATAAAATGGGGAGAAGAAATGGACAGACACTTTGACAAAGAAGAGAGAGAGAGAAAAACGCAGAATGGTCTCACTCATCTATGGGTTTTAAGAACAAAGAAGACAAAGAAGAAATACAAATGGCCAAAAGACACATGAAAAAATGCTCCACATCACTAATCATCAGGGAGATGCAAATCATAACAACTATGAGGTACTACCTCACACCTCAAAGAATGGCACACATCACAAAGAATGAGAATAAACAGTGTTGGCAGGGATGTGGAGAGAATGGGACTCTTATCCACTGCTGGTTGGAATGCCATCTAGTTCAACCTTTATGGAAAGCAATATGGAGATTCCTCCAAAAACTGGAAATCAAGCTCCCATATGATCCAGCTATACCACTCCTAGGAATATAATCTAGGAACACAAAAATACAATACAAAAACCCCTTCCTTACACCTATATTCATTGCAGCACTATTTACCATAGCAAGACTCTGGAAACAACCAAGATGCCCTTCAACAGACAAATGGCTAAAGAAACTATAGTACATATACACAGTGGAATATTATGCAGCTGTCAGGAGAGATGAAGTAATGAATTTTTCCTATATATGGATGTACACGGAATCTATTATGCTGAGTGAAATAAGTCAGAGAGAGAGAGAGAGAAACGCAGAATGGTCTCACTCATCTATGGGTTTTAAGAAAAATGAAAGACGTTCTTGCAATAATAATTTTTAGACACAAAAGAGAAAAGAGCCGGAAGTTCCAGCTCACCTCAGGAAGTCACCACAAAGAGTGATGAGTTTAGTTAGAGAAATAACTACATTTTGAACTGTCCTAATAATGAGAATGTATGAGGGAAATGGAAAGTCTGTCTAGAGTACAGGCGGGGGTCGGGTGGGGAGGAGGGATATTTGGGACATTGGTGATGGGAGCATTGAACTGGTGATGGGTGGTGTTCTTCACATGACTGAAACCCAAACACAATCATGTATGTAATCAAGGTGTTTAAATAAAATATAAAAAAATGTCTCTAGCTTTAATGCCATATAGAATGCTGTCTTTATTTTACTTTTTATTAACAATCTGAAATTCAGGCTTCCTCCCACTTAAAGGTTGGTATCAACTAGTCTTCTTCCTAACTGTCTGAAGCCATTGGGTCTTAACTGTGATTGTTATGTAAACATACGCTAATATACTACTCTAATAATTGGGAGTAGACATATAGTACAGTGGATAAGGCATTTGCCTCATGTGCATCTGACCTGGGTTTAATCCTCAAAGTTTCATCTCTTTCCCTAAAAAACTCAAGGCAAAATTATTAAGGGTATGACACAAAAACAAAGCTTTGTTGAGATAAATTTATATGCCAGAAATAATTTATATTTATTTAATGCAAACATTTGATAAATTTGGGCCAACAAGCATCATAACACCATGAGCACTCCTACCATCTTGGCTGAGTGAGAGCGCCCTCTGCTGACTGCAGCAGCACATGCTCACTTAATGGAAAGAAGTGAAGGTAGTTTCCGTTCCAGTCTAAGCTGAATGGTAAAGTGCTGATGAGTCAGTGTTTTCGGCATTTCTTATGTCAGTAGCAACACCCTGTGACAATAAGATTGGAAGGAAATGTCAACCAAATGACAGTGGCAAACAGAGTTGATTTTCTCTCTCTCTTTCCTCATTTATAAATATTAAATGAACCAATGAACCAATATTAGATAGGAAAGGTTTAGAAGAGTTTCAAAAGCCATCTCAATATTTTATTGATAATACTAAATGGAGAAAATAATGTTTTTAAATGAATATATAACAATAAGTTTTTCTTTCCATTAGAGATATGACAGTAAGTACTGTTGAGCATTTTAAAGAAGTAGGAGATAAGGAACTATCTTACACTATTCACTTTCTTGGAACTTCTACTACTTTTATTTGTTTGTTAGTTTTTGATGCTGAGGGGTTACTCCTGACTTAGCATTGAGAAATTACTCCTAGAAGACTTAGTGGGGGGCATATAGGATGCCAGAAAATCAACTTGGGTTGGCCATGTGAAGGCAAATGCTATCTGTTGTGCTATTGCTCCAGTCCTAGGAAGTACTAATACATTTTAAAGTGAATTCTGAAGAATGCAAATTCATATAACATATATTGTATTCTTATAATTATATTTAATATAATATGTTTAAAATGTAGCTCTTCTTACTTCTATTTTCTTCAAATACAATAATCACCCAACTATTTCTGGAAAGATCCATATCATATGGCATTTCTTTAATGATGAGAAGGTTAATACCGATGGAAAATAGAATTGCTGTCTGTACTTAGCATACTGTTAAAAATTATTTTGTATTCCAGAATTTTCCCATTTTGTTATTTGATTTTCTGCCAAGCAAATGATATTGGGTTTCAATCAAATGACTACCTTAACTGTAGGGCACTGATGCTACAAGGTGCATCTAAAGTGACAAAGTGAAGAGATACAAGTGTAAGGGAAGAGATTCTGAAGAAAGTGAGGTAAGCTTTTAAGAAAATATGCCTCCATATTTTTTTAGGAAATATATCTTCTCTTTTTGTTTTTGTACCACTGGGTTCCAGGTGATTCATTAAGGGGATCAAGTACAAACTCCCATTCTGTTCAAAAACCCATGACAAAGCATATACCTCCTGTATTTCTCTGTACAAGATACAACTCCATTTTGTTGGTTCCTTTCCTCAACACACTCTAATCTTGATCCAATTTAGCTGCCAACTTTAAATTCTCCTGGTGTGCCCACAACTTCCCTACTTCATGTTTTTACTCACCCTCTTTGCTCTGCAAATGTGAGAGGAGAAAACATTGCTTTAGTAGTGGGCCTGTGGCAAGCTCATAGATATTTTTGAATCCCATCAACTCTGATATAAAAAAAAAAACAGGCTCATTCGTTAGGGCTTGTTGAAAGTGCCACACCCATGGTGAAGCATTTTCTCTGTGTGTTTCTGTAGCTCAGGTGCCTCATTGTGCTCTGTCTGTGTGTCTTATTTTACTCCCTATGGATTCTACTGAAATACCTTGCATGTCCTAAGGGCTTTGTCTTATGTGCTAGTCTGAAAAAACTGGTTACATTTTGGGAAAAATTTTACTCCTCATAATATTCTTCCTTCCTTCCTTCCTTCCTTCCTTCCTTCCTTCCTTCCTTCCTTCCTTCCTTCCTTCCTTCCTTCCTTCCTTCCTTCCTTCCTTCCTTCCTTCCTTCCTTCCTTCCTTCCTTCCTTCCTTCCTTCCTTCCTTCCTTCCTTCCTTCCTTCCTTCCTTCCTTCCTAAATCCCTAGGAATGCTCCCAGTTTTGAGGCCACCTGGCAATGATCAGGCAGCCATACAGAGCTGGGGACTGTATAACGTGTTTGAGCCACCACTCAAAAGTCCTATGTCTAAACCTAATACTTTTCCTTTTCTTTTCTTTCTTTTTTTTTTTTAATTTGTTTTTGGGCCACAGCTGGCAGCACTCAGAAGTTACTCCTAACTGCATTCAGAAATCGCTCCTGGCAGGCTCTGGTGACCATATGGAATGCCAGGGATTGAACCCAGGTCAAAGCAAACACTCTACAGCTGTGATGTCACCCTTTTTTCTTTCTTTCTTATTTTTTTAAATTTCTCTTTTCTCTCAAAATTGAGGTAGCATCTGTTTTGAACATTATGTAACTTTCAACTGTATACTTTGAAATCTGTATGTTTGTACAGACTGCATGATTCCCCCCCCATCCCCCCCCCTCCCGCCAAAAGCCCAATTTGGGAGCTGAAGAGAGAGTATGCTTCCCTTGAACCTGGCCAACTCAGGTTCAACCCTGACACTCCTATTGATCTTCAGAGCTTTCCAGGAGTTATCCCTAAGTGGAAAATCAGAGTAAGCCCTGAGCCCCTATGGGTGTTGGTGGAAAAAAAATGGAAACAAAACTAAATGTATCGTTTCCATCTATCATCATGCTATTTAACCTCTACTGATTTTATTCACCTCCCCAACCTTCCTACTTTAAAACTACCATTCTATTTTCAAATTTGTGGTGGAAGTGGCTTTGGAAATGGATTCAAGTCTATTACTGGCAATTCTCGGTCAATCAAGACATTGCCCTAAGTTGGACATGATTCTGGTCAGATGCTCTGGTGCCTGGAAGCAGCAAGAGCAGACCCCACTGTGCTCAAGTGCCAGCAATGTCGAGGATCCTGCTGGGGTTGTTTTCTGGTTCCACCCAATGTCAGATTTTAAGGGTTTGTTTTTGTTCCTTTTTATTTATTCTTTAGCTTTGTTTCTTTTTCTTTGTGTCTTTTATCTTACATGTAAGTAGAAACATCCAGAAATATTTTTCTTTCTCCTTCTGACATATTTCACTTAGCATAATTCCCTCAAGGTCCATCCATGTTGTTACAAATAACAAGCATTTGTTTTCATGTGGCATAAGGCATGACTCCAGTCATTGTGTGCCAGAATCCATTGTTGATTCAGTGAATGATCTTCAAGTCTGGGCTGAGAACTGGAGCATACTAGACAGGAAGCCTCCAGTCTTTAGCACATTGTGCCATATGCAACAGTGCTGCTTGTATGTCCACCCTTGTTACGTGTTAAACATATACAGAAGCATACTGAGAAGTGTTCCCCTTTCAAATGCATGTCTTATCTCCTGCCTGTGAGGAGCATCTCCAGAAAATTGGAGATGGACAGAACCAGGTTATTACTCATCTGTGAATTCCCAGTTTGACTCACAAGACAGTCTGAGTGCTTCTCAGTTACCATTTCTGTAATAGACTTGAATGAGTGTGATGAAGAAAGCAAGGTGAGGATCTCAGAATAGACCTTGATCTTAACATATATCTAAATAAATATAAACTAAGAAGAAATAATACAAGGAAAAGGAAGTCTTCTAAAACGTCTTTTATGGGAGGCATGGGGTTTGGGCCACACTCAGTAGTGCTCAGGGCTGACTCCTGTCTCTGTGTTTAGAGATGACTACTGGTAGGGTTTGGTACCATGTGAAATAGAATTCAAATGGTCATATGCAAGGCAAGCACCCTATCCACTCTATTATTTCCAACCCCAATTTTAATATATATGCATATGAAAAGGGAAATCAGCCCCCCTCACCAACCTTGGCGGGTGTCCCGCCCCTTAAGGAAGTCGTCACTGCCTTGGCTCCACCCTTAAGGAAGTCGTCACTGCCTTGGCCCCGCCCTTAAGGAAGTCATCACTGCCTTGGCCCCACCTTTACTCCTACCTCACCAATGATTCGTGTTACCGTAGGGGAAGTCCAGCCCTCGAGGACTCTCCTTCCCCTCCCACTTCCCATCCTATATAAGGGGGTGATCAGGGAACCACGCGGTCTTTGGTTCCGGTCCTATTCTGGGAATCCACTGACCCTGGCCATTCCGAATGGTCAGTATTAAAGCACTTTTCAAAGCATTTGCTGGGACTCATCAGCCTCTTCATTTCTCTGCGCCGGGCAGCTAGATTAGGACGTCCAGACCTTTCAGTTTGGCGAGCCACCAGGAGTCCTCATTCTGCCCGGTACAGAGCCATGAACAGGTGGTCTGGCGAGTTCTGATGTGTGTGTGTGTGTGTGTGTGTGTGTGTGTGAGCGCGCTTTGCTTCATGTCTGTCTTAGTCTGAGATCATGTTGTATTCTGTGTGGTGGCTTAGTGGCTGATGTTATGAGCTCTTTGCTCGATGTGGAAATCAAGTAAGTGATAGCAGACTTTGTATAATAGGAGGGTTAGAGTCCCCCGTGTGACTTAGGGATCTTCCACCTGATGTGTTTCCAGAATTGGGGTCCCCACCTGACGCGTATTCCAGGTGACAGTGAGTTGACGAGCTCTAAATACTGTTATAGGTCACAACCCTGGTGGTACCCCAGGGGTTCAGTAAGAGCAGCAGGAAGACGTTTCCGCTGCTGCTGGGAGAGGTTGTCTGCCTGTGATTTGTGGAGCTCAAAAACTTGGTTGTTATTGGCATAGCCGTCTGTCTAGGAATCTGAATTTTACAGTTGTGTCTCTGAATGTTCGTTTGACTCCCCTCTGACTGCCTCCTTTGCCTGTCTGCCTTCCTGGCGATTCTACAAGTTTGATGAGACAAATTCAATCCACCCCACTTACTCTGACACTAGAACTTTGGGAAAAGATTACTTGAACGCATTCGTTTGGGTTGTTTCAGTGTGGCGCCACTGTCTGTCTGTTTGTTTGTTTTTGTCTGTGTGTTCTATGTTTTTCTTTGGTCTGACCACGGGAAGCGCCCGACCCCCTCTCGCGGGCCGACCCCTGGGGAAAGGGGCCGACCCCCGGCGAGCCCGCGTCTCCCTCGCCCGTCAGTCGTCCCAGCCCGGGATCGGGAGGGCCAGTCGCCGACCCCGGCGACGGAGGGGAGGAAGGCCGGACCGGTGATGGGAGCGAGAGAAAAAAAAAAAAGCAAGAGACAAAAACCCCCAGCGACCCAACCACGCCCAGCGGGACGCGCGACCCCGCGGCGCGGTGAGAGGGCGCCCGAAACCCGCCTAACCCGCTCCCCCCCCCCAACCAGGGAGCGGGCACGTGCAAGGGCCACGCTAGGGACATGGCGGAGGGTGTTGGAGATTGCAAACCCCAGATTTCTCAAATGGCCATCGGGGATAAATTTTCCCTGGAGAATTTCTGGACTTTGCGATCCCCAACTATCCTGCCATGTGTTCAGGCCAAAGAGAGCAACTGGCCGCTTTTTCCTAGCTGAAGGAAAAAATAAAATTGTGCTTTTTAAACTCTCTAGCCTGAAGGAATTCACCACACCCCAGGGCAAACCATTGTTCTCCCAAATTCACCTGGCTGGGGAAATGTGGGTCATTTACATATCAAAGAAAAATCTAGCTAATGGTTTGAAAGTCAGGAAAAATTTTGAGCGTTTAAATTTCTAACTTAAAGGTTTCTTAAAAAAAAAAGTAAGAGGATGTTGCAGATTACTGTTGTTATTTTTATTTGTTTTTCGGTGCACGTGGAAATTTTTAGGAGCAGAACCACTGCAAAAGAATGAGTGGAGAAGCTTAAAAAAAAAAAAAGGAAAGGAGAAGGAGCCGGATGGTAGGGCATTTGCCTTGCATGCAGAAAGGAAAGTGGTGCAAAAAAAATTAAAAATGTATAATAGGAAAAATCTGTATAATCAAACTAAATAATTACTAATATGTCTCTAGGTTAAAAAAAAAGTGTAAATGTTTTTAAGCATGTTCTGCCAGTAAGGTGTTTTCTGTCTGCAAACCAAGGTCAAAAAAACTAGGTAAATTTCTATATTTAAAATTAAGCATGATTAAAATATTATTTTGCAATTTTTTATTATATGTTACCAAGAACATTAATATTTGTATCACAGGAGGTTTTATAAAATTGGTCATGGTATTAAGAAAAAATGTATGAAATATTTTGTTGTAGAAAATGATTCTAGAATTATCTAAGTAATTTAAGTAATATTTGCTTTTTCTCTTCTCCCAGAACCTTTTAGTACTATTTTATGTCATAGCATCATGTTGCTTTGCACAAGATACAAGCAGATGGCTTTCCTCTCTGCATGAGAAGTGACCCCCCCATGCAGACAGAAAATCCAAAAATTAGTAAGGGGACCCCAAAAGCCCTCTTTCAGAGGAATAATTGGAGTTGAAGTGGTTTGACAAGCAGGCATCCCTAAACATTTGGCTGAAAAGACCGGAGAGAAACTGAGATAAATGGCCTGAGTAAGGAAATTGAAGATTTTCCTAGAAGATCATCACAGCCTGTGGGCCCTGCTCTCACCCTCAATCTCAGGAGAAGAAAATTCGAGGTCAATCTCTTCCAAACCTGGAGAGGAGTGGAACAGAAAAGTCACCTCTAAAAATTCCTGCAGAGGGTGAGATGCCCAGCCAGAAAATCCTCATGCTGAACCGACCATCTCATCAGCCAAACCTGAGTGACTGTAACATGACAACCCTGCTGTGTCTACAACCTATCCTCAGAAAAGTTCTGTAAGTAATGGGGGTGCCCCAGATGGAGATTTCTCCAACAGTGCTGTATATGTGCAAAGGAAAAAGCCAAGTTATTCAAATTCCTGGTAAGGTACAAGGTAAAGGTGGAGAGAAAAACCATTTTTGGTAGCTAATTAAAATTCTAGTGGGCCTAACTTAAAACCCACTTCCTTAAAGTAACTTATGTAAAAATACTCTTACTAGTTGTATTAAACCAGATCATAAATTGTAAATGCAAATGTTAGTCTAACTAAAGTAAATCAAAACTGTGTTTATTCATAATGCTATAATGCTTTGTTTTCTGTTGATTAATTCGTGCTATCATTACAGACAATAAGGACAGCTGTGCCATTCAAGTTGTGCTATTTACTGCTTCAAGGCCTGAGTGGGTTAAGTAATATTCCCCTGTATAATTAATCTGATCCTTTTCAGGTGTTAAAACTGCAAAAGTGAACCAGTTAACTGCTCCTTTAGGAAGATATGAGATTTCACCCTATCTAGAGATTGAAACTGCAGTGTTGGGGACTGACTTGTTTGAGGACATTTTGCTGTTCTCTCTGCCATAGCCCAGCTTTTCACCTAAAAGCAATATGCAGTCTTGCTGTAAAATTTTGAGCTAAGAGAAAAGAATGTACAGCTGCAGGACATAATTTAGCTCTTAGCCCGGAGGAGAGTAAAAACTGCCTGGTACAGTTATCAGAAACTAGGCCCCATTCCTTAAGACCACATTCCGGAGTAATTTAGGCTGTTATCAATAAGTATATGCTATATTGTCTGTTCAAGATCACTTAGGCAAGCACATATTGCACCATTTCCTGATAGTCAAGCAATTAGGAATGCAGCTAGTAGGACACTAGAAGTTTCCATTGAAACAGCACGTTCAGCATAGCTTGAAGGTCATCCAGCCCCTAGCCCACTGCCCACTTCCTTATGAGCCTTCGCGCCAAAAGTATGATTGACATCACCTTTGTACTGCCCCTTTTCTCCTTCACTATTTAAGAAGGAACTGTAGCCAATAAAGACACCCTTGAATAGTGAGACGCTGCCTTGGGTCTTTATTATTAACCTCTCTCAGATTTTTTACAGTGTGGTTGTGCTTCTACTCAGCAAAATAGAAGTGCGGTCGTCTGAGAAGCCTTCCCAGCTAATTCCTGCTGGCCGGGCCCCCCTGGGGGGCTTCTGGACCCTGCACTGCAGTCCCCTGTCAGCCTGAAGTAGCTACAGAAGATTGATCTTCGACCACGTTCCCTCTAATAACTTCTAGGGTAATGAAATCTCTAAAGCAAAATGGTCATCAGAAAAAGCTATAAGGGAAATAAGGGGAAAAGAAAGGCCACAGGAATTAATAAGCCAAGTTAACTACTAAGAATAACATTATGCCTATCTATCCCAGAGGTTAAAGCAGATAGCAAAAATTATGCTTCTCTTGGTAATGTTAAAAGTAAAACAGTCATTAATAAAAATGAAATTTCTTCATCTCTGTCTGACCCAGTGCAGGAAAGGCAACTGGAGTTTAGGGCTCTACTGTCCTCTCTACCCCAACAGCTGTTTAAGTTGCAGAAATGAAGAAAAGGAAGCAGAAACCTCCTTATTTTCGTTGTGAAATTCACAGCCTATGAGAAGAAAACCCTGAAGGCTCAGCTGAGTCGGCTCATAGGACCAGAATAAAAGTCCTAGTCTTCCTTCAGCAGCAACCATATGGCGCCCCGCCCAGTGCAAATGTTTTCTGAGTCTTATAATGTTTTTCTCTCCCCCCCTTCCACTCTCCTAGCAGCTCGGCCGGCCACCATCAATGCCCCCTACAAAGCTAAGTCTGAAAGGGACCCAAACAGGCATATGAGCCCCAGAAGCCGAGAGACCAGGTCTTAGTAAAACGGTACCGCTCGCAAACACTAGAGCCTATGTGGAAAGAACTGCTGTCAAAGTGAACTGCATGCTTCCTGGGTTCACGCCTTCCATCTAAAACCTGGAAAGTGGAGCACACTGAGGATCCCCTCAAGATACGGGTCCGGCGGGCACACTTCAGCCCTAATGCACTCACTGACTCTGGCAATGCTCTCCCTGGCACTTGCTGAGGGAGAATTTAATCAGGTCGTACACCCAGATGAACTGGTAAAAAAAAGACTATATGGAAACCCCTGTGACTGAAGGGTGGGGGCATCATCAGTAGGCTTCTGTGAAACTAGAACTGCTTACCTCCGGTCCTCTACTTCTTCCCATGTGTGTGTTTAGGGGGGGGAACTGAAATGGGTGTGTAAAGCAAACCTCAGCCTTTGCCTCCCTCTTGGGGGGGGGGAAATTGGCCTCTGGCTGTCCCTGTCTGACTAGGTAATCTAACCTTTGCTTCTTCTAGCTGTACTTATGTCAAAAGGTAGTCCCGCTTAGCTTTAAATCTTCTGTTTGCTATTCATAACAGCACCAAATCTGTAAACCTGGGTCAGGTAGAAGGTACTCAGTGCTCAGAAGTCCTGCCTGCTCCCTCTAGCCCAAGGTATTTGCCTCAGGAACGGGTATGAATATGTGGTAAAAAATTTGGCTTATATGCGTCCCAGCATTAATGCTCCCCAACATTGACATCATCCCAGGAACAGAGCCCATCCCTCTGCCTAGCATAAATCTCTTAGGAGGCACTCCTAGGTCTAAACACTCTACTGGTAGGGCTCAGAAGTAGCAGGTAAATTGGTAACTGGGGGAGCAGGGCTAGCAGGGCTAGCGGGGCTAAACAGGAATAACAAACTCTCACAAAAGTTAACTTCAAATGTGAAAACAGTATATAAATCTGCCTCAGTGGCTGAAGTGGAATTACAAAACAGGCAAGGGTTAGATTTGATCTTGGCAGAGCAAGAAGGGCTTTGCGTGGCCTTGCAAGAAAAATGTTTTTATACTAACAAGTCAGAAATAGTGCCAGGCAGAATCAAACACCATCAAGAGAAGTTGGCCAAAATAAGACAGGAGCTACTAAATGGTCCCTTATGGTCTTTATGTCTTTATGGGGTGGGATTCTCCCCTATCTAATACCCCTACTGGGGCCCCTCCTGGGCCTTTTTATTTCTGGTAGCCATTGGCCCATGCATAATTGCCTCACTACATTCATATAAGCCCAGGTTGGAAAAGTTAAACTTATGGTATTATGTCAAGAATTAGCTCATGCAGATAATTCCAGCCAGAAATATCAGAAAGTGGAGGCCCCTAATCACATTGGCTTCTAAGATTAGAAGCCTCAAGTACAAGAAGTGGGGATTGAAAAGGGAAATCAGCCCCCCTCACCAACCTTGGCGGGTGTCCCGCCCCTTAAGGAAGTCGTCACTGCCTTGGCTCCACCCTTAAGGAAGTCGTCACTGCCTTGGCCCCGCCCTTAAGGAAGTCGTCACTGCCTCGGCCCCTCCTTTACTCCTACCTCACCAATGATTCGTGTTACCGTAGGGGAAGTCCAGCCCTTGAGGACTCTCCTTCCCCTCCCACTTCCCATCCTATATAAGGGGGTGATCAGGGAACCACGCGATCTTTGGTTCCGGTCCTATTCTGGGAATCCACTGACCCTGGCCATTCCGAATGGTCAGTATTAAAGCACTTTTCAAAGCATTTGCTGGGACTCATCAGCCTCTTCATTTCTCTGCGCCGGGCAGCTAGATTAGGATGTCCGGACCTTTCACACATATATATTTTACTGTAGAAGTCTTCTTAGAATTTTTTCTGGACAAAAGTAGTAGTAATTTAAAGTAATTTCTTAAATGTTATTGATTGATTGATTGATTGGTTTCTGGTTCACACCTAGCAGTACTCAGGGGTTACTCCTGGCTCTGCACACAGAAATCGCCTCTGACAGGCTGGGAGACCATATGGATGCTTAAATCAGGACCCTCCTAGGTTGGCAGCATGTAAGACAAATGCTCTACCACTGTGCTATCTCTCCAGCTCCAATTTAAAGTAAATTTATATATAAACTTCTTAACTATAATATCCTATTCTCTTTGTCTAAATTATTGAGTACTTAAAATATGCTAGGTACTAGGTATAGATACCTAATTCTCAACATCAAATATATTTGACAGAGGAGTGAGGAGAATATTTTACTTATGACAATAACAATTACAAAACTATTAAAAGTACCTGAAACGGCATTATTTTTTATTCTTTGAACTACTCTCAGTGGTACTTGGGGCAACGAGTGATGCTGTTGTTGAGCATACAATGTGGAAATAAAAAGCCAGAGTTTAATAAGGTATATAGAGTTGGGTCACAGACCTGGCCCTGTCATTTTATTTTTTACCTTAAAATATTATTTTTGCCAAAATTTGGCTTTCTTTAATGGATTAAGTTTCAATCCCTAGAATCAAACTGTCATAATTTTTATTTCTACTACAGTTTTGATATTTTACACTAATCCTAAACTTTTCATTCTCCCAGTACTTTTTTTTATTACAAACATGATTGTAGTTTGGTTTCAGTCATAAAAAGAACACCTCCCATTCATCAGTGCAATATTCCCACCATCAATGCCCCCTATCTTCCTCCACCCCCAACCCCTGCCTGTATTCAAAACATTCTACTTTTACTCATTAACATTGTTATGGTAGTTGTTAGTGTAGTTGTTTTTCTAATCACACTCACCACTCTTTGTGTTACCACATATCATGAGCTGGCCCTCATCTCTAAGGATTATTTTTCTTAAAACACATAGATCAGTGAGATTATTCTGTCTGTCTCTTTCCCTTTGGCTTATTTTATTCAGCATAATGGTTTTCATGTACATCCATGTATAGGAAAATTTCATGACTTCATCTCTCCTGACGGCTGCATAGTATTTCATTGTGTATAAGTACCACAGTTTCTTTAGCCGTTCATCTGTTGAAGGGCATCTCTATTGTTTTCAGAGTTAGGCTATTGTAAATAGCACTGCAATAAATATAGGTTTGAGGAACGGATTTTTGTATTGTGTTTTTGTGTTTCTAGGGTATATCCCTAGGAGTGGTATAGCTGTATCATCTCCCAGTATTTCTTTAACCCTCATTCACATCATATTTTTCTCATATTTCACAGCTATCTACTCTTGTAAATCTTTTATTTCCCAGTCTAAATCTTTTTTTTAATTTTTTTATTTTTAATTATGAGAACAAAGGTGCAAA
The DNA here is from genome assembly GCF_024139225.1 of Suncus etruscus. Classification (NCBI taxonomy): domain Eukaryota; kingdom Metazoa; phylum Chordata; class Mammalia; order Eulipotyphla; family Soricidae; genus Suncus; species Suncus etruscus. The sequence continues at coordinate 168,345,340 of NC_064849.1, forward strand.
GAAAGAGGACAAGGTAAAGTTACAGTGGAAGGACAATCACCCATAAACAGAATTCTCAGAAAAAGTCCCCTTGCTGATATCTTAACTTTGAACTTTCAGCCAAAGAACATTAAGATAAATAAAACAAAACCCATATACAATTACTTTGTCCCTCAAGTCCTCAGATTGTAATACATTATAATATTTCTTAGCAGCACACAAAACAATCTAAAGCCATAAAACTTATGTAACTCCTTAAACATTAAAGGCATAGTATTTTTTTTACATTTCCATGCACATGCATATTAGTTTAAGTTAACCTCAAAAGTTTAAGTGTTTTTTTTTAAGGATTAGAGTCAAAGGAGCACAGTAAAAACGGTGTTAGAGTGGCAATTATTGTTTGCATAAGCCCACCTAAATATGAGGGACATGGAAAGAAAAAAACCTTGGCCTAAATACAAAGAGGCCCTACCCCTGAAGTTTCCTGGCATAAGACCAACTCTAGGCTCCAGGCAAGTTAGTTTGTCCAATCCAAGACATTGTCTGTAGTGCCAACACACTCTTATTTTTCACACAGTCTCTGTTGTTGGTATCATGTCTCTGTATTTAAAATCCTGGAACCTTTATATCTTACATTGAAGTCAGGATGTGGAGCATCCTCTAGTTTCACCTCACAATTAAAGGGCAATGCAGAGAGCCCTGTCCTGTAAGCAGGTCGTTGTTGTTGATAAGCCTTCTTAGTGTTAAGGGAAGTCTCTTTTTAGCAGGTCGATGTTAGAGCAGCAGTAGGGTCTTCCCTGGTAGAGGATTGCTTCCAGATGATGTTATAGACAAAACTTGGATGTTTCGTGGATGGCTTCTCTGGTTCAGGGGTGAATGGAGAATGCCCATTCTTCTGAGGCCTGTGCCAGGTCATTATGTCAGTGTTCAGGGTGTAAGGTCCCATTGCACTACAAGATTTGTGTGCTCCAATCTCTATTAGATAAGATCCTATTTGTATATATAGTATTTTCCCATTTTAATGTGCCTATGCAAACAAGGAACAATGCCATGTGGCATTATCGGCTCATATGGGGGCCATAAGAACAAGTCCAGCAATCCCCATGACATGGTTCAATCATAAGCATTAAACTGGGGGACTATTTCACCAAAATTCCTTATTGAACAGGTCACAAAGAGAAGAAAAGATAAAAAGTGGGTAGAATCGTCATTGTATAAGAGAATATTTAGCAAGATTTATAGCTGTCAGAGAAAAAAACACATAAAATATTCAAAAGACAAATGTATTCATTTTATGTCTTTTGAAATAGTTGGGGGCTGTTAGATCCAATGCACAGCTTTGGTCTGTGATTAGGATTGTGCAGTACTGAAGTTAAAAAGAGTAATATGGGTTACTGATGGTTGGGGGGGGTAAAAATGAGCTTTGTAGGGGTGTGCAAAAGAGAAGAATACAAAATGGACATTCTGCATATGCAAAACATAACTTAAGGATAGGGAATACTCCTAATATATTCAGTGCCCCCTGACGGTTTTGAACATGTAGACTAGTAAGAAATTCCCAGTGACAATTTTAGTGCAATCGAGCAATTCTCAGCACACCCCAAGTTAGGACCCACCATTTCTGGCTGCCTGGGCTGGCACCCAGGGAAGGCCTGGAGGCCAGGGGCAGAAGAGGGAAAGGCTGGGGCCTATCAAGTCTCCCAGCACACCCAAGCTAGGGAGAAGGCCAAACCCCATGCCGGCTAGCCCCAGTCTGACTCTTATGTGGCTTCCTTTGTTATTTATTTTAGGAGATTGGGATGGGTATAGGCCACAGTGCTGGAGCTATTTTTTTTCCAGCTTTGTGCTCAAGGGTCTTGAGTGCCCAAGGGACCATATGTTACTGCTATAAATCCAACCAGTGTGGTCCAAATACAAGGAAAAAGCCTTACGCCATTCTATCTGGCCAACAATGATTTAGAACTTTTGCTAAAGAGTAAGGAGAATCCACTGACGCTCATGGAGCTACAATCTTGTGTTTTGCTTTAATTCTTATATGAAGAGTTTGATTATTACAGAGTGAGAGTAGAAGCAGGTAAAAGACAATAAAAACTAGATGAAAAAATAAACAGATGAAATGATAGCAGCTTTGACTAGGTGGCAGGTCAGAAGTGGAGGAAACTGGATACCCTCAAGGGATATTTAGAAATTAGACAATAGTTTATAAGGGTTTGCATAGTTTATAAGGTGTTTTTGTTTAACAAGAGTTTTTATTTATAATAAATAAAAAGTAAATATAAACACAGTATCATTTATTATTTATTATTTATAATAAATAAAAAGTAAATATAAAACAAAACATCATATATAAGAATGTTTATCATGTCATTAAAGTACAAATATAAAATACATTTTGAGCCATTAAAGTGTTGTGATGAATTAATTAAGATGCTGGGAAACATGGAAAAAAAGACTATGAAAAGAGAATTTTGACGGAAAATGAGAAAACTTGAATTTGACCAAACTGATACTCTAAAAAAATATATAAAGCACCCAAAGTTAAGAATTCATTGGATGACATCATAAAGTCAAAAACTGTTAAATTATGCCAATTTTTGAAGTTCTGCACCAAAGTTCAGGAAGTAAAAGTTAATTTACACTAATCTCCAATTTTGTATCAAAGAATGGAGAGATGTTTAAGAATAATATGAGCTTGCTGTGAAGACTCCTCTGAAAATATGGAGAGAGCAACAGCAAAGCAGATGCTATGTTGCTTTTTCAACAGGGTTGTATATTGACTATACATTCCTAAATCTTTGTTTATGCTATGCTATGAAAAGATCTCTATCTTGTCTTAACTAGGACCCAGTTCTTCCTCGGACATTCCTTGAGCCCTCTCCGGTGAATGTCATCCTTCTTTCTTGGCTATAATACTTCTAACTATTGGCTACTTTTACTTATGAATATTTCTCTTCTATCTCTAATTTGGTCCCTTTGAATTTACTTTTGTGTATGGTGGGAGATATGGATCCAGCCTTAATTTCTTTCACTTGGTTATACAATTGTCCCAACACCATTTGTTGAAGAGGCTGCCTTTATTCCATTTCATGTTATTGACTTCTTTGCCAAATATTAGTTGATAATATACTTGGGAGTTTGTCATTGGATATTCTATTCTGACCCACTGGTATTAAAGTCAGTTTTTGTTCCAGTATCATGATGTTTTGATCACTAGGACTAGAGCAGCTTCAAGTTAGGAAACGAGATGCCTCCCTGTTTTATGTTTTTCAATATGGTTTTGACTAGGGTTCCTCAAACTATAGTCCATAGACCACATATGCCTCTCTGAGGACATTTATTCAGCCCACTGGTTGTTTTTGCTGGGTCTTTTTTTTTTTTTTTTTTGGTTTTTGGGCCACACCCTGTGACGCTCAGGGGTTACTCCTGGCTATGTGCTCAGAAGTTGCTCCTGGCTTCTTGGGGGACCATATGGGATGCCAGGGGATCAAACCGCGGTCCGTCCTAGGCTGGCGCAGGCAAGGCAGGCACCTTACCTCCAGCGCCACCGCCCGGCCCCTTGCTGGGTCTTTTTATCCTGCTTAGCAGCGGACTCCTTTCGGGCCCAGAGTGCACATGTGTGGGACATGAGCTGCACTCTCTGTGCAGCTTTTCTCTGTCTCTTGATTCTTCCTCTCAGTCTCAGGCAGAGGTCCTCAAACTAAGAACCACAAACTATGATTGTTCAGAATCTTTTTTAAACTTTAGTTCAACCCTCTAATGGTCTGAAGGACAGTGAAATGACCTCCGATTTAAAAAATTTGAGGAGCTCCAGTTTTTACTATCTAGGATCTTTTATGTTTTCACACAAACTTTATAATTGACTGTTGTAAGTCCTTAAAGAATGTTGTATGATTTGGTTAGGGATTGCATTGAATCTATATAGGAGTTTAAGTAATATAGTCATATTGGTAACATTGATTCTTCTGATTCTTGAGCATGGGATATTTTTCCATTTCCTAAGGGTCTTTTTTAATTTCTTTAAGTGCTTTGAAGCTTTTGTGTTATAGGTCTCTCGCCTCTTTCATTAAGTTGATTCCTAGGAACTTGTTGGTTTTTGACACTATTTTATTTTTATTTTTTGTTTTGTTTTGTTTTTGGCCCACATCCGGTGACACTCAGGTGTTACTCTTAGCTATACACTCAGAAATAGCTCCTGGTTTGGGGGATCATATGGGATGCTGGGGAATTGAACCGTGGCCCATCCTAGGCTAGTGCTCGCAAGGCAGACGCCTTATGTCCTGAGCCACCGCTTTGGCTTAACACTACTTTAAATAGGATAGACTCTTTGATCTTTTCTCCTCTAACTCATTGTTCATATAAAGGAATGCAACCAATTTTTTGTATTGACTTTGTAGTTGTTTTATTTTTCTGATTTGGTTTTATGTATTGGTTTATTGTTTGTAAAAGCTTTTTCATGGACACTTTAGAGTTTTCCATGTAAATCATCATGCCAACTGCAACTAGAGATAGTCTGACTTCCTCTTCTCAAATTTGGACATTTTATTTCCTTTTCTTGCCTCATTGCTATTGCTAGGACTTTTAATACTATGTTGAATAAGAGCGGAAATAATTGACATCCTTGCTTTGTGACTGACCTCATTGGGAATGCTTTCAATTTTTTCAGCATTAAGAATAATATTGTCTGTGGGCTTTTTATAGATAACAATTACTATCTTGAGGAAGATTGTTTCCACACCTATTTTGCTGAGGATTTTAATCATGAATGGGTGTTGGATCTTGCTATATTCTTTATATATACTGTTTGATATAATCATATGACTTCTTGTTTGTTTGTTTTTGGGCCACACCAAGTGACGCTCCAGGACTACTCCTGGATATGCACTCAGAAATCTCGCCTGGCTTGAGGGATCATATGGAATGTCAGGGTATTGAACCACAGTTCATCCTAGGTCAGCGCATCCAAGGCAAACACCCTACTGCTTGCATCACTGCTCCAGTCCCAATCATGTGACTTTTATCTTCCTTTTTTGCTACTGTGGTATATGAACTTCATGGATTTACAAATACTAAATCATTCTGGGATAAAAACAACTTGGCATGCTGTTATATTCCATTTACTAAGAATTTGTTGAGAATTTTTGCATCAGTGTTTATCAGTGAGATTGGTCTGTAGTTTTCTTTCTTGGTAGTATCTCTGTCAACTTTGGGAATGAGTGTAATGTTAGAATGTATTAGCGAAGATTCCTGTCTCTTTCCAGAGAGGAGGAAATTCTCTGCTATTATTTCTCCCACTACTTATTCTTCCCATTTCCCTTTTTCCTCCCCTTCTGGTATTTCTATACTTGAGATTATTTCTCTTGTTCACTATTATTAACATATTATCTTTGTTTGCTAAGTAACACATATTCTATCCTTTGGTCTCTCTCTATTTTTAATTTATTTAATGCTGGCTTGAAATTTATCTTCATTAGTCTATGTCATTTTCCCCCTGTGTGATTCTACTACTATGGATAGCTAACAAGTTCTTTAGCTCCTTCAATTCTATTTGTATAGAGTTTCTTGTTTTCCAAAAGAGTTTTCTTTTGAGTTGGTTGAATTTCTCATCTATTGATTGCTTAATTTCACTAGTTATGCTTTCGTTATTTCTGTCTCTAAAGCATTGGTATTTAGATCTTCATTAACCAGGCTCAAGTGTTTTGATGGGCTTCAAGCTTTGCTTAAGTTTCTCTATGAGCAACTGCAGTTGACCTCTGTTTCCCCATTGTTCTTTACATTTTGTGGACTTTAATTGTGGAATTTTAGTTTCATTGTTACTTGAGAATGGGATATATTGAATTGTTTCTATAAAGGGTGGCATTTCGGGTTATTTTCCTAACTATGCAGGCTTATTTATCTATGCTAAAAAACTGTCAACTAGCTACTCTGTTGAGTTGACTGAGTTTTGAGGCTGTATACTGGCTGAGAGAAAGAAGTACTATGACGCACCTGCCTGGAAATAGATTAAATTGGTATGTCTTCACATGAATACACTAGCATCTGCGTGGTTTGGGGATCAGAGGACACAGACATCAAAACTGACCACTTTCTGGCCTAGGGGCTTAGAAAGAAGGGAACAGCACAACTATAGGTTCTGGGGCCCAACATTAGCAGACTGGGCATACAGATTCAGATATAGAATGGCAGTATTTTTAACATCAGTTTGTGATTTATCTTTGCTTTTTCTTGTTTATACATTTTAGGGAAAACTTTATCATATTTTTAAAATACTATTTAAAATATTGGATAGATAATACTATGGATAAGATATTAGCCTGGCACAAGGCCTATCTGCTTTTAATCTTAATACTCTGTATGGTCTGTGAGCTCCTCTAGGGTGATTCTTGAATACAGAGCCAGAACTAATACCACAGCACTGCCAGATGCGGCCCCAAAGCAAATAATAATGATATTATCATTGTAAATACCATTTTAAACTAATTTAGTTAAGTTTTCTGTCCAAAATTTGAAAAAAAAAAGTAAGTAAATATATAGGAGGTCTGAAATTATACCTAAAAGGTTTTGTCAGAAACCTACTTTAGAAAAAGTGTATACTTTAGAAACTAAATAATCTTTATTTAGAAAAGAAATACTCAACATTCAGAAAATGCTACCTTGTGTACCTGCTGGTACAACTATTGATTTAGTGAGAATCTATTGAGAAATTACCCATTGTAAGATTGAGAAACAAGGAGAAAATCCTGATAGTGGAGTACTTCTCTAGAGAGTCTCTTGTCAAAGTGCTGCAGCTGTCTGAAGAATCCAAAATTCTGAATTCCAAGAACAGGAGTGCTTGTGGAGAAACTTGTTAACACTCACAGAGGTTGTAGAGGTCAGCAGGAGGCAACATTGGCCAACTTGTGTTGGTGTTTCAATGCTATGAGATAAGATGCTGAGAAGCAAGTTGTCTACAAAAACTGCAAACTAGAGCCAGCCATGGCTTTGGAAATAAATGCATTTCTTACTCACTGTAGAGTTGCTGGTCTGCTTGCTACAACAGGAAGCAAATAAGAAGAAAACATCCCATTCCCAGGCCTGCTCAGCCTTCTTCCTATTCAGTGGAGCCTGGATGAAAACGGGAGAGAATCCCTAACTTTATCACTCCTCTAGAAAAAGAAGCTACACAGTTTCCCCTTGGTCATCAAAAGATATCACCCACATGGAGTTTCTCTACAGCATGTTTTCCTGTTTCTTCAGTGGCACAGAGAACCTAAAAGATAAGTAGAGTTTCCACAGTCAATACTGTTTGATTTTTTTTTCTCTTCTAGAAGCATTCCCCTGTGTAGGAACCAAGACTTCCAAAGCAGAATATTTTAGACACGAGCAGAAGGGAATTAAGAACTCTGGTCACAGGATAGTGAATTTAATGGAGGTGCCCTTCTCATTTCTACCATTGGAGTTTTGGGATTTGAACATTCTGTATGGTAGGTGTTGAATCAAGCATTCTATCATTATCTACCTACAGATCTATCTATCATCTATCTATCTATCTATCTATCTATCTATCTATCTATCTATCTATCATCTCTCTAATATATCTATATAATTATGTTTCTTAAGGGGATTGTCATTGAACAAAATATATTAGTTCCCGCTCAGGAATCTTGCCAGTTCTACCAGGTCATCTCTCCTAAGATCTCAGGAACATGATCAGATCAGAATCTTGAGCATAATTTTTGCTATGTTATGAATCTTATAATCTGAAACAATATTATGGAAATTCCATGGTGATGAATAATATATGCCATCAATTAATGGTGCTTACAGAATGAATAAAGTACAGAACACAATTTTGTACCAGAATAGGAGGCTATCCTAGTGAAGTCATAATTTTGTTCCCTCAATCTGTTTCTGGGAGGCTGGCTGGTCCTCCCAAGAAGTAGTGACATCATTTTTAGTCTTTGCTATGCACATGCAAAGTATTTAGCAACATATACGTTACCTTTTGGCCATATTGTCAGTACTCAGATCCCTGACTACATTTAGGGATTATGCCTGGCAAGCTTAGGGCACCATACGGGGTTGGCTAATTGCAAGGCAATATTCTACCTTCTTCACTATATCTCCAGATCCCTATATGCTTTTTAAAATTTATGCATTGACTATATTCTTGGTTCTCTTAGTCTTCCCTAATAATCGCAGAGATTTTGATTTTTCTTGAGGAATTACAATACTACAGAAGAATGTTCCCTGATAGATTGGTGGTACAGTTTACTGAATCAATTAGATTTCTGACAGTATTTTTCTCAGAAGGAGGTGAAATACATCATTCCACATGGGTTGGTCCTAAAGATGTATGAGAGCAAGTTGTGAAAGAAAATGATCTCAAGATTTACATGTGCTAATCACTGTCATGGTCCTCTTGGTCTGGACACTTCAGGGAATTCTTGGAATACCTTAGAAAAGTGGGTGCAGGATTCAGTGAATGACAGAGCCACACTCAGTTGTGGGGTTGAATCTGAATTATTGTTTATTGAATGCTCCAGTGATGTATTTAAACATGATTTTTATGGGTGAGAGACTGCTTACTTCTTCTTTCCTGCAAGGTTATAAAAACTTTACTTTCTTGTTAACAAAAAGCTTATTAGCACATACTGTTTGATCTGAGTTTCTTCACAACAAATAATTCACAGGCCTTTATAGTGGGTTATAAGCCTTCTGAGTGATAAGCTCCAATTAAAAGACAGATGGGAGTTGAGCCAAAGGCTACTCTGGGATCAAAAGGACAAATTTTAACATCTCAAAGATTTTTACTCTCAGTTTGGACCCTGGGTGTCAGTTCTGATATAAATTAAAAAATTAGCAAGTTGCCAGGTGTTCCTATGAAGGGTTACTTTCACCTGAGTGAGCAGACTGTTAAAGATACAAGACATCATTTCAAATAACTAACTTCACTGTGAATATTTACAAAGTTATTTTTATGTTTCTCTTGATGCTGATTTTTCCAGGTAAAGTGATATTTAATCAAAGCCATATTTGCCTGTACTAATTAGTTCATCTGGAGGTAAATGATCAAAAATATGCATACTTAGCACAGCAAGAGAGTCATATTAGGCCAAATAAATGTTTGCAACTATCACTGGACTAAACTTGAGAAATACCACCCTCACTATTCAGGAAAGCAACCTCTCTTTGAGGTTCATTCTTAATGAATCATATTATTTAATCTTTCCATGATCTCTGAGAAGTAAAATCATTTGTAGTAGTTTGGCCAAGATAATTCTCTAGTTAGTAGCAAACAAACTTTCTGTCTCCTCTTCAAAGCCTATTCTAGTTGATGAAACTGGAATGGTGTCATTAATATTGAACTAGAGTATTTTTGTACAGCCTATAAATTCTAGGGTATCCTAAATGGAATTTAATTAGTACTAGAAAGTAACTCTTCTTCACCTTGGGAAAAGGTGCTGATAAAAATGTACAGATAAAATAAATGATCTATTAATTTTCTCATTGGCTGAAGAAGCCTTTTATTGATCTTTATTTGATGGGAATAGCATGAAACGTTCAGACTTCATTATACTCTTGACAAGATATTTTTGGTGGAGGTCGTGTATAAGAAATACAACCTCATTAATAAAGGACAAGCCTCATTATCTACTACTGATCTCTTCAGAGCCCAGAATTCTCAGAAGTACCAAACTATTTGGAAGCCAACTTCCTGAGTCATCTATTTTTCTCGTTACCCTCATGGTTTCAGAGAACAAAATTTAGAGCTAATCAAAAACTGATTGCATATAAAAATATTCTCAGTTTTTCAGAAGACAAGCAAATTCTTAGTGTCCTTAACTTTTAGAACATGCTTCCAATATTTTTGGCAGTGTCATTGACAGCCACTTGCTTTCTTTTTCTATATTGTCTTAGTAGAATTTAATGTATATATATTTTAATCTTGGGCACCATAATCCACAATATTGTTAATGATGTTGTCCGGTCCGAGGATTCCAAATTCTGCTCCGTCGCGGAGAAATGAAGGGAGAACAACTCAAGCAAACGCTCAGGTGGATTCTTTTATTCTGGTACCAGGGTCTACAGCTTCCTCCCACAGAGCAAAGCCAAAAAGACCGCGTGCTACGGCTGGTTCCCCCTTATATAAGATGGGAAATGGGAGGGGAAGGAAGTAGAATGACGCCACTTCCTTGAGGGCTGGGCTTCCACCATGATAACACAGATCATTGGGTGAGGTAGGGGTAAAGGCGGGACTTCCGCCACAATAACACAGACCATTGGTGAGGTAGGGCTTCCGGCACGATAGTGCGGATCATTGGGTGAGGTAGGGGTAAAGGCGGGACTTCCACCACAATAACGCAGACCATTGGTGAAGTAGGGCTTCCGGCACGATAGTGCGGATCATTGGGTGAGGTAGGGGTAAAGGCGGGACTTCCTTTTCACCAGACGCAAGCTTGTAAACATGTGGTCCTTTCCTAAGTAAAACCTGGCATGGGTTTTATTCCTTTTCATCTCCCCACTACTTGTAGTAAAACTTCTAATCCTAGAAGTCAATGTGGTCAGGGGCCTCCACTTCCTGATATTCCTGGTCAAAATTATCTGCATGAGCTAATTCTTTATATTGTTGACGTGATACCATAAGTTTAACGTCCCCAACCTGGGCTCGTATGAACGCAGTGATCCGATTGATTATGCATGGACCAATGGCTACCAGAAGTAAAAGGCTCAGAAGGGGTCCCAGTAGGGGCATTAGATAGGGGAGAATCCCATCCCATAAGGACCATAAGGGACCATCTAATAGCTCTTTTCTTCTTTGGGCAAGCTCCTCTTGATGGTGTCTGATCCTGTCTCGCACTATTCCTGACTTGTTAGTATAGAAACAACATTTTTCTTGCAAGGCCACACAAAGTCCTCCTTGCTCTGCCAAGATCAAATCTAACCCTCGCCTATTTTGTAATACCACTTCAGCCACGGAGTCAACCTGGTCCAGCACATCATTAATGGAATTATATACTGTCTCCACATCTGAAATTAATTTTTGCGAGAGTTTGTTATATTTGTCTATTGATATGGCTAGCCCTGCGCTTCCGGTTGCTAGTCCACCCGCTACCCCTAGCCCTACCAGTAGGGGCAGGAACACTATAGCTCGTCGAGACCGTTGGGTGCCGCCTAAGAGATCTATGCTAGGCAAGGGGATGGACTCTGTCCCCGGGATGATGTCAATGTTGGGGAGCACTAATGCTGGGACGCATATTCTGGTCCAGTTCTGGGGAAAAAGAGAGTAAGCCAAATTTCCACCACATATCCATGCCCGTCCCGGAGGTAAACACCCTGGGCTAGAGGGAGCAGGTAGGACTTCTGAACACTGAGTAGCCCCTACCTGACCCAGGTCTACAGATTCGGTGCTGTTATGCGAATAGAAAACAGATGATTCAAAGCTAAAAGGGACTACCTTAAAGGTAGATATGCCCGGTTATTTTTGGTACACTCTCGATACTCCCGATAGCACCGGGAGTGAACTTGAGTAAGCTCCACACATCCAGCAGGGCATTTCCCCCCGAAGAGGGAGGCAAGGGTTGAGGTTTTTCTCTACACACCCATTCTGGTTCCCCCCCCCCCATGGGAAAGAGTAGGGGACTGGAGGTAAGCAATTCTAGTTCCACAGTCTACTGCTCAAGTGTACAGGAGCCTACTGTTGAGTTGATAGCCTCCCATACAGTCACAGGGGTTTCCAAATAGTTTTTTTACCAGTTCTTCTGGGCTTATGGGCTGATCGAGTCCTCCTTCAGCCAGTGCCAGGAGGAGCATTGTTAGAGTCAGAGGGCATATCAGGGCTAGAGTGCGTTCGCCGGACTCGAATCTTGAGAGGATTCTCGGTGCGCTCCACTTTCCACTCATTATGGTTGAGGTCAGCAGAGGCAGGTTTCACATGGGAGGCGTGAACCCAGGAAGCAATGCCGTCCACCTTAACAGCAGTAGGGGTGGTCAGAAGGACGACATAAGGTCCCTTCCACCAAGGCTCCAGTGTCTGCGAGCGATGCCGCCTCACCAGGACCTGGTCTCCCGGCTTGAAGGGATGTGGCACCGTCAATTCTCCGGGTTCATATGCCTGTCTGAGTTCTTTCCAGACTTGGCTTCGTAGGGCAGCGATGGCGGCCAGCCGAGCTGCTAAGGGAGTGGAGGGGGGAGAGAAAACATCATAAGGCTCAAAAAGCATTCGCACCGGGGGGGCGGGGGGAGCACCATACAACACTTCAAAAGGAGTTAGTTTACACAAAGAGGGCAAAGGGGTATTCCTAGCCCTGAAGAGGGCAGAAGGTAGGAGGGTAGTCCAGTCCCCTATGCCAGTCTCTAGAGATAATTTGGTTAAAGTCTCCTTAATAGATCTGTTCATTCTTTCTACCTGCCCTGAGCTCTGCGGGCGATACGAACAGTGTAATTTCCAATTTATGCCCAGGGTCTTGGCTAATCCCTGACTTACCTGGGCCACAAAAGCTGGTCCGTTGTCTGACCCAATTACCTGAGGAAGTCCAAACCTGGGTAAGATGTCATCTAATATCTTCTTAGCCACCACCTGGGCTGTTTCCTTCTTGCATGGGTAGGCTTCCACCCATCCTGAAAATGTATCTACAAAGACTAGCAAATACTTTAGTCCATATTTGGCAGGCTTGATTTCAGTGAAATCAATCTCCCAATGTTGGCCTGGTCTCTCCCCTCTCAGTCTCTTTCCGGTTCCCATCTTAGTAGGATAGGCATTTACCAGTTGAGAGGGTTGGCAGGACCTTACAATTTTTTCGGCCATTTCCTTTAGTCTCTCTGGTTTTGGTACCCGAGGCCATTCCTTAATTAACTCCATCATTTTTCTGACCCCTAAGTGGGTGAGTTGGTGAAGAGTTTGCAGATACTGATTTACCTCTGGTTCTTCAGAAAGGGAGTCTACAGTTGACACTGGTGGGAGGTTGTCGGGTTCAGTAACAATAAGTGCAGGGATCTCCTTCATGCGGGATGCCGCTGCCTTTGCTGCTTCATCAGCTCTTCTGTTTCCGGACACGACGGTTTCCTTTCCCGTTTGATGACCTGGACAGTGAACTATCGCCAGTTCTTTGGGTAGGAGAAGAGCAGATAAAAGACGCAATATCTCTTCTTTGTGTTTAATTTCCTTTCCTGCAGATGTCAGGAGTCCCCTCCTTTGGTAGATAGCGCCATGGACATGGGCAGTTCCGAAAGCATATCTGCTATCTCTGTAGATGGTTGCCCTTTTTCCTGCTGCCATTTCCAGTGCTCTGGTAAGGGCTATCAGCTCAGCTCGCTGAGCAGAGGTCCCCTCTTTCAGGCATTTGGACCAGATAATGTCATGATCACTCACCACTGCAGCCCCAGCTCGTCTCTCTCCATCTTGGAGAAAACTACTTCCGTCTGTGTACCATATGACGTCAGGGTTCTTTAATGGCTGGTCCTGTAGGTCCCTTCTCAGCCCACTCTCTTTGGCCAGCAAATCCTGGCAGTTATGCAACACTGGTGTCTCTGACTCTTCAGGGAGCAGGGTGGCCGGGTTGAGAATCACAGGTAGGCCGATAGTTATTCTGCCTTTGTCTAGAAGGATGCTCTGATAGTGGGTAATACGGGCATTTGAGAGCCAACGGTCGGGGGGCTGTCGAATTATACTTTCCAGAGCATGAGGGGCTATTATAGTCAGCTTTTGTCCCAAGGAAATTTTATCTGCATCCTTTACCATAAGTGCAGCTGCGGCTATTGCCCTCAAACATTTAGGCCACCCACTGGCCACTGGGTCTAGTTTCTTTGATAGGTAGGCAACCGGCCTTTTCCACGGACCTAGCGTCTGTGTCAGCACTCCCCTTGCCATTCCCCCTTTCTCTTCTAGATATAAGGTAAAAGGCCTGCTAGCATCAGGGAGGGCCAGGGCTGGGGCTGTGAGCAGAGCTGTTTTGATAGAGTCAAACGCCCTTTGGCATTCATGGGTCCACTCAAACTTTGCATCCCCTTTTGTGAGGGGGTACAGTGGGGCTGCCAGGTTGGCGAAACCAGGGATCCAGAGGCGGCAGAAACCTGCCATCCCCAGAAACTCACGTAACTGCCGGCGAGTAGTAGGTGCAGGGATCTGTGCCACAACCTTCTTCCGGGCCTCCATCAGCCATCGCTTTCCCCCTCGTAGCATGTATCCCAGAAACGTCACCTCTCTCTGGCACAGCTGCGCCTTCTTAGCTGATGCTCTATACCCTAGCTGAGCAAGTTCCTTCAGCAAGTTATGGGTGGCCTGCTTGCAATCTTCTTCAGTTTTTCCTGCAATCAAAATATCGTCCACATACTGGAGCAGGGTTACCTGGGGGTGCTGGCTGCGGAAGAGACTTAAGTCTTGGTGCAAGGCCTCATCAAAGATGGTAGGGGAGTTCTTAAATCCCTGAGGCAATCTGGTCCAGGTTAGTTGGCCTGAAATTCCTGCCTCAGGATCACTCCACTCAAAAGCAAATAAGGGTTGACTGGCTGGATGTAGGGACAGGCAGAAGAAAGTGTCTTTTAAGTCCAATACAGTATACCATACTCTTTCAGGACTTAAGGTGCTGAGAAGATTGTATGGGTTTGGCACAGTGGGATGGATGACTTCCACCTGACTGTTAACTGCCCTTAGGTCCTGTACTGGCCGATAGTCCCCAGTTCCAGGCTTCTTAACTGGGAGTAATGGAGTATTCCAGGCTGACTGACATTTTACTAAGACCCCTTGTTGGAGAAGTTTCCGGATATGAGGAGTTATGCCTTTCTTCGCTTCCTGACTCATGGGGTACTGCCTAACTCTCACAGGGACAGCAGTATTTTTAACTCTACCACTACTGGAGCCTGTAAGGTAGACAACCCCAGTCCAGCAGTTTCGGCCCAAGCTTCTGGAACTAGTCTCAACCAAAAGTCGGTGTCTTGGCTTTCAACTGGCAAGGGGTCATTTGTAAATAGTCTATATTCATCCTCAGCCCTGATGGTCAGGACGGAGGTGGTAAGTGGTTGGACACTGGGATTGAGAAAAGCAATTTCTGGACCAGTTTCTTCAAAGGTTATCTGGGCTCTGAGTTTGGTTAGCAAGTCTCGTCCCATTAGAGGTGAGGGGCAGTTTGGTATGACCAGGAAAGAATGCTTGATTTCTCCTTTCCCCAAGTCCATAGTCCGGGAAGTAGTCCAGGAACGATAGCTACTTCCATTTGCTCCTTGTACTAAGGATTGCTTACTAGAGAGGGGTCCCAAAGGTTTCTTTAGGACCGAGTATACTGCCCCTGTGTCAAGTTCAAAGTCTATGGGAGTCCCCTCCACCTTAAATTTAGCCCTGAGCTCCCGGAGGGGGTTGGAGCCCTGACCCCCCTATTCAGATTCAAGGGCCAGGGTCCTTGAAGGTTGAGGGGATCGTGGGGGTTGGGTGCTACGAGGGGATCGTGGGGGTTGGGTGCATTCCCGAGCCCAGTGTCCCCTCTGGCAGCAGCGAGCGCATTGGTCCTTGTCCAGGGGTCGGTGTCTTCGTGGGCCCAGGTCCCTACCTTTCTGACCTGTGCTAGATCTGTCTACTGCTACTGCCAAGACCCTTGCCAGTTCCTTATTCCTTCTTCTGTCCTTTCGTTCTTCCCTCCTCTCTCTCTCTTCCCTCTCTTTCTCCTCTGCTTCTCTCCTTTCTCTGTCTCTCTTTTCCTGCCACTCTCTTCTCTCCTTTTCTAGTCGCTCCTCTCTTTCTTCCTTTGTTTCTCTCTTACTGAACACTTTCTCAGCCTCCTTTACTAGGTCTTGTAAAGTCTTTACCTGGATATCCTGCTGCTGACTGTCCTACAAAAGCCATAATGACTGAAGCCTGATGAGTTTCGGAGGTTGGATCGAAAGGAGTATACCTCCTATAGGCTTCCATCAGCCTTTCTAGGAAAACCCCGGGAGGCTCATCGGGTCCCTGTATTACCTCTTTTACCTTGGCTAGGTTTGTGGGCTTTCTAGCCGCTTCCCGGAGACCTCTCATGAGAGTCTGGCGATAGGTGGACAGATTCCCCCTACCTTCATATGTGTTGGGGTCCCAATCCGGTCTCCGCAAGGGGAAAGAGTCATCAATAACATCAGGTCTGGTTGTCACCAAGCCATCTAATCCTATCACATTTTTCCAGGCTGCTGCCAAAATGCGGTCCTGTTCTTCAGTAGTGAACAGGGTACGAAGCAGCTGCTGGCAGTCGTCCCAAGTAGGCTGGTGGGTGTTCATCAGAGAATCTAAAAGATTAATTAACCTAGTGGGGTCTTCAGAGAAAGAGGGATGGTTAAGCTTCCAGTTATAAAGGTCAGACGTGGGGAAGGGCCAATACTGGAGGGCAGGCATCTCCCCCCCCCCTCCCATCGTCCATCATGGGCCCTACTGGCCTCAGCGGCATGATTGGCAAAGCTCCAAATGTCGAATTTCTTTGCCTGCTGTGGGTTCCCGCAGCTGGCCCTGCTCGCTGGCTCTCATCCGGCAAGGACTCTGGGGATGATGGAGGCAAGCAAGTTGCTCCTCCCCCTGCCCCCTGGAGCACGTGGGAAGCTGCTCCTTCCCCTCCCCCCTGCAGCACATGGGAAGTTGCTCCTCCCCTTGCTCCCTGCAGCACGTGGGAAGGTGCTCCTCCCCAGCCCCCTGGAGCACGTGGGAAGCTGCTCCTTCCCCTCCCCCCTGCAGCACATGGGAAGTTGCTCCTCCCCTTGCTCCCTGCAGCACGTGGGAAGGCGCTCCTCCCCCAGCCCCCTGGAGCATGTGGGAAGCTGCTCCTTCCCCTCCCCCCTGCAGCACATGGGAAGTCTGGGAAGCTAAGGAGGGATCTGATGGGGAACGGGGTTCTGCAGTCGCCTCCCCTTCTGGAGCGGAAGGGGTGCGAGCAGATGGGTTGTAAGGGGGGGGTTCAAAGAGAAGTAGGTCTGTAGTGTCAGGGTAAATGCGGGGCACAGCTCGCTCCTCTTTAGGCTGTGACTCCGATTCCCTTTTCTCCTTCATGGGTAGGATCGTAGGCTCCAAAAGCGGCTGTAAAGAAGAAGGTTTAAGGAGGGGAAGGAATGGCCGCACCCAGTCAGGGGGACTGGTACAGAGGTCCTCCCACATGAGAATGTAGGGTTCTTGATCAGGATGTCCATGCGGCCCCGGTCAGTACACGATGTCTCTCACTCTGTGAACTAGGGAAATATAAAAAGACCCCCCCTTTGGCCATCCAACTTGAAAGGTTGGCCACTCAGCAGCACAGCATGTCTGCCACTTGCCCCTTTTTACGGCTAGGGAACGATTTTGTGCACGAGTCCTCACTTCTGACCAGTGGTCCAGAGTGAGGGACAAATGAGTTGTCTGCTTCTGTCCCATAATGAGAACAGTAAATCAAAGGAGTAGATGAGGAAAAGATTTGGGGGGGGGCAAAGGAGGTGAGGATAGAAGAGTTCAAAGAATTTAAGCCAACACACGTCCACAGAACCTACACACTTACACGACACCAACTACAATGGAACAAGACAGAACAGAGGAGCAAAACTCAAAAACAGAAATCTCTAATTAATAGAAATAAGGTCCACCACAGCAGCCTGGGGAACGTCGAACTCCTGGGGGCCCTCCAGGGTCGTGACCTATAGTTTCTGAACTCGTCAATTCACTACCACCCGGTATCCACTTCAAGTGGGGACTCTCAGGTCCTCGGTCACCCTACCATTTCCCTACTTCCATTTTTGATGCACATCCAGTCACAACAACATAAAGTATACTGCCAATTTCTACCCGAAACAAGTTACAACCGACAACACAAGATACATTACTAGCTTCTACTCACAACAAGTTACAACCAACAACACAAGATACATTGCTAGTTTCTACTCACAACAAGTTACAACCAACAACACAACAACACAAGCTACATTAATTAGAACCCACCAAGTGGTCCGTTCACTACCCTGCTCCGGGCAGATCTGGTATCTCCTGGCTGGCTCGCCAATGTCCGGTCCGAGGATTCCAAATTCTGCTCCATCGCGGAGAAATGAAGGGAGAACAACTCAAGCAAATGCTCAGGTGGATTCTTTTATTCTGGTACCAGGGTCTACAGCTTCCTCCCACAGAGCAAAGCCAAAAAGACCGCGTGCTACGGCTGGTTCCCCCTTATATAAGATGGGAAATGGGAGGGGAAGGAAGTAGAATGATGCCACTTCCTTGAGGGCTGGGCTTCCACCATGATAACACAGATCATTGGGTGAGGTAGGGGTAAAGGCGGGACTTCCGCCACAATAACGCAGACCATTGGTGAGGTAGGGCTTCTGGCACGATAGTGCGGATCATTGGGTGAGGTAGGGGTAAAGGCGGGACTTCCGCCACAATAACGCAGACCATTGGTGAGGTAGGGCTTCCGGCACGATAGTGCGGATCATTGGGTGAGGTAGGGGTAAAGGCGAGACTTCCGCCACAATAACGCAGACCATTGGTGAGGTAGGGCTTCCGGCACGATAGTGCGGATCATTGGGTGAGGTAGGGGTAAAGGCGAGACTTCCGCCACAATAACGCAGACCATTGGTGAGGTAGGGCTTCCGGCACGATAGTGCGGATCATTGGGTGAGGTAGGGGTAAAGGCGGGACTTCCGCCACAATAACGCAGACCATTGGTGAGGTAGGGCTTCCGGCACGATAGTGCGGATCATTGGGTGAGGTAGGGGTAAAGGCGGGACTTCCTTTTCACCAGACGCAAGCTTGTAAACATGTGGTCCTTTCCTAAGTAAAACCTGGCATGGGTTTTATTCCTTTTCAATGTTGTTTTATGAATTCAATGTTCTAAAAACCACACCCTTCCACCAGAGTCTCTATTTACCTACAACATTGTGTCCATGTTCCCTTTCCCACACACACTCTTACAGCTCAGGTCATTCCCCTCTATGACTTTGGGTAATTTTTTTAATCACAGTATTGAGTTTCCTTTTATCCCTCGTATAAGAGAAATCATTCTATCTGTCCCTGTCCTTCTAACTTCTAACTCAGTATGTTACTCTCCAAATCCATCATCCATAAACATGGCAGCAAATTGTGAGATTTTATCTTTTCTTAAAGCTAACTAGTAGTATATATATACTATACACACACACACATACATACATACATACATACATACATACATACATACATACATCTGTGAAGGAAACTAAGGACTAAGGTTCCCTTCTTTTTTATTTTTTAATTTTAGTTTTGAGACACATCTATATATGCTCAGGACTTACTCTGGCTCTGTGCTTAGGGATTACTGCTGGTGAGCGTGGGTGACCATATAGATTTCCAGCAATTGAGCACAGGGTGGCTGTGTGCAAGACAAGCAACTTACCCACCATATTATCTCTCTGACCCTATATATCAGTTTCTTTTTCCTGTCATCTGTTCTTAGACAGTTGGCTACTTCTCATATTTTAGGAATTGTAAATGCCAAATGTTAATTGTTGGATCATGTAGAAGCTTAATTATTAGATTTTTTAAAAGAGTTTATATTATTTCCAAAAGGATTGAACCAAAAAGACATTCCCACCAGCAATAGTTACTGGTACCATTTTTTCCTCACATCCCTATTAACAGTGGTTATTTTTGTTCTTGTTGATGTGTGTCATTTTATTGATATGAGGGTTACCCATTGTGTTGTTTTTGCATTTCCCTGATGATGAAAAATGCAGTGTTTTTTTCCTATAGCCCTATTGACTATTTTTATGTCTTCTTTAAAGAAGTTTCTGTTAATCTCTTGCCCCGTTTTTGCTAGGGTTATTTGTTGTTAAGTTTTACAATTGTTTCATGATTGTGGGCATTAATTCTTTGTCAAGTGAGTTGTGAACAAATAATTTCTTTGTCTCGAGGTGTTATTTAATTCTGCCATGACATCTTTTTATGGTGTGAATCTTCTTAATTTTACATAGTTCCATTTGTTTATCTTTGCTACCATTTGCTTGGCCAGTGCCATTGAATCATTGAAGATGTCTTTAAATTTAATGTCATGAAAGATTCTGCCTATTTTCTTTTCAATATAATCTTACATTGAAATCTTTAATCCATTTTGAACAGGCCATTTTTTTATAATACTGTTAGTAGTGATTTCTCACAAACATAATTGCAACACCAACTATTCACCCCAACATCAGTGTGTCCACTTCCTTCCTTAAAAATTCCATCCTCCTCCTCCAAACATCTTCCCCCTCCAAACATCCCCCTTCTCAGTTCTCCCAGATTTTGCCTATGGATCACTATTTTTACCTTGTCATACATGAAAAATAGATTGTTCTATATCTATTCCTAGTTTTCTTGCTGGCTTCTTCACTCAGCATTAATCTTCTCAAGTAGTCCATGCATATGTGTGAGAACCATACAGTGACCCAAACAAGCACTATAGCTAGTACAACTAGTGTGGCCACCCCTGCTGAATGAAAGCCCCCACCCCAGTCACCACATGTACAAGTACAACTAAAGGAGTGAAACCCTAGATGAACACCAAAATGTATGCAAGCTCTGTAATATGATGTATCACTGCAGCAAAAACTACAACTAAAAATATATAAGCACCTCAGATGTACTTTGGACTCTCCATCATCACACCAACAACAATAACTAAGCAAAGTGAAAAATACAATGAACTAATTAAAAATAAATGAATTTACAAATATTAAATGAATGGGCCAGAGCAGTGGCTCAAGCAGTAAGGCATCTACCTAGGACAGACCGTGGTTTAATCCCCAGCATCCCATATGGTCCCCCAAGCCAGTAGCAATTTCTGAGCGCATAGCCAGGAGTAGCCCCTCAGCATCACTGGGTGTGGCCCCAAAACAAAAAAAAACCCGCAAAAACAAATATTAAGTGAAAATTCAATAAAATATGAGAAATGTGTATCATAATTATGTTAATTAGTTATTGTATAAATAATTATAAGTAATTAAGACATAAAATTATGATACAATATTTACAATTCTGTCCTCTCTTAATTTATCTATACAGCATCCTAAAATGTGTACTTTCTAGTTTTCTTCATATATTACCTTTGACTCAACATAATATTAAGTTATATTTGATTTAAGAGCTTATATTCATTCACATTTTATATCACAGAACATTTAAATTTTATTGCTATTTAGTATTTTTGAATGTTTATATAAATCTAATATTGTTTATTTTATAATTTGTATCCATTTCAGTAGTTTCTAATTTGGAGCTAATAAAATACCCAAGCAATTTGTTAGTAACACAGTCAACAGTGCTCAAGATATGGAACCACAAGCTTCCACAGCAAATATGACTCCCTTGAGCTATCTCTTCAAAACCTAAATTTCCCTTTTTAAAATATTCAGTTTGGCACAACCATTGGTGCTCCCGGGTTAATCCTGAATCTATACTAGGAATCACTCCTGGCAGGCTCGGAGGACCACGTGGAATCTAGGGGTCAAATCTGGGCCAGCAGCATGCAAGACAAAAGCCCTTCTTACTGTGCTATTGTTCTGGTCCCAGGTTCAAATTTCTTAACTAGAATATACGACACGCAAAACTGTGGAAGGAGATCATTTATTTTGCCAAAGGAAGTTTCTCCCATGGCTATTTTTTTTGAGGGGGAGGTTGGGTTTTTGGGCCACACCTGGTAATGCTCAGGGGTTACTCCTGGCTATGCATTCAGAAAGCACTCCTGGATTGGGGACCATATGATATGCCACGAATTTAAACATCCTAGGTCAGCCGTGTGCAAGGTAAATGCCCTACCACTGTGACACTGCTCCAGCCTTTTTTGAAGATAAACTATAATTGAGCTAGTTTTGAACAGATTTTCATTTTTTATTTTTAATAATGTAGTTAAGCACCATAATACAAACATGTTTGTATTTGGGCTTTCAGTTATAAAAAAGAACACCCCTTTTCACCAATGCAACCTTCCCACCCCCAATTCCCCTCCACCCATTTCTCTCTTCCTCCATCCCCTGCCTGTATTCCAGACAGGCATTCTATTTCACTTATTCACTACCATTGTCATGATAATTGTTAGTGTAGTTATGTCTCTAACTGCACTCATCACTCTTTGTGGTAAGCTTTATATCATGGGCCAGTTCTTTCTGCCCTCCTGTCTGTTGTGTCTGGGTATTATTTTAATACTGTCTTTTATTTTTCTTAAATCCTACAGATGATTGAATCTATGCTGTGTCTATCTCTCTTCCTCTGACTTATTTTACTCAGCATAATCATTTCCATTCTTATAGAAAATGTTTGAGTTAATTTTTCCTGGGGGTTAATATCTAACATATACAAGGTACTGATAGAACTTAATGAGAAAAAACACATAAAACCCCATTAAAAAATGGGTAGAAGAATTGAACAGACAGTTCCTCAAAGAAGAAATACCAATAGCCAAATGGCATATGAAAAAATACTCCACATCACTAATCATCAGGGAGATGCAAATCAAAACAACCACGAGGTACCATCTCAGGCCTGGTATGACTGGCATACATCACAAAAAATAACAATCAGTGCTGGCAGGGATGTGGGGAGAAAGTAACTCTCATTCACTGCTGGTAGGAATGCTGTCTAGTCCAGCCTTTATAGAAAACAATATGGAGATTCCTCAAAAAACTGGACATTGAGTTCCCATATGATCAAGCTATACCATTCCTAGGGATATATCCGACGAACACAAAAACACAATACAGAAATGCCTTCTACACACCTATATTCATTGTTGTACTATTTACAATAGTAAAATCTGGAAATAACCCAGATGCCAGACAACTGATGAGTGGCTAAAGAAACTTGCATTGCTAAGTATGTATTTAGTATTAATGATTACATTTACTATAGAAAAACTTCACTTGTGTTGTTCTTCAGTATGAAAAATCATTCTATTTCCACAAGGAGTCTGCATTAGCAATTTCTTAACACCTAATCTCCATAATTTGACCCTCTAATTAACTCTTCTTCATGAAAGTATAAATGACTTAGTTTATGGATTTGGGTGAAGGAATTCTATACTTAGTTACTTATTTTGGGCAGCCTCTCAAGCAGTGCTCAGACCTGAGGGACCCACTCAGTAATTCTCAACTACTGTGTTCAATGCTAAGTCATGACGTAGCCATAATATTCAGGCCCTAAAGTGCCAGGGGCTACGCAGATCACTGCAGCAGTGCTTGGGACCTAATTTATATTAGGTAGTTATTGGTGGCCTCCATGGAAAGTACAACCATTACTATATCTGGTCCCTCTTCTGCCATTTTATAGTATTATTGTCTGCATTTTGCTACATGGTACAGATATGATGCCTCTACAATGTGAACTCAATGAGTGAGCCAAAGCTTCCAAGCTCTACTAGAAGCTTATAAGTTCAATTAAAAAGTCAGATATCAGAAAACCATTCAGCTCCTGATTTAATATCATGGTCTCTAAAATTATTTACCACTCAAGGAAGTAGATATTTTGAATATATTATCTTTATTTTTAATTTTTTTATTTCTAATTATGAGAACAAAGATGCAAAGAAAGAGGACAAGGTAAAGTTACAGTGGAAGGATAATCACCCATAACATAATTCTCAGAAGTCCCCTTGCTGATATCTTAACTTTGAACTTTCAGCCAAAGAACATTAAGATAAATAAAACAGAGTCCATGTACAATTACTTTGTCCCTCAAGTCCCCAGATTGTAACACATTATAATATTTCTTAACAGCACACAAGGCAATCTAAAGCCATAAAACTTACATAACCCCTTAAACATTAGAGGCATAGTATTTTTTACATTTCCATGTACATGCATATTAGCTTATGTTAACCTCAAATTTTAAGTTTTTTTTTAAGGATTAGAGTCAAAGGAGCACAGTAAAAAAGGTGTTAGAGTGGCAATTGTTGTTTGCATAGGCCCACCAAAATATGAGGGTCATGGAAAGGAATAACCTTGGTCTAAATACAAAGAGATCCTACCCCTGAAGTTTTCTGGCATATGACCAACTCTAGGCTCCAGGCAAGCTTGATTGTCCAATCCAAGACATTGTCTGTAGTGACAACATACTCTTATTTTTCACACAGTCTCTATTGTTGGTATCATGTTTCTGTATTAAAGATCCTGGAATCTGCATATCCTACATTGAAGTCAGGATGTGGAGCGTCCTCTCATTTCACCTCACCATTGAAGGGCAATGCAGGGAGCCCTGTCCTGTAAGCAGGTCGTTGTTGTTGTTACGTCTTCTCAGTGTTAAGGGAAGTCTCTTTTGAGCAGGTCAATGTCTGAGTAGTGGTAGGGTCTTCCATGGTAGAGGATTGCTTCCAGGTGATGTTATAGACAAACCTGGATGTTTCATGGATGGCTTCCCTGGTTCAGGGGTGAATGGAAAATGCCCTTTCTTCTGAGGCCTGTGCCAGGTCGTTATGTCAATGTTCAGGGGGTAAGGTCCCATTGCACTACAAGATTGTGTGTTCCAATCTCTAAAAGTGGTCCTCAAACTATGGCCCATGGGCCACATATTGTATTTGTATCTGTTTTGTTTCTTCATTGCAAAATAAGATATATGCAGTGTGCATAAGAATTCGTTTGTAAGTTTTGTTTTTACTATAGTCAGACCCTCCAATGGTCTGACGGACAGTGAACTGGCCCACTGTTTAAAAAGTTTGAGGACCCTGATAGGATCTTATTTGTATGTATAGTATTTTCCCATTTTAATGTGCCTATGCAAAGAAGAAGCAATGCCACGTGGCATTATTGGCGCATATGGGGGCCATAAGAACAAGTCCAACAACCCCCATGACATGGTTCAATCATAAGCATTAAACTGGGGGACTCTTTCACCAAAATTCCTTGTTGAACAGCTCATAAAGAGAAGATAAAAAGTGGTTAGAATCGTCACTGTATAAGAGAATATTTAGTAAGACTTATAGCTGTCAGAGAAAAAAAAACACAAAATATTCAAAAGAAATACGTGTCTATTTTATGTCTTTTGAAACAGTTTGGGGTTGTTACACACAATGCACGGCTTTGGTCTGTGATTAGGATTGTGCAGTACTGAAGTTAAAAAAGAGTAATGTGGGGCCGGGTAGGTGGCGCTGGAAGTAAGGTGTCTGCCTTGCAAGCGCTAGCCAAGGAAGGACCGCGGTTCGATCCCCCGGCGTCCCATATGGTCCCCCCAAGCCAGGGGCGATTTCTGAGCACATAGCCAGGAGTAACCCCTGAGCGTCAAACGGATGTGGCCCAAAAAAAAAAAAAAAAGAGTAATGTGTGGGCCGCGAAGGTGGCGCTAGAGGTAAGATGTCTGCCTTGCAAGTACTAACATAGGACGAACTGTGGTTCGATCCCCCAGTGTCTCATATGGTCCCACCAAGCCAGGGGCAATTTCTGAGCCAGGAGTAACCCCTGAGCGTCAAACGGGTGTGGCCCAAAAACCAAAACCAAAAGCAACAACAACAAAAAAGTGTAATGTGTCTTAGTGATGTTTGGGGGGGGGGTGAGAGAGTTAAGGAGTAAAAATGAGCTTTGAAGGGGTGTGGGAAAGGGCAGAATACAAAATGGACATTCTGGATACGCAAAATGTAACATAAAGATAAGGAATACTCTTAATAAATGCAGTGCATGAGGGTCAGAAATTGCCAGTGAGAAACAGCGCAACCGAGCAAATCTCAGCACACTCCAAGTTACGACCCACCATTTCTGGCCTCCTGGGCTGGAACTCCAGAAGGCCTGGAGGCCGGGGGCAAAAGAGGGGAAGGCTGGGGGCCTATCAAGGCTCCCAGCGCACCCAAGTTAGGGAGAAGGCCTTCCACATGGGGTCTCCCCAAACCCCATGCTGGCTAGAGCTAGCCTCCAGCTCAAGAGAGGATCGATAGAGAGCCGGAAGCCAGCTGAATATATTATCTTTACACATACCATCACTTAAGAACTTATAAGGATCATTATCTTTTAGATGCTGGGAAAATAGTAAAGCAGGTAGAATGTTTGCCTTGAATGTGAGCAACCTGGGTCTAATCTCATATGTCCCCCCAGGTGAGGACCCCAAACAAAACAAATTAATTTTCTATTTTAATTTGCATAGAGGAGTGCAGTAAAAATATAATTAAAAATGAAAACAAAAGTGTTGGAGCAATAGGATAGAGGGTAAGGTGCTTGCCTTTCATGCGGTCCAGCTAGCTTTGATCCTCAGCACACCATCTTGTTCTCTTAGGACTACCAATAGAGATCCATAACAGAGAGCTAAGAGTGAACCTGAACATCACTCTATGAGCCTCCGTAATTGCATATACATCTTAAATAAATATATGTTGATTATGTCTTTAAGACTGAACTAGCAGGAAAGTAAAGGTGGTTTAAAGGGAATATGAGATTAAATTGAAATTAAGAAAAATGATAAAATCAATTCCCAATTTATGTAGTTGGAAAAAACTCCTTCCTTTTCATTATCAGATTATCCTAACTGGACAATGGTTCTTCTTATAGTTTTCAAAAGGCATAAACTGAAGTAATCAAACTTAATTTTCAAGTTTGAGTGCTTTACTGTATTTTTAATAATTTTAAAATGCAAAAATTCATGAAATGCAGTAAGACAATTCTTTGGCCTGGTATATAACAAACTAGAGACACCTGCCAGAAGTTGGGTACATTATACACCATTTTTTAAATTTTAAATTTTCTAAACCTAATCCATGCTCTATGCTCTATTATAGACTGTGTTCATGTATGTCAAGAGTCATAGGTTAAAACTCTAATCCCTGCATGTGTTGATATTAGAAAATAGAGTAATTGGGAAGTACTTAGATGATGAGAATGCAGATGTAATGAGAGTGGAGTCTAATACAGGCAATAGGGCCAGAAGACGAGGCATGTACATTATGCAAAAGGAGAGTAGATAGTCATATACAAAATAGGAGAGTATCACCAGATACCATATATTCTGGACTTCCAACCTTCAGAAGTAAATGTTAATTACAGAAGTATATGTGTGATTTAAGATCTTAGTCTATGGTACAGCATCTCATGGACTGATCTTGAACATAAATCTATCTTCCAGAAGAGTATAGTATAACAGTACCTTAGAATTACTACATTAATTTATCTACAGCATGTCCATGGTATGTTTTTATGAGATGTTAATCTCTACCTTTATTGTCCATGAATACTAATGAGTATCTAGATATAAATCATGTTTATTGTGAATCATTACTATTGAATTCTCCAGCAATAATTAACCAGAAATTTTCCACACCTGGTTTCTATGCCATACAGATATAACATAAAATCATTCAATGTTGTACCTAGTAATTTTTTATTAAAGGGAAATGAAACTAGGGCAAAAAAACTATTTCTGCTAAAAATTGTGTTATGCCACTGTATAATGAAATTTACTTTTTCAAATGCCTATTCTATGTAAGTTAGAAATTACAATTTTTATAAAGGATTCCTAGGAAGCAGTAAATAACTATAATCTATTTAAAGATAACATATTTGATTCTTTAATCATTTATTTTGGGGATTATGAATTGAGAGTAGGAATATAACTAGACAATGAACACACCAGGTCAGTGAAGAAAATATGAAACAATTTTGAATAATTTACTAATTTAGTATATTCAATGATTTATCTTATCTAAGACCTTGGTTCTGTTTAGAATTTTTAGTTGATAAAGCCTACTGGATATATAATTCTTACGGATTTAGAAATCTATATGAGGAAATTCCTTGAGAAATGTCTTAAAAGAAGTATTGCATAATAAGGTATTCCTGAAAAGCCAACTTAAGATATATAAATATTAATATATGGCCTACATATTAAATAATAGTTAAATATTTTATAGAGATCCATAAATATTCATAGCTAAAAGTTTTATATATTTTTTGAGATTTATTAATTCAAAACTAGACATTAGTCCTCTCATATGTAGGGATGTAGAAAGGGACATTGTTAAGTGATGGGTACTTGGTGTAATCTGAGGCTTCTTTTATTTAGGATATTAAGTTAAACTACAGTGGATGAGATTAAGATAGATGAAAAAGTTGTTTTTTCTAAGCAAAGATAAGTATTGATAGAATTTGGAAGGAGTGCTATTGGGGCCACATCTTGTGGTTCTTGGGGGGACTATTTCTGTCTTTTCTTGAGAAATGGGTCAGCAAGCAGAATGGAAAGGATGTACATTAACTCATATACACTCTTCTAACCTCTAAGCAGAAATAAATAAGTGAAGTAAAAAACGTGTTAGAACCCAGAAATAACTGGGTAAAACAAATTAACTATATATGAGACACTGGGTATTTTGAGAACTTAAAAGGTCCATTTTAGCAGACTCTATTGTGACCTCAACTAGTCTGACAGATTAAAACTCACAAATACTTATCAGCCTAAGTAGCAAAAAATATGGTAGCCACATATTCTGAGCCACTGGCCCTGGAGTTGCTTGATTTACAGGCAAACAATGCATGAGATAATTTTCTATATAACACTAGGAATGGAGAAAAGTGTATTATAAAAACTTGAAACTATACTCATTTACCTCAGGCAATTATTTTGTTTGTTTCCCTTTATAGCTTCTTTTTTTTTTTTTTGGTTTTTGGGCCACACCCTGTGATGCTCAGGGGTTACTCCTGGCTATGCGCTCAGAAGTTGCTCCTGGCTTCTTGGGGGACCATATGGGACGCCGGGGGATCGAACCGTGATCTGTCCTAGGCTAGCGCAGGCACCTTACCTCCAGCGCCACCGCCCGGCCCCCCTTTATAGCTTCTATTTCTTATCAGTCTTTATCAACCACATTGCTTAATTCTTTTAGTGAGTCATCTCTAGTAATGTATGTATTATTTCTCTTTGAATTAGGAACTGCAGACCTCTTCTCCTGATAGTATGTTTTATGCCTCTCATACCTTTCTTCACCCTGCAATTTTTTCCTTCTTATTTTCCCTTAATTTCCTTCTTCATGCATCACACATACTTCATCTTTCTCACATATTGCCTTATTAAATATGAGCCATAAATATTTTGCTTCTCAGCCTATCAGTAGTAAATGTGAAAGGGAAAGCTGAGCAGCTTTGTACTCTCCAAGTCTTGGGCATATTGCTGGCTTGAAAAAAACTGTAGTTCTACTAGTAAGAATAAAAAAGGTAGAATACAAAACTATAGCTTTATTAGTAAGAGGGAAAAAAGGGTAGAAAACAATTTATTTTCAACCACATCCTACCCTTTGTCTTTGTGACATTCATGCTCAACTATCCTACTATAAGTAGAATGTCTTTCTGACCTTCATACATCACAGTTACTTCATTCAGTTTAAAAATGGGTATCTCTCTGTGCAGCCTGGTTATTTCATATAGTTTTGAGGGTCTCCTTCATAGTATAATAATCAAAAAGTTGAACAGAAGTTCTGAGCCTCCACTTGTAAGAAAGAACAAGACCCAGGCATTTGTCATGCTTAGATTGTCAAAGATCCAAGACTTGTCATGCTTGCTGATGTGGACTCCACATTCCAGGAGTGAAAAATTCCTTGATGAGCTAAATGTGGTCATCCACTTGTTTATTATGTTCGATGGTAACATGTAAAAATGGCACAAATACGATTTCCTGTTAGAGGCTGTACAACTCCCACAACTCATTTACCAAGAACACAAATAGTTGTCTGATACTTCTTTTTAGGTGATACAGAATGCCATATTTGATACTTCTTTAGAAATTTTTTTCTGAGAAATCTTCATACTGTTTTCTATAGGTACTGAACCAGACAACATACCCACCACCTTCCTTTTTCACTAAATTCCTTCCAGCACAGTTTATTCCTGGTTTTTATGATGTTGGTGTAAAGTGGGAAAGACACTTGAAGACACTGGGGAGGGAAGTTGACAATGATGATGGAATGGTGTTGTAATATTGTATGTCTAAAACTCTATTATAAAGAAGTTTGTTCATAGTTCACAGTGACTCAATAAAAATACAATAAATATAATTTCCAAGAGAAAGAAAGAGAGGGTGAAAGAGAAAGATACAAAGAGGGGGAGAGTAAAAAAAGAGGGAGAAAGAAAACGAGGGAGAGGGACAGAAAGGAAAAGAGAGAGGGAGAGAGAAAAATGAGAGAAATGGAGAGAAAGTAAGAGAAGGGGAAAGTAAAAGAGAGAGGGGAGAAAGAGAAAGAGAGGCTTTTAGAAAGACTGAAACAAGATTTCTATTTATTAAGATCAATTTAACATGTGACCAACCAGAGTCAAAATCAAGTGGTAAAGAAAGATCTGAAGTACTTGCTCCTAGTAGAGGTCTTCAAGCTCCTTATCTCTCTCTCTCTCTCTCTCTCTCTCTCTCTCTCTCTCTCTCTCTCTCTCTCTCTCTCGTATTTGGGTCACACTCAGTGGCGCTCAGGGGTTACTCCTGGCTGTGCACTCAGAAATTGCTCTTGGCAGACACTGTGGACTATATGGGATGCCAGGATTCAAACCACCGTCCATCCTGGATTGGCTGCTTGTAAGGCAAATGCCCTATCTCTCCAGCCCCCCATCTTTCTCTCATTTTAACTTAGTTTATATTGGCACTTTGAAATCATAAACTATGAAAAAAACAAACTCTTTGTGTTTCACAAGCAGGCTCACCTCCTAAGTCTAATTAATGCTGAAAGAAGTGTCTAGGAACCTAACACCACCTTCTTATCAGCTGCTATCTTAGTCTTGGAAGGAAAGGCTCTATTTTGAGTAGAAAAAAAGCTTACAGTACTTTCTGAGGCAGAAAACCCATTCATACAGCATTCTTGAGCAACATCAGATGAAAAAAAAGAGCTTTCTGGAACTAAACAATGCATATATCACTTGCCTTGCATTTAGTAGACCTGACTTCAATCCCCACTATAAAGTATTATAAAAACCTGCCAAGAGTGATCCCTGAGCAGAGAGCCAGGAATAAGACATAAGCATATCCAGTTATGGAAAAAAATTCCTTCCACATAAAAAAGAAGGAGAAAATGAAGTAAGGAAGAGAAGGAAGGACAAAAGAACCAAAGAAAGAAGGGAAGGAAGGAAAAAGAATGAACAAAAAAGAATGAATGAACAGAGTAAAAACTGGCTACCAGAGGTGCCCTGGCAATAAGGTAGATCCTTTGTCTGTGAAGCCGGTGGGAGGGGTCTGCTGTGAGATTTCCAACTGGGAGAGACTGAGGGAACAGCGGTGGGATATTGTGACAAAACAAGAATACTGTACCAAGACCAACTCACATTCAGGTTTGAAGGAAGGATACATAGCTTCACGGATAAGTTCAGAAACTTTACAGATGCAAAGCCAGCCTTAAAGGAAAAACTGAAAGGTCTACTTTAAGACAAGACAGACCAACAGACACACCAAATTTATAGACAGAAATGACATTAGATCCCATAAAAACATCTCCCTCAATATCAATAGACTAAATACACCAATTAAGAAACACAAAGTGGTGAAATGGATCAAAAAGATGAATCCAACCTTCTGCTGCCTACCTGAATACTCAGAACAAACATAGACTCAAAACCAAAGGCTGGAGGAAAATCATCCAAGCAAACAACACCCTTAAAAAGGCTGGGGTGGCCATATTAATATCAGACGACAGAAACTTTAGACTCAGAAAAGTTATAAGGGACAGATGGACACTTTGTACTACTCAAGGGGTATGTGCAACAGGAAGAAATTACACTACTAAACATATACGCACCCAGTGAGAGACCAGAAAAATATCTAATACAATTATTGACACATTTGAAAGAGGATAACAATAATAATACAATAATTGTTGGAGACCTCAACAAGGCCCTGTCACCACTTGATAGGTAAACCAGACTGAAACCCAACAAAAATATACTAGCTCTGAAAAGAGAAATGGAAGAAAGAGGCCTAGTAGATATATATTTGAACACTCCAATCCCAGAAACCTGAGTACACATTCTTCTCCAATGTACATGGGTCATTCTCCAGGATAGACCACATGCTGACACATAAATAACCTCCACAAAATCAAGAAGATAGATATTCTGCAGACTATCTTTGCTGACCACAAGGCTCCGAAATTAGATGTCAACTACAAAGGAACACAGAACTTTTTTGTTGTTTTTTTTTTTTTGGCCACACCCATTTGACGCTCAGGGGTTACTCTTGGCTATGCTCTCAGAAATCGCTCCCGGTTTGGGGGACCATATGGGACCCCAGGGGATTGAACCGCAGTCCGTCCTATCCTAGCACTTGCAAGGCAGACACCTTACCTCTAGCGCCACCTTCCCGGCCCCAGGAACACAGAACTTTAACCACTAGAAATTAGACAGCCTACTGAAAATTAAACAGCTACTGAAAAATCAGTGGGTCCAAGAGGAAATCAAAACTTTCCTGGAAACAAATGACAATGAAGATACAAAATATCAGAATCTATGGGACACAGCAAAAGCAGTACTGAGAGGAAAATTTATAGCTTTGCAAGCTCACATCAGGAAGGAAGAAGAGGCATGGGCCTAAATAGCTTAATGAAACAGCTTCTAAAATTAGAAAATGATAAACAAAAGGAACCAAAAATAGATAGGCAGACGGAAATAACAAAGCTTAGAGCAAAAATTAATGAAGTTGGAAACCCAAAAAAACAATTTGAAAAATCAGCAAAAGCAGAAGTTGGGTCTTTGAAAAAATAAACAAGATTGAGAGGCCACTGGCAAAACTCACACAGAGAGAGAATCTTGATAACTCGTAACGAGTTATCATGGGTTGTGACTTTACAAAGTTTACCATGTGCACAATATCATCCAACACAGGAACTAGGTCTGCTGGTAAAGTCTTGACTACAGGGCCACATGGTGTAAAAAAAACAATGCGTAACAATCACACCTAGATTTCTTTCCTTCACTCTGTGTCCAACCATGGCTGCAGCTCCATAGGTTATGACACTTGTGCAGTTTTTCCTATTAAGTCCTCCTGTTCAAGGCATCATGATGTGGCCCCCAAAATTTCTTCTTTTGTTGTTTTTTCTGTCAATGCCTTGCAAAAAAGTTTTCTTTAATTGCATCACCATTCATAAATCGCACATTGGCCAAGAGTTGA
This sequence comes from Suncus etruscus, assembly GCF_024139225.1. NCBI lineage: Eukaryota > Metazoa > Chordata > Mammalia > Eulipotyphla > Soricidae > Suncus > Suncus etruscus. The sequence continues at coordinate 168,378,308 of NC_064849.1, forward strand.
GCATGTCCACTGATATCAGTAGACTTGTCAAGTTGCAATACAGATTTCTCACTGATACGGATCTTTTCCAAAACCGCACTTTTCATGTCTGCAGACATGTCATTAATACATCTGGAAATTGTGTTGTCTGAGAGAGGGACTTTGGCTATTTCCTTAGCTGCTTCAGGTCCGAGCATCTCCTCTACAATAGCTTTGCAGGTGGCAAGTATTAATGTCCCTGCCACAGTGTGCGACTTTTTGATTTGGCAATAAACTCATCAACTTGATAGCTAGCTTTAAGAGCTCTTTTATTTACCTTTGTGGTTTTTCTCATGAAAGTTGCCTGTTTCTCCATGTTTTTACGCAGACTAACAAAAATGTCCGCATTCTTGTTTTGAAGTGAAGGGTGTTTTGTCTGGAGATTGTGTTTAAGTTTACTTGGGACCATAGCACTGTTAGATAGCTTTTCACCACACACCACACACCAAGAATGAAAGAGTGGAGTTGGGTTTCTTTGCATCTTTGATGAAAGTAAATACAAATGAAATATAGCTTTTGCTATATTTTCTTATGCCAGAGAATTTGCTTGAGCTAACCATATTTGCTTTCTTTTTCTTTTTTCTTTTCTTTTCTTTTCTTTTTTTTTTGGTTCTTGGGCCACACCCAGAGATGCTCAGGGGTTACTCCTGGCTGTCTGCTCAGAAATAGCTCCTGGCAGGCACGGGGGACCATATGGGACACCGGGATTCGAACCAACCACCTTTGGTCCTGGATTGGCTGCTGGCAAGGCAAACACCACTGTGCTATCTCTCCGGGCCCCATATTTGCTTTCTTTTGATTTACACTCATACTTGGGCTCTCATCTGGATCTGAATTTTGTTCAGAGTTCAGTTCTTTCCTTTTCAAAAACTTGTTCATCACTGCAGTATCTACTCCTGTCTCACTGTCACTGAGGACTTACTGTCTTGTCTCCTCCAGATAGCCGCTGTTTGTCACACTCAGCACTCTTCTGCACATGTCTCCCTCCAGATTTATCAGTCAGCAATCTTCTGTGCTAAGTCCATGATAATCCTCCAGGGTCCAGATCCATTGGTGCTCTTCTGCACAATGCCCATCTACTGTGATGCCTGTTCTTATCAGTGTAACAGTGACACTGGAGCCATTTATAGTCTGTAACATGCACTTCAGCTCATAAATAGACCAATTATTAGAAGCCATGGTCTATGGTCTATTTGTGAGACAAAGCTGCATGTTACAGATAAAATTGGAATTTTTCCCACGACACACCAGATAATATCTCATGGCACACTAGTCTGCCACAGCACAGTGGTTGAAAAACCACTTGGTTAGATCATCTCTCCGTTATAGTGTAGGGCCAGTTCAAAAGGTGTGGGTTACTTGTTTATTCAAACACCACAAGTTTCCCAGGTGATGGATTATATAGCCAACATTCAAAATGTATGGGTTACTGTGAAATGAGACTAGCTAACTACACTAAGGAAAGATGTTTCCCAACTTTCTCTTCCCAGTAACCTCTTCCTTTGATATATATAAAAGTCCACTGATTTGTTGCTTTTGTGTTTCTCTCAACCTTTCCCGTCCTGGTATTGGGAGTTGATTTGAATAAAGAAAGCACATCTCTAACACCCATTGATGGGACCCATTTAATATGGAGATCCAACTGAGGGGATGAAGTGTGGTAAAGGAATTTGGAATTAGATAGTGACTTTGTAATGGGATAATTATTTTTGAAATATAATTGGATTCTCTTAGTAAGAAATAATGAGTGTGGGTCAGGGCACAGCAGTAAGGCATTTGCTTTGTATGTGGCTGACCCAGGACAGACTTGGGTTCAATTCCCAGCATCTCACATGGTCCCTCGAGCTTGCCAAGAGCTATTTCTTTTTTTTTTTTTTTTGGTTTTTGGGCCACACCCGTTTGACGCTCAGGGGTTACTCCTGGCTATGTGCTCAGAAATCGCCCCTGGCTTGGGGGGACCATATGGGACGCTGGGGGATCGAACCGCGGTCCTTCCTTGGCTAGCGCTTGCAAGGCAGACACCTTACCTCCAGCGCCACCTACCCGGCCCCAAACCAAGAGCTATTTCTGAGGGCAGATCTAGGAGTAATCCCTGAGGGCTGTCGGGTGTGATCAAAAAACCAAAAAAAAAAAAAAAAAAGTACTGTCCTATTATTTTAACTGAACAGTCAAAAAAATCAAGTTGGTTAATATGTCTATAAGACTCAAACATTTTAGTAGAGCCTACAAATTTTAAAGTTTAGGTACAATTAAGTAAAATACAATTAATACAAATATTTAATGTACTTTTGCCATAAGTATGTATTTTCTTTCTGCACAGAAAGGCAATTTGCTTTGCCAGCTACTTTCTTATTCATGTCCAAGAACTTATTATAGTTTCTAATAAGAATTTCTATTTTAAAAGGAGCCAAGCCTACTTGTTGAGTAGTTAAACTTAACTATCCAGGCCAGAAAAAGCAGGTCTTTAGTCAGGTAAATCACAACCCTTTGTGGGAGAAGGCATTACTGTTTTGGGTATTTCTCTAGAAGCTTACTTTGAGAGTTAACTCCAAGAAGCAGAGCATCGAGCTGCAATAACACATTTAACCAGTAGGCGGTGACACCATTAAACTTGTCAAGATTCCTGGCAAATCCCTAACTTGGAGACTTTGAATGAGACCCCCCCCCCTTTTTTTAATCACTGATTACTGATTACACTAGTTTGACCTGCTATTAGTCAACTTCATTTAGTGATAAATGAATAGTAACACAAATCACCAGAATTAAATGATCTTTCTCACTTTTAATTAGGAGTATTTAGTGTTCTAATCCAAATGCTATATTCCACGCAATGCCAGTGATTTAATAAAGGTGAACAAAATTTTCCAGATGAACTATATTGTGGTGAAACCAGCAGCAAATTGATTAGGTGTACTTAACTATTGTGTCTACAATAAGGCCTTGAGGCTGAGCCTTTCTATTTTGGCTGTACATTGTAATCTTGGCAGATAAAAAATTACTCATCCTGAACTTTGTCCCAAATAATTTTGATTTAATTGATGTAGGGTGTAACGTGAGCATCAAACATTTTTAGTTTCACAGTATTATGTAGCCAAAATTGAGAACACCTCCCACCCAGGGGCCTCCTGTGTCCATCATACCTCAGTGCCCCCAGTTTCTCTCAGAGGATCCTGCAACAGGTGATCAAGTCCTGCATAAAATCTATGGGAAGTGAAAACCATTTCCTCTTCTGTACTGAAAAGCTGCAGAATCCACTCACTATCATGGGTGCCTTTCCTTGTGCAGAGAGAGAGTCAAAACAGGAACCACACTGAGTTTTATTGTCCTGTTAGTCTGCTTGAATGGATATTTTGGGAGGGTGGTTAAGATGGCTTGAGGGAAGCACTTTGGAGGATGGCTTGAAAAAGAGGGAGTTCTTAGAGTTTACAGACTACTCAGAGTACCACACTGAGCCCCAAGCTATGACAGCAGCTGTTCAAACAAGTTAGCTAATTCTACTCTGTTCCTTGATTATTATCCGGAATCAGCCGTATTCTCATCTCCCCACACAAGCACTTTGGGACCAGTGAGTGTTGCTTGGAGGCTCAGTTGTTTTTTGTTTGTTTGTTTGGTTTGGTTTTTGGGTCACACCTGGCAGTGCTCAGGGGTCACTTCTGACAGGCTCGGAGGACCTTCTGAGATGCCAGGATTTGCACATAAGGCAAATGCCTTACCTCCATGCTATCTCTCCAGCCCCGAGGCTCAGTTGTTTTGTTCCTAGAACTAAAGGTCAACCTCAATGATCATTCTGACCAGCATGGTCACTTCTCTAGCCCACAAAACTTCCAAAATATTAAACCAATAAAATAACAGGACTCTTTAAATAAAGCAAATGTTATCAAAAAATCAAAAGTATTTATTCATTGATCAAACATTTGATTCTATGGACCAATTATTTCACTGAGAACTCAGAGTTAAATGAGCCACAAATCTCCTTTCCAAGGAGTTTATATTTCAGTAGATCAGACAAATAAAAACATTCTGATTGCAGAACAGTGGTGTCAAATATTAAGTTCTTGGATATATTTAATATTAATTCGTGTAAGTTAAGGAAAAATCATTATAATAAATAATAATAACTAATTAACTTAATATTTGCTATGTAGTGTGTATATAATATGTATATGCATACATATATATGACAAATTACTTAGGAGGCAGGTTTAGTGACATAGCCATGACATAATTTAAGGCACAGATGGATGGAGACATAATTTGCCCAGTGTCTCAGTCACTAAAGGAAAAGTTCTGTAGATGCATAGAAACAACATTAGAAAGGTCCATTTAAGGATGTATGCCTTAAAATATGCAAGTTTTAACTTTTAGGCTCCTCCCACAAGACTATAAAATCATGCAATGCAAGTACTTAATATCTTTATTTTACTTGCATGGATTGCTTCATGTCCACATTTCTCCCTGTCCTCTTGTCTATATGAATGATAAAATGAAGTGCTGTGACAGGAAATGTGCTAGCAACTGGAGCAGATGGGACACTAATACTCTGATTCATAGATATCACCATAATGAAATGGATAGGACAACTACACATCAGACTGAGTGTAAACACTAAGCACCTATAGAGTTTATGGTTAAGCTGAGTACATTGAGTTTTAGGCATTGTATTGAGATCATATAACAAAACTCAAGGATGACTGGTAATTTGCTCTGTATGTGATACAGTCTCTGCCAGGTGAGTTTATTTGTGTGCAAACTTTCAGTACTATTGGTTTGGCTGTTGTAAAAACATGTTTTTCAATGTCAAAAATAAGCTTTTGGGGCTGGAGCAGTGGTGCAAGCAGTAGGGTGTCTGCCTAAAATGCTCTAACCTAGGACAAAATGCGGTGTGATACCCTAGTATCCCATATGGTCCCCAAGCGAAGAGCAATTTCTAAGCATATAGCCAGGAGTGATCACTGAGCCACTCTAGCAAAAAGCTTCTAGAAACAATAGATTCATATAGCAAAGTGGCAGGCTACAAAATTAACAAGCAAAAGTCAATAACCTTCTTATACACTAATAATGATAGAGAAGAAATGGACATTAAAAACAAACAATCCCAGGGGCCTGAGAGATAGCAAAGTGGTGTTTGGCTTGCAAGCAGCCGATCTAGAACCTAAGATGATTGGCTCAAATCCTGGCATCCCATATGATCCCCCGTGTTTGCCAGGAGCTATTTCTGAGCAGATAACCAGGAGTAACCCCTGAGTGCCACAGGATGTGACCCAAAAACAAAAACAAACAAACAAAAAACAATCCCATTGATATAAGTGCCCCTCAAACTCAAATATCTTGGGGTCAATTTAACTAAAGAGCTGAAGGACCTATATAAAGAAAACTACAAAAGCCTGCTTTAAGAAATAAGACAGGACACAAGAAAATAGAGACACATACCCTGCTCATGGATTGGCAGAATTAATATCAGTAAAATGGCAATATTCCCCAAAGCATTGTACAGTTTTTTAATTTATTTGAACACCTTAATTACATACATGATTGTGTTTGGGTTTCAGTCATGTAAAGAACACCACCCATCACCAGTGCAACATTCCCATCACCAATGTCCCAAGTCTCCCTCCTCCCCACCCGACCCCCGCCTGTACTCTAGACAGGCTCTCCATTTTCCTCATACATTCTTGTTATTAGGACAGTTCAAAATGTAGTTATTTCCCTAACTAAACTCATCACTATTTGTGGTGAGCTTCCTGAGGTGAGCTGGAACTTCCAGCTCTTTTCTCTATTGTGTCTGAAAATTATTATTACAAGGGTGTCTTTCATTTTTCTTAAAACTCATAGATGAGTGAGACCATTCTGCATTTTTCTCTCTCTCTCTGACTTATTTCACTCAGCATAATAGATTCCGTGTACATCCATGTATAGGAAAATTTCATGACTTCATCTCTCCTGACAGCTGCATAATATTCCATTGTGAATATGTACCACAGTTTCTTTAGCCATTCGTCTGTTGAAGGGCATCTTGGTTGTTTCCAGAGTCTTGCTATGGTAAATAGTGCTGCAATGAATATAGGTGTAAGGAAGGGGTTTTTGTATTGTATTTTTGTGTTCCTAGGGTATATTCCTAGGAGTGGTATAGCTGGATCGTATGGGAGCTCGATTTCCAGTTTTTGGAGGAATCTCCATATCGCTTTCCATAAAGGTTGAACTAGATGGCATTCCCACCAGCAGTGGATAAGAGTTCCTTTCTCTCCACATCCCCGCCAACACTGTTTATTCTCATTCTTTGTGATGTGTGCCATTCTCTGGGGTGTGAGGTGGTATCTCATTGTTGTTTTGATTTGCATCTCCCTGTTGATTAGTGATGTGGAACATTTTTTCATGTGTCTTTTGGCCATGTGTATTTCTTCTTTGTCAAAGTGTCTGTTCATTTCTTCTCCCCATTTTTTGATGGGGTTAGATGCTTTTTTCTTGTAAAGTTCTGTCACTGCCTTGTATATTTTGGAGATTAGCCATTTATCTGATGGGTATTGGGTAAATAGTTTCTCCCACTCAGTGGGGGGCTCTTGTATCCTGGGCACTATTTCCTTTGAGGTGCAGAAGCTTCTCAGCTTCATATATTCCCATCTGTTAATCTCTGCTTTCACTTGCTTGGAGAGTGCAGTTTCCTCCTTGAAGATGCCTGTAATGTCCTGGAGTGCTTTGCCTATGTGCTGTTCTATATATCTTATGGTTTTGGGGCTGATATCGAGGTCTTTAATCCATTTGGATTTTACCTTCGTACATGATGTTAGCTGGGGGTCTAAGTTCAATTTTTTGCAAGTGGCTATCCAATTGTGCCAACACCACTTGTTGAAGAGGCTTTCCCTGCTCCATTTAGGATTTCCTGCTCCTTTATCAAAAATTAGGTGGTTGTATGTCTGGGGAACATTTTCTGAGTATTCAAGCCTATTCCACTGATCTGAGGGCCTGTCCTTATTCCAATACCATGCTGTTTTGATAACTATTGCTTTGTAGTACAGTTTAAAGTTGGGGGAAGTAATTCCTCCCATATTCTTTTCCCCAATGATTGCTTTAGCTATTCGAGGGTGTTTATTGTTCCAAACGAATTTCAAAAGTGTCTGATCCACTTCTTTGAAGAATGTCATGGGTATCTTTAGAGGGATGGCATTAAATCTGTATAATGCCTTGGGGAGTATTGCCATTTTGATGATGTTAATCCTGCCGATCCATGAGCAGGGTATGTGTTTCCATTTCCGTGTGTCCTCTCTTATTTCTTGGAGCAGAGTTTTATAGTTTTCCTTTAATAGGTCCTTCACATATTTAGTCAAGTTGATTCCAAGATATTTGAGTTTGTGTGGCACTATTGTGAATGGGGTTGTTTTCTTAATGTCCATTTCATCCTTATTACTATTGGTGTATAGAAAGGCCATTGATTTTTGTGTGTTAATTTTGTAGCCTGCCACCTTGCTATATGAGTCTATTGTTTCTAGAAGCTTTTTGATAGAGTCTTTAGGGTTTTCTAAGTAGAGTATCATGTCATCTGCAAACAGTGAGAGCTTGACTTCTTCCTTTCCTATCTGGATTCCCTTGATATCTTTTTCTTGTCTAATCGCTATAGCAAGTACTTCCAGTGCTATGTTGAATAGGAGTGGTGAGAGAGGACAGCCTTGACTTGTGCCAGAATTTAGAGGGAAGGCTTTTAGTTTTTCTCCATTGAGGATAATGTTTGCCACTGGCTTGTGGTAGATGGCCTTCACTATATTGAGAAAGGTTCCCTCCATTCCCATCTTGGTGAGAGTTTTGATCAAGAATGGGTGTTGGACCTTATCAAATGCTTTCTCTGCATCTATTGATATGATCATGTGGTTTTTATTTTTCTTGTTATTGATGTTGTGTATTATGTTGATAGACTTACGGATGTTAAACCAGCCTTGCATTCCTGGGATGAAGCCTACTTGATCGTAGTGGATGATCTTCTTAACGAGGCATTGAATCCTATTTGCCAGGATTTTGTTGAGGATCTTTGCATCTGCATTCATCAGCGATATTGGTCTGTAATTTTCTTTTTTGGTAGCATCTCTGTCTGGTTTAGGTATCAAGGTGATGTTGGCTTCATAAAAGGTATTGGGAAGTGTTTCTGCTTGTTCAATTTCACGAAAGAGTCTTGCCAATATTGGCAGTAGTTCCTCTTGGAAAGTTTGATAGAATTCATTAGTGAATCCATCTGGACCTGGGCTTTTGTTTTTCGGCAGACATTTGATTACCATTTTAATTTCATCAATGGTGATGGGGGTGTTTAGATATGCTACATCCTCTTCCTTCAACCGTGGAAGATTATAAGAGTCCAAGAATTTATCCATTTCTTCCAGGTTCTCATTTTTAGTGGCGTAGAGTTTTTCAAAGTAGTTTCTGATTACCCTTTGAATCTCTGTCATATCAGTAGTGATCTCTCCTTTTTCATTCCTGATACGAGTTATCAAGTTTATCTCTCTCTCTTTCTTTGTTAGGTTTGCCAGTGGTCTATCAATCTTGTTTATTTTTTCAAAGAACCAACTTCTGCTTTCGTTGATCTTTCGGATTGTTTTTTGGGTTTCCACTTCGTTGATTTCTGCTCTCAGCTTTGTTATTTCCTTCTGTCTTCCTATTCTTGGGTCCTTTTGTTGAGCATTTTCTAGTTCTATTAGCTGTGTCATTAAGCTACTCAGGTAAGCTCCTTCTTCCTTCCTGATGTGTGCTTGCAAAACTATAAATTTTCCTCTCAGTAATGCTTTTGCTGTGTCCCATAAGTTCTGAGAGTTTGTGTCTTTATTGTCATTTGTTTCCAGGAACCTTTTTATTTCCTCCTTGATTTCATCTCGGACCCACTGGTTATTGAGCATGAGGCTTTTTAACTTCCAGGTGTTAAAGTGTTTCTTCTGAGTCCCTTTGGAGTTCACAAATAATTTCAGAGCCTTGTGGTCAGCGAAGGTAGTCTGCAAAATTTCTATCCTCTTGATCTTATGGAGGTATGTTTTATGTGCCAGAATGTAGTCTATCCTGGAGAATGTCCCATGTACATTGGAGAAGAATGTGTATCCAGGTTTCTGGGGATGGAGTGTCCTATATATATCCACTAGGCCTCTTTCTTCCATTTCTCTCCTCAGGTCTAGTATATTCTTGTTGGGTTTCAGTCTGGTTGACCTATCCAGTGTTGACAAAGCCGTGTTAAGGTCCCCCACAATTATTGTGTTGTTGTTGATATTATTTTTCAGATTTGTCAACAGTTGTATTAAATATTTTGCTGGCCCCTCATTCGGTGCATATATGTTTAGGAGAGTGAATTCTTCCTGCTCTACGTACCCCTTGATTAATATAAAATGTCCATCTTTGTCCCTTACAACCTTCCTGAGTATAAAGTTTGCATTATCTGATATTAGTATGGCCACTCCAGCTTTTTTATGGGTGTTGTTTGCTTGGATAATTTTTCTCCAGCCTTTTATTTTGAGTCTATGTTTGTTCTGATTATTCAGGTGCGTTTCTTGTAGGCAGCAGAAGGTTGGATTGAGTTTTTTGATCCATTTAGCCACTTTGTGTCTCTTAACTGGTGCATTTAGTCCATTGACGTTGAGAGAAAGAATTGTCCTGGGATTTAACGCCATCTTTATTTCGAAATTTGGTGTGTCTTTTGGCTAGTCTTGTCTTAGATTAGGTCTTTCAGTTTTTCTCTTAAGACTGGTTTTGTGTCTGTGAAGTTTCTGAGCTGTTTTTTGTCTGTGAAACCATGTATTCTTCCATCAAACCGGAAAGTGAGTTTTGCTGGGTATAGTATTCTGGGTGAAGCATTCATTTCATTCAGTCTTGTCACAATATCCCACCATTGCTTTCTGGCATTGAGTGTTTTTGGTGACAGGTCTGCTGTAAATCTCAGGGAAGCTTGCTTGAACGTGATTTCCCCTTTTGATCTTGCTGTTTTCAGAATTCTGTCTCTATCTGTGGGATTTGTCATTGTGACTAGGATGTGTCTTGGGGTGGTTTTTCTGAGGTCTCTTTTGGTTGGTACTCTTCGGGCATGCAGGATTTGATCACATATATTCTTTAGCTCTGGAAGTTTCTCTTTAATGATGTTCTTGACCGTTGATTCTTCCTTGAAATTTTTGTCCTGGGTCTCTGGGACTCCAATGATTCTTAAGTTGTTTCTGTTGACCTTATCATAGACTTCTATTTTCATCTGTTCCCATTCTTTGACTAATTTTTCCATTGTCTGCTCATTTCCTTTAAGTTTTTTGTCCAATCTCTCCTGCTGTATGCAATTGTTATGTATCTCATCTTCCACAGCACCAAGTCTATTCTCAGCTTCTGATACCCTGTCCCAGAGCTTATCCATTTTGTCATTCACTTCATTTACTGACTTTTTCAGTCCTGTTAGTTGACATGTTATTTCAGTTTGGAGTTTTGTGATTTCTGTCTTCATATTTTCTTGGTTCTTATTAGTGTTCTATTCAACTCGATCCATGGTTTCTTGGAGTCCGTTGAGCATCTTCCATATTGCTAGTCTAAATTCCTTATCTGAGAGGTTGATTAGTTGGTTGGTCATTATCTGGTCCTCAGAATTGTCATCTTCATTCTCTATGTCTGATGCTGGCCTGCGTTGTTTCCCCATTGTCACACTTGTATTGCGGGTTTTCCTACGTGTTGTGGTGGTATTCATTGTCTATATGATGCAGGCAGCACACTCCTCTGCCTCCTCCCTTTCTGGATGGACTGACTTGCCTCTAAGGGAGGGGAGTCCTCCGTGGATGAAGCCTCACACTGTGTCAAATCTTAGGCCCGAGCATGCAACAGAGAAGACAGTCTGGAGAGAAATGTTTGCTTCTGTGATATAGCGCTGCTCTTAGTGTGATTTTTCCTTCTTGTTGCAATGGTGTTCTTTCCTTAGAAAGAGTGCACGGCCGCGTAGCGAAGTGGAGCGGCCGTGCTCAGCTGGTGCCTCTTTTTGCCACACTCGCAAGAGTTTCACGCAAGAGGACAGTAGACAGACATATACAGGTCAAACTCACAGTTTTTCACTGTTGGGCCACACTGGGCCGGTGTACTTTCGTGGGTTTTCCCCTCCTGTTGTCACACACAGGGAGCCGGCTTTTGCAAAGTTATGCCGGTTTTCATGCTCTGTAGTCCCTCCCTGAAAATGGCGTCTGGGCGAGCGAGGTTTCTGGAGCCTCTTTTTGCCCCACTCGCAAGAGTTTCACGCAAGAGGACAGTAGACAGACATAGACAGGTCACACTCACAGTTTTTCACAGTTGGGCCCCACTGGGCCGGTGTACATTCGCAGATTTTCCCCGCCTGGTGTCACACACAGGGAGCCGGCTTTTGCAAGGCTTTGCCGGTTTTCATGCTCTGTAGTCCCTCCCTGAAAATGGCGTCTGGGCAAGCGAAGTTTCTGGAGCCTCTTTTTGCCCCACTCGCAAGAGTTTCACGCAAGAGGACAGTAGACAGACACAGTAGACAGGTCACACTCACAGGTCACACTCACAGTTTTTCACAGTTGGGCCCCACTGGACCGGTGTACTTTCGCGGATTTTCCCCACCTGGTGTCACACACAGGGAGCCGGCTTTTGCAAGGCTTTGCCGGTTTTCATGCTCTGTAGTCCCTCCCTGAAAATGGCGTCTGGGCGAATGAGGTTTCTGGAGCCTCTTTTTGCCCCACTCGCAAGAGTTTCACGCAAGAGGACAGTAGACAGACACAGTAGACAGGTCACACTCACAGGTCACACTCACAGTTTTTCACAGTTGGGCCCCAATGGGCGGTGTACGTTCGCAGATTTTCCCCGCCTGGTGTCACACACAGGGAGCCGGCTTTTGCAAGGCTTTGCCAGTTTTCATGCTCTGTAGTCCCTCCCTGAAAATGGCGTCTGGGCGAGCGAGGTTTCTGGAGCCTCTTTTTGCCCCACTCACAAGAGTTTCACGCAAGAGGACAGTAGACAGACATAGACAGGTCACACTCACAGTTTTTCACAGTTGGGCCCCAATGGGCCGGTGTACGTTCGCAGATTTTCCCCGCCTGGTGTCACACACAGGGAGCCGGCTTTTGCAAGGCTTTGCCGGTTTTCATGCTCTGTAGTCCCTCCCTGAAAATGGCATCTGGGCGAGTGAGGTTTCTGGAGCGTCTTTTTGCCCCACTCGCAAGAGTTTCACGCAAGAGGACAGTAGACAGACACAGTAGACAGGTCACACTCACAGGTCACACTCACAGTTTTTCACAGTTGGGCCCCACTGGGCTGGTGTACGTTTGCAGATTTTCCCCGCCTGGTGTCACACACAGGGAGCCGGCTTTTGCAAGGCTTTACCGGTTTTCATACTCTGTAGTCCCTCCCTGAAAATGACGTCTGGGCGAGCGAGGTTTCTGGAGCCTCTTTTTGCCCCACTCGCAAGAGGTTTCACGCAGTAGGACAGTAGACAGACATAGACAGGTCACACTCACAGTTTTTCACAGTTGGGCCCCACTGGGCCGGTGTACTTTTGCGGATTTTTTCCGCCTGGTGTCACACACAGGGAGCCGGCTTTTGCAAAGCTTTGCCGGTTTTCATGCTCTCCAGTAATTTGTTTTTAAGTTCAGTAAGTTGTATATTTTTTCCTTGAAGGATAAGAGTAAATAAAATATAGTAAATGTGTGATAGTGGCAATCGCCAATGTTTGCATAGGTCCAGAAAAATGGAGAAAATGGATAAAAAGTCCTTGACCTGATTACAAAACGGCCTCACCCCAGAAGTTTATTGGCATAAGACAGACTCTGGGTTCCAGGCATACCAGTCTATCCAACTCCAGTCATTCTCAAAGTCCCGGTGAAACTTTTGCACATTCTAGCTATATTTGGTATCAGACTTTTATATTTAAAGACTCTAGATTCTGTGCATTTCTTTCATCGATGTCAGACTGATGTGGAGCATCCTCTAGTTTCAGCATATCATTAAATGCAGAGCGATTTGCCCTGCATGCAGACTGTTGCTGAGTCGCCTGGGTGTTGGGAGTACTCTTTGGAGTAAGTCAATGCCAAAGCAGTGGTAGGTCTTCTCTGGTAGAGGCTTTGATCCTGGGAATATTAAAGACAATTGTGATTGTTTCCATAGTTCAGGTGTGTGTGGGCGATGCCCATTCTTCTGAGACCTGAGCCAAATCATTATGCCAATGTTCAGGGTAAAAGGCCTAATTACATTACCAAATTTGTGTTCCCGTCTCTATTAGATAAAAACTTGTTTGCATATGTATTATTTTCCCATTTTAACGTACCTATGCAAAAGAGAAGCAATGCCACAAGATATTGTTTGTGCATCTGGGGGCCAACGAATAAAGTCCAACATTTCCCATAACTTGGTATAAACGTGAAATCTACACAGAGTTACTCTTCTACTAGTATTGCTTATAAAACAGATCTCACAGGGGGAAAATCAAACAATCAAATAACTAATCTAGTGGACAAAATTGTCACTATATGAGGATATTTGAAAAGAATTATAGATGTAAGGGAATACATCTGAGATATACAAAAGAGATGCATGTGACTCTTATGTTTTAAAAAGAAAACAAGGGTATTTGAAGACAACAGGTGATAGTTGAGTTTGAGACATGTTTTGCGGCATTACAGAACCCTATATTGTCCTTGAACTAGGGGTTATGCTGAAGCTGATTCTGGTAGCATGCAACAGTCCATAGATTGATGGGGGCATGAGGGGCCACCAAGCATGGGTCAACAGGAATGTTGGTTGTAGTTGTTTGTATAGGCATGAGCTGAGGACCAAGAGGGTGTCATTCAATGAGAAGCTGGATGGTGGTTTTGGAGCAGAAGGTCAGTCTTGGTGTCTACCCAATCAGGAGCTGCGGATAAGGAGGGTTGAATAAGGGGAAGATAATGGTTCAGGGTTAGGGTATGAGGAGGTAGGAGAGACAAAGGGGTGAGGAGAGAGGCAATACATAAAAGACTAGACAATAAAGGTCAATTTGAGTGTTTTATCAGAATCTTGGGCATCCTGATTCTATTCTAGGAACAGTCTAGTATCAGGAACGCCTGCGCGGTTTTGAAAAATAGTATTACTAGCAAACAAAACAGGGGGTCGAAAATACATAGGGGAGGGGTTTCCCTCCTCCACCCGCCCCCCAGGGCCCGAGTTGCCAGGGCAGGCCATGAAGACCCGCCTGGCTTGGGGGGGTCCCAGTCTCCTGGACCAAGTGTTCAGCCCAGGAGATCTGTGGCCCACTGTCCGACCAGCGACCCTAACATACCAGAAAAACAGAGGGACGGCTTTCCTGACATGTGCGCTCTCTGTTTTGATTTTTGATCAGATGTTTGTTCATGATATGATTCTTTTTGTATGTATTTGGGTAATACAGATATTCAGGGATTCTGGGGCAACTCTCAGAGAAACTCAGCTAACCTAGCCTGACAGACAAATGCATAGGCCTGGTAATGTTCTGTCTGCTCTGTTATGAAGGATACCGGAATTCCCCATGTACTTCTGAGACAGCCCAGGTCAGATGAGCAACAAGAATGTCACTGTGAGATACTCAATATTAATGTCTCACAGTGATATTCTTTGTCCTGTAAATATGAGTAATAATGTAGGGTGTTCTACCAACACATGTCACTGCCTCCACATGTTTCTATGCTCAGTTTATGGCATATTAATAGCTGGTCATCTATATATGGTAAGTATGTAGCCAAACCACAGTGTTTGGCTCCAAGAGACACTGCCCTAGCTCATAGGAGTGTCAAAGGTGGGACACAGAGCATCTTAAATGGCAGGTACATGTTACACTATTTTAAAGTACCTCCATGGCCATATTTATATGTAATTTTCTTCTTTTAGGGCAAGTTCTAAATTAGAGAATGGTATGGAAAGCTTGGGAATCTCAGAGTCAGATGTGTCTACAGCAGTTAGGTCTCTTCTGAAGATGAAACCTAAATTGATTTTGGAAGATGAATAAGAATTTGCTTATTCATTCACTGGGACAACTCACTGTCAACGTGTCTGCTTTGCAGCTGTGAGGTTTTTTTTGTTTTGTTTTTTTGTTGTTTTTTTTTTTTGGTTTTTGGGCCACACCCGGTAACGCTCAGGGTTTACTCCTGGCTATGCGCTCAGAAGTTGCTCCTGGCTTGGGGGACCATATGGGACACCGGGGTATCGAGCTAAAGCTGTGAGGTTTTGAGTTTGACATCAGTACTACCTTATATGCTTCTAGGAAGATACACTTCCTACAACACTGCTCATTGGGACCCCTGTAAGACAACACTGCAATCAAGTGTGTGTGAACACTACAGGTGTGTGTAACTACTGGCCTTCTATAGACTCTATAGAAACTATAGTTATACTTAACTAACTATGGAGACTAACTATAGAAATAGCAAAAGGGAAGGGGAATAAATAAAACATTTTAATAATTTAAGAGAAATAAAAATAATTCACTTTTTGAGAGGAGAGCTGGAAGGTCCAGCTCATGACATGAATCTCACCACAAAGAGTGATGAGTGCAGTTCGAGAAATAACTACATTGAGAACTATCATAACAATATGAATGAATGAGGGGAAATAGAAAGCCTATCTTGAGTACAGGCGGGGGTGGGGTGAGGAAGAGGAAGATTCAGGACATTGGTAATGGGAATGTTGCACTGGTGAAAGGGGTATTCTTTACATGACTGAAACCCAACTATAATCATATTTGTAATCAAGGTGTTTAAATAAAGATATAAAAAAGAATTGACTTTTTATATACCAAAAGCACTCAATACAGAAGGGCAAATATGTTAATAAACTGAATTCTGATGCCTCCCAAATTTGCATACTGATGCTCCAAAATCTAATGCACCTATATTAAATGACAAGGCTCTTATGGACCTGATAGGAAGAATGTACATCAGTCTTCCTTCTCCTTTCACACCTGCAAAGAGAAAAGACTGTCTTAGACCCTGTCTGAAGGCAGTGAGAGGGCCCTCCTCAGAAGCAAATTACTAGGACCTTGATCAGGACTTTAAGCCTCCAGAACTATAAAGTATAAATTTTTTAAACTTCTTTTAAAATTTAGATACTTTGATTTATGATGCTGTTAATGATGGTTTCTCACCTACATAACTGCAAAACCACACCCATCACCAGTGTACCCAAGGAACTTTTGGTTGCCTTCTTACTACTCATTTGAACCTGCATGTGGCACTTTTGGAAAACAGTTTATGTTATTATTCATATAAAAGTAATTATACAAAATAGAGAAAAAGGTAATAATAATTGTGATTTGGTACTTTTTTTCACTTTTTTTATTATGAATTATGAGAACAAAAGATGCAAAGAAAGAGGATAAGGTAAAGTTACAGTGGAAGGACAATCACCCATAACATAATTATCTGAAGAAGTCCCCTTGCTGATATCTTAACTTTGAACTTTCACCAAAGAAAGTTAAGATAAATAAAACAGAATCCATGTGCAATTACTTTTTCCCTCAAGTCCCCAGATTGTAGCACATTATAATATTTCTTAACAGCACACAAGGCAATCTAAAGCCATCAAACTTACGTAACTCCTTAAACATTAGAGGCATAGTATTTTTTACATTTCCATGTCATGCATATTAGCTTAAGTTAACCTCAAATTTTAAGTGGGTGTGTTTTAAGGATTAGAGTCAAAGGAGCACAGTAAAAACGGTGTTAGAGTGGCAATTGTTGTTTGCATAGGCCCACCAAAATATGAGAGGCATGGAAAGGAATAGCCTTGACCTAAATACAAAGAGATCTTACCCCTGAAGTTTCCTGGCATAAGACCAGCTCTAGGCCTCAGGAAAGTTATCGTTCGCTCCAAGACATTGTCCGTAGCGCCAACACACTTATCACACAGTTTCTGTTGTTGGTCTCATGTTTCTGTATTAAAGATTCTGGAATCTGCATGTCCTACATTGAAGTCATGATGTGGAGTGCCTTCTCATTTCACCTCACCATGAAAGGGGAATGCAGGAAGCCCTGTCCTGTAAGCAGGTTGTTGTTGTTAAGTCTTCTCAGTGTTAAGGGAAGTCTCTTTTGAGCAGGACGATGTCTGAGCAGTGGTAGGGTCTTCCGTGGTAGAGGATTGCTTCCAGGTGATGTTATAGACAAACCTCACCATAAAGAGGCAATACAGCAAGCCCTGTCCAGTAAGCAGGTCAATGTTCTTGTTGTCTTCTCAGTGTTAAGGGATGTCTCTTTTGAGTAGATCGATGTCAGAGCAGCTGTAGGATCGTCCCTGGTACAGGAATGCCTCCGGGTGATGTTATATACAACCTTGGATGTTTTGTAAATGTCTTCTGTAGATCAAGGGGTAAATGGAGAATGCCCATTCTTCTGAGGCCTGTGCCATGTCTTTATGTCAATGTTCAGGGTGTAAGGTCTCATTGCACTACAAGATTTGTGTGTTCCCATTTCTATTAGACAAGAACTTATTGGTATGTATAGTAGTTTCCCATGTTAGTGTGCCTACGCAAACAAGATATAAAGCCACGTGGTGCTATCAGATATATGGGGGCATAAGAACATTTCCAACAAGACCCATGACTTGGTTCAAACATAAGTATTAAACTGAGGGATTCTTTCACACCAAATTCCATATTGAGCAGTTCACAAAGTGAAGATAAAAAACATGGGGGGGGGGGATCATCACTGTATAAGAAAGTATTTAGCAAAAGTTATAGCCGTCAAAGAAAACACCCATAAAATGTTGAAAAGATATGTGTCCTTTTTATGCCTTTTAAAATAGTTGGGTGGGTGTTAACTCTAGGGCATCACTTTGGTCTGTGAATTAGGACTCAACAGTACTTAAGTTAGAAAGGGTAAAAAAGGAGTAATGATGATAGGAGTTAAAGAAGTTAAAGAGAAGTATGAACTTATGAAGGGGTATGCAAAAGGGCAGAGTACAAAATGGACATTCTGCATACATAAAAACATAATTCATTGATAGTGAGTACTATTAATGTTTCTTGTGAGAGTACTATTAATGTTTCTTGTGCGCGCGGGGGCTATAGCCCCCGCGCGATTTTGAAAATGTAGACTGGACAGAGATTACCAGTGCCAGCCAAACCTCCTCCTGCTAGACTCCCGGCTCCCAGGAAGGAGAGATCCTTCAAGAAGCTGGGAGAACAGAAGTTCAGAGCCCCACCCAGACCTTCCCTAAGGAGTCGCATGGATAGTGGGGGAAGGCCTAGGGTACCTTCAAGCTCCACCAAGGGACCCAACTCACCGGCTTGCCCAGGCGTGTGGCCTGGGGAAGCCCTGGAGATCTGGAGCAAGGTGGCTGAGGGGTGCTGGGGTTACCCAAATCCCGCACCCCCCCTAGGCCTGGCCAAGCAGGCCTACGGCATGGTGTGGGCCTACCAAACCTCCTCCTGCTAGACTCCCAGCTCCCAGGAAGGAGAGATCCTTCAAGAGGCTGGGAGAACAGAAGTTCAGAGCCCCACCCAGACCCTCCCTAAGGAGCCGCATGGATAGTGAGGGAAGGCCTAGGGTACCTTCAAGCTCCACCAAGGGACCCAACTCACCGGCTTGCCCAGGCGTGTGGCCCGGGGAAGCCCTGGAGATCTGGAGCAAGGTGGCCGAGGGGTGCTGGGGTTACCCAAATCCCGCACCCCCCCCCTAGGCCTGGCCAAGCAGGCCTCCGGCATGGCGTGGGCCTACCAAACCTCCTCCTGCTAGACTCCCGGCTCCCAGGAAGGAGAGATCCTTCAAGAAGCTGGGAGAACAGAAGTTCAGAGCCCCCACCCCAGACCCTCCCTTAGGAGCCGCATGGATAGTGGGGGAAGGCCTAGGGTACCTTCAAGCTCCACCAAGGGACCCAACTCACCGGCTTGCCCAGGCGTGTGGCCCGGAGAAACTCTGGAGATCTGGAGCAAGGTGGCTGAGGGGTGCTGGGGTTACCCAAATCCCGCACCCCCCCTAGGCCTGGCCAAGCAGGCCTCCGGCATGGCGTGGGCCTACCAAACCTCCTCCTGCTAGACTCCCGGCTCCCAGGAAGGAGAGATCCTTCAAGAGGCTGGGAGAACAGAAGTTCAGAGCCCCACCCAGACCCTCCCTAAGGAGCCGCATGGATAGTGGGGGAAGGCCTAGGGTACCTTCAAGCTCCACCAAGGGACCCAACTCACCGGGTTGCCCAGGCGTGTGGCCCGGGGAAGCCCTGGAGATCTGGAGCAAGTTGGCCGAGGGGTGCTGGGGTTACCCAAATCCCGCACCCCCCCTAGGCCTGGCCAAGCAGGCCTCCGGCATGGCGTGGGCCTACCAAACCTCCTCCTGCTAGACTCCCGGCTCCCAGGAAGGAGAGATCCTTCAAGAGGCTGGGAGAACAGAAGTTCAGAGCCCCACCCAGACCCTCCCTAAGGAGCCGCATGGATAGTGGGGGAAGGCCTAGGGTACCTTCAAGCTCCACCAAGGGACCCAACTCACCGGGTTGCCCAGGCGTGTGGCCCGGGGAAGCCCTGGAGATCTGGAGCAAGTTGGCCGAGGGGTGCTGGGGTTACCCAAATCCCGCACCCCCCCTAGGCCTGGCCAAGCAGGCCTCCGGCATGGCGTGGGCCTACCAAACCTCCTCCTGCTAGACTCCAGGCTCCCAGGAAGGAGAGATCCTTCAAGAGGCTGGGAGAACAGAAGTTCAGAGCCCCACCCAGACCCTCCCTTAGGAGCCGCATGGATAGTGGGGGAAGGCCTAGGGTACCTTCAAGCTCCACCAAGGGACCCAACTCACCAGCTTGCCCAGGCGTGTGGCCTGGGGAAGCCCTGGAGATCTGGAGCAAGGTGGCTGAGGGGTGCTGGGGTTACCCAAATCCCGCACCCCCCCAGGCCTGGCCAAGCAGGCCTCCGGCATGGCGTGGGCCTACCAAACCTCCTCCTGCTAGACTCCCGGCTCCCAGGAAGGAGAGATCCTTCAAGAAGCTTGTGATTTGGTACTTTTGATATCACCAGAATACAAAATTTTTATAGTATTTCACTCACCATCATTTATAATGGTATCAGTAATTTTTTAGTAATGCTTTTTATTAAATATTATTTTTACAGTTGCAAAGTTGTTCATGATTGAGTTTCGGCCAAACAATGTACAATATGATAACCAGAGTCCTTTTCCCAACACTGTCCCCAGTTTCCCTCTTCCCTCCCCCTGGCCTGCCACTAGGGCAAGATATATTTCTTCTGTCTCTCTCTCCCTTTCTCTTTCTTTTCCTTTATGACACTGTGGTTTGTAATATTGTTGCTGAAGGGGCATTATGCCTCTCACTTTATCTCCCTTTAGCACTCAGTGACTTCTTGTCAGAGTCATCAGTTCCAACTCTCATTGTCATAGTGAACCTTTCTCTGCCTAACTGCACTTCCTCACTATTTGTGACAAGCTTTCTACCATGGACTGATCCTCCTGGTCCTCATCTTTATTGTCTATGAATACTATTATTATTATTATCGTTCTATCTTATTTTCTTAACCCACAAATGAGTGTGATCATTCTATGTCTATCCCTCTGACTCATTTTGTTCTGCATAATACTCTTCAAATCATTTTCCTAACAACTGTGTAATATTCCATTGTGTATTCTACTACTTCTTTACCCACTCATCTGTTCTTGGGTACTTGGATTGTTACCAGGTACAGGCTATTCTGAATAATGCTGCGATGAACATAGAAATGCAGAGGGCTTTGATGCATTGTGTTTTTGGGTTCCTAGGAATGTATCCTAGGAGTGGTATTGTTAGATAATATGGAAGTTTAATTTCTAGTGTTTTATTTTTAAGTGGTATTGCTGGATCATATGGAAGTTTAATTTCTAGGTTTCTTTTTTTTTTTTTGAGGAATATCCACATTGTTTTCAAAAAAGGCTGGACCAGTGAACATTCCCAAGGGAATGAGAGTTCGTTTTCCCATCATTGGCTCTAGTGCTAGTTGTTCTTCTTTGTGATGTGTGCCAATCTCTGTGGAGTCAGTTGATATCTCATTGTTATTTTGAATTGCATCTCCCTGATGATTAATGATGTGGAGCATTTTTTATGTGTAATAGATACACATAAAAAATTGTTCAACCCTCTAGATCTGTTGGCCAAGCCCACACATATGACAATTAACCCTCTTCAGGAGAGAGGAACTGAGACTCTAGGTATTACTAAAACGTTATCTTACATTTAAGAAAGAAATCAATGAAGTATATTAGTATATTAGTAAGAGTATGTTGAAATCTCTTTAGCTTGTGGATTAAGAGAGAAGTCTCAGTCAACCCCAAGATTTCTGACTTGTGAAGGTGTAATTTTTTCAAAGACTCAATAAAATTGTGAGTGTATGTATGTGTGTTTGTATGTATGTTTGTGTGTGTTTGCACATATAGGCTAGCATAAAACTGAAAGATTATTTATAAAAATAATCTTATAATAGTTCAGTCCCATACAAAAGACAAACCTTATTTTCTGCCCAAGTTTGACACACCAGACATAGTATGCCTTGTTTCTCAATGACTTGGTTTTCTATCTTTATTCTAAAAGCATAAATAACCTCTGAATATTTGAGGTGAGATTGCCACAGGCATCAGCTCTTACAAAAGTAAAAAAATAAAATGTTGAGCTACAAAAGAATCCTCAGCTTTAGTAAGTGCTACCCTATGCTTCTGAATTTCCAGACAGAAATTTATATAGTTGCTGGTTCCTATAAAACGGAGAATTTTATTCTGACATCTTCTTGCTAACAGTGGAGCCAAGAATGTTCTCCAAAGAGCTGAATTAGTTTGAGTGTTACAATAATGCAGTTCCCCATTTTCTCAGTGAGGTGGCGCTGGGTGCTTAGTCCACAGAACAAGAACGAGAGTTCCTCCTGCTGTGACACAGTTTTCGAACAGGAGGCAAAACCTGAAGCACCAGCAGTCAGTCTTTTATTCCTTTTCTTCTCTTTACCTAAAGCTTTCTGTGTCTTGGCCTTTTCTTGAAAAGCTTCTTTTCATTCTTGATTCTTCCTGAGTGACATCCCATTATTTTGTATTTTTGTTTTATAATCTAAAACAAGTTTTAAAGATTTCTGGAAAGAATTTGTGATGACCAGCTATATGATTCACTTCTACTAAACAGCTTATTGAGTTTAACTATAAAATCTTATTTTATTTATTTTCAACTTTTTTTCTTAGCCATATCTGACAGTCTTCAGGGGTTACTCCTGGTTTGTTGACCCTGGTAATGCTCAAAGGAGGTCATGGGGATCAAACTTTGGTGTCCTGCATGCAAATCATGCAATAAGTACATTAAACTATTTGTATTTATGACTGTGCAGCACATTTCTCCTTAACTGCTATACGTCTTTCCAGCCCCCTGATATTTGAAATCAAAATAATATCTTTTCCTGGGTTTTCTGATATATGCTGTGTATGCCAAAACAGGCTTGGATCAGAGAAAGAGAATAGCAGATAGCAAAAAGGGCACTTACCCAGGTGACCAACCTGGGTTCAATTCCCAGCATTCCATACAGTTTTCCATTCCCACCAGGAATTATCCCTGGAGGCAGGAGTAAACTCTGAACGCCACTGATGTGGTTCAAAACCCCAAAAAAGTCCACACACACACACACACACACACACACACACACACAAACAGCTTGGAGAGAACTAAGTTTATGAACAGGTAATGGACACAAGGGTGTGAAGATTATGGATTTTGACATTTTGTGTAAGTCACCTCAAAACAACAACAAAATAAACAAAACATTGGGTTTGAATAGTATGTCTGGCATCATCTGGCTCATGTAGATTTTTGGGAGATATGTTCAATGGTTTATGTTTATGATCTCAGCCTCAGGCTTAGCAGCAGCAGAATCATTTACTGTTGGAATAATGCATTTTATTAGTTTTGTTTTCTTTTGTTTTTACCCTATTCAGGATAATTCTTCTTTGCTTGTGCTTGTCACTAGTGGATTGAAAATATCACTGAATTGGTCCCCTTCTCCTACCTATTCTCAGCTATGGGGGTGGTTCTTCTCTTCCCAATAAAGACCTTGGGTCAAAATACTGCTTGCGGTTTCTGTTCCACAGCGACTCTGTCTGCCTGTCTGTATCTTTGTTTGCTGTGTCGGTGTTGCTTCCAAAGCTGCATTCCCCAATCCCCCTGGGTCTGGGTAATGAGGCTTCCTCAATTTATCCTCCTGATTCAGTGGATCAACCAAATCAGGATCAAGTTTTGCCTCTTTCTGGTCTGCTTTGAGGAGACAAAGACCAAGTGTCCTGGAACATGTGATAGTCAGGCACAGGCTTTCAAAGTTCTTCTTCAAATCCCCATACTGTTAGTCTTAGAAAATATAAATTTTTACTCCAACCTTAACCTATGAGTATTAAAAATATAAAACTATTATGTAACTAATCCTAGTTCAAAACCAATTGTTGCAAAGGCCCATAATAAAGTGGGTTTCTACTGATCTGTATAGAGTTCAATAAATAGTGCCTCATTTTCTCCTCTTACACTCTTCAGCTCTCTTGCACTGCCAAGAGCATACTACAATCTTGCCACAAACATATCACAATCCTTACAAACAACCACAATCTTGCCACAAACATGACACAGTCTCTACCATGAGCACATAATCTCTGACAACTTGCCAATGCCTTCGAAAGATATTCTTTCTCTGTAACAGTGAAATCCTGCAAACAGACTTTGCATCCTAGACATTTTTGTGTGGCACATGTTACAGTTTCCTCGTCGGTGACAAAATTCTCTTGATTTCTGAACTACTACTCTTCCCAAGATTTCCTCTAAACTGTTCTGCTCATTTATTGCCATTCATTTCATTTAATTAAAAATTTTCTTTTTCCAAAAAGCTTTCAGAACCTACTTAGAAATTTAACCTCAAAATAGGCATCCACGTCATCAATGCTGTTCATTTGTTGAGGCTTTGAGAAGAGATCCTGAGCCTATCCTAGTGACAGGTGTGTTTCCCAATGCCTGGCACACAAAGGAAACCTGAGAATAAATACCTGCCAGGTCAACCAGCTGGTCAGTGCACAAAAAGGCTTATCACACTCTTGTGGCATTCATTTTAGTAAACCTTCGAGAATATCTCCCTTAACTTTTGGTGTGCTTTGGGGTCTTTTCTAGAAATTCTTCTCATTTAATGTACTTCTTATGTGGGTTTTTTTTTTGGTGTTGTTGCTGTTGTTTGTTTATTTTGTTTTCTGAGTGGGCCACACCCAACAGTGTTCAGGGCTTACTCTTACCTCTCTGCTCAGGCATCACTCCAGGCTGGACTTAGGAACCACATTGAATCCAGGAAAGCTACATGCAAAACAAGATGTATACGCTTTTATTTTTTTATTAAAAATTACTTAAAGAATCATATTTACAAAGTTGATAGTTGAATTTTAGGCAGATAATATTTCTACACCAATCCCACCACCAGTGTCAACTTCTTTCCTCCAGTGCGCCCATTCTCTATCTACACCCACACTCTTGCCCCCTCACTCCCACCCTCACCCCTTTCTGGAAAGGCACATTGCAAAGACATGGGGCTATCTCTCTATAGAGGATTTAAATCTTGGATTCAGATTCTAGTTACCCTGTGTGCAGAGTGCACAGTGTTCTTGAATCTTTTAAATGAACTTCTAACCCTGGAGCTAAATATCTTAAACAGATGTGACAGTCACTCGCCTGTTCCCTATCTTAGTCACTTTTGGCTGCTCTAACTGGTCACCACACTGGACATCACAGACATTGCTCTGGAAGCAGAGAGGACCAGGATCTAGTCAAACACTTCAAATCCTGTACCTGACTGGCCTCTCATTATATCCTTAAAAGGTGAAGCACAGAAAGAAATTCTTCCAGGATTCCTTTCCAGGCATTGGTTTCTTGTCCTATTTACAAAGTCTCTGAGCCACATGGTATCATTACATTCTAATGATTGCTCCATGGCACTAACACCATCACACTGGAGGCCAAAGAAACAACATAAGAATATGGAGTTGGTGTGTGTGTGTGTGTGTGTGTGTGTGTATGTGTGTGTGTGTGTGTGTGTGTGTGTGTGTGTGTAGGGTGGGGGGCACAAATATCAGCTCTGAAATTTTCTTCTTTTTTGTTTTTGGGTCACACCCGGCAGCACAGGGGCCACTCCTGGCTCTAAGCTCAGAAATTGCTCCCGGCAGGCTCAGAGGATCATATGGGATGCCGGGATTAGAACCACCGTCCTCTTGCCTCCATGCTATCTCTCCAGCCCCTAGCTCTGAAATTTTCTATAAATATTTATGCCTCTGTCTTTCATTTTTTCACTTCAGATACCATGGTGCCTAAATTTAGGCATCACAAAACTGTTTCATGCAAAACACAGTCCAGCTCCACCAAAGTATCTACTTCCCACAATCATCCCAGAGTACTGCAATCTCCACCATTGTCCCAGAGTCCTCTCTTCTACTCCTACACATTCCCTCATCTCCACACCACAGTAAACTTCTTGCTGAAGACACTTTCACAGATTAGTGCCTTTGAGCATTTGCTGTTTTTCTGCTGTATTTTTCTTTCCTTTTCTTTCTTTTTCCTTTTTCTTCCTTCTCTTTCTTTCTTCTCTTTCTCTTTCTTTTTCTTTTATTTCTCTTTCTTCCTTCTTTCCTTCCTTCCTTCTCTCTTTCTTTTTCTTTGTCCTTCTCTTTCTCCTCTCTTTCTCTAGTGCTTTCCTTTCTTTCTCTTCCTTCCTTCTCTCCTTTCTTTTCTCTTTCTTTTGGGCATTTGTTGTTTTTGTTCTCTCTGATTCTTCCTTCCTTCTTTCTCTCTTTCTTTCTTCTTCCTTCCTTCCTTCCTTCCTTCCTTTCTTCTTTCTGGCATTTGTTGTTTTCTGCTCTTTCTCTCTTTTCTCTCTTCTTTCTCTCTCTTTTTTGGGCATTTGTTGTTTTTCTGCTCTTTTTTCTTCCTTTCTTCTCTTTCTTTCTTTCTTTCTTTCTTTCTTTCTTTCTTTCTTTCTTTCTTTCTTTCTTTCTTTCTTTCTTTCTTTCTTTCTTTCTTTCTTTCTTTCTTTCTTTCTTTCTTTCTTTTTCTGTCTTTTTCTCTTCTTTCTTTCTTCCTTACTTCTTACTTCCTTCCTCCTCCTCCCTTCCTCCCTTCCTTCTTTCCTTTCTTTCTTCATTCCTTTTTTCCTTCCTTCCTGTTTTTGGGCCAGACAAGGCAGCACTCAGTGGGATTACTGTTGGCTCTGTGCTCAGAAATCACTCCTGGCAGGTTTGGGGACCATACGGCATGCTGAGGATTTAACCCAGGTTTCTCCGGGTTGGCAGTGTGTAAGACAAAGGCTCTACTACTATGTTGTCACTCTGGCTTTCCTCTGCTGTATTTCTTTTTATGCCATTGTAAGGATCGGTAGTCTAGATGCTGCTCTGACAAAGAGAAATGAAGAGACAGTCACTCAGACAAAAGCTCAAGTGGGTTCTTTATTTTGTCCAGCCAGGGTCCAATGCTCATTCAGAACCGAACAGAGGCAAAGGACCACGTGACTTTCTTTGTTTATCCTTATATATCATAATAAGGGGAGGGGGAGAGGGGTAGAGATGACTTTCTTATAAGGCCATAACATTCACTGAGACACTTTAAGGTAATATGAATTCCTTATAAGGGCATGACATCTGCTAAAATAATACAAGTTCCTTATAAGGGTATGAGCTTAAGGTTGGTATAAACTTCCTCTTTAGGACAAAAAGGGTTAGATATGTCTCTTTCCTGAATCCTTCAAGCTCTCCTCAGAGCCCTGGGGTGCGAACCCCAAAAAACTGCATTCTGTAGCTATCCAGCGAGAAAGTGAGTGAATAAGAAATGGCTGACTTTACAAGCCCAGAAAAGAGAAGCCGCTGAATTCTGCTGAAACTCAGATGCCAACACCCCTATCTGCCTGTCTACTGTGCTGTGCACCACTTTCAGCCTGATTTCATCCTGTGTGTGGCTCATTTGCAGATACCTCTCAGATAAGGAGTTTAGAATCGCAATATGGAAGATGTTCAAAGAACTCAAAGAAAGTATAGAAGAGAACATTAGTAAGAATCAAGAAAATATGAAGTTAGAAATCAGAAAACTACAAACTGAAATTTCAGGTCAAATAACAGGTCTGAAAAACTCAGTAGATGAATTGAAGAAAAACATGGTTGAGCTTTCCCATGAGTTAACAGCAGCTAAGAATAGAATTAATACACTGGAAGATGAGATGAATAACAATTCCATACAGCAAAAGAAATTGAAAAAAAAGCCTTAAAGCAAACTATCAAACAATGGAACAAGTACTCAAAGAATGGAAACAGATGAAAATAGAAGTCTATGATAAGCTCAACAGAAACAACTTAAGAATCATTGGAGTCCCAGAGACCCAGGAAGAAAATCTCCAGAAAGAATCAACAGTCAAGAACATCATTAAAGACAAACTACCAGAGCTAATGAATACATGCTATCAAATCCTGCATGTCCGAAGAGTACCAACTAAAAGAGACCCCAGAAAAAACACCCCAAGACACATCCTAGTCACAATGACGAATCCCACAGATAGAGAAAGGATTCTGAAAGCAGCGAGATCGAAAAGAGAAATTACATTCAAGGGAACATACTTGAGATTGACTGCAGACCTGTCACCAGAAACACTCAAGGCCAGAAGGCAGTGGTAGGACACAGTGACAAAACTCAATGAAATAAATGCTTCGCCTAGAATACTGCACCCAGCAAAACTTAATTTCAGGTTTGAAGAAACAATACATGGTTTCACAGACAAACAACAACTCAGAAACTTTACAGACTCAAAACCATTTTTAAAAGAAAAACTGAACAGCCTACTTTAAGACAAGACTGACCAACAAACAGACCAAACTTCAAATTAAAGATAGCACCAACTCCCAGGACAATTCTTTCGCTCAATGTTAATGGACTAAATGCACCAGTTAAGAAACACAAAGTGGCTAAATGGATCAAAAAAACTCAATCCAACCTTCTGCTGCCTACAAGAAATGCACCTGAATAGTCAGAACAAACATAGACTCAAAACAAAAGGCTGGAGGAAAATCATCCAAGCAAACAACACCCATAGAAAAGCTGGAGTGGCCATACTAATATCAGATAATGCAAACTTTATACTCAGGAAGGTTGTAAGGGACAAAGATGGACATTTTATATTAATCAAGGGTATGTAGCAGCAGGAAGAAATAACTCTCTTAAACATATGAACCGAATAGGGGCCAGCAAAATATTTAAACAATGTTGACAAATCTAAAAAATAATATAATAACAACACAATATTGTGGGGACCTCAACACGGCATTGTCACACTTGACAGGTCAACCAGACTGAAACCCAAAAGAATATACTAGACCTGAAGAGAAATGGAAGAAAGAGGCCTAGTAGATATATAGGACACTCCACCCCAGAAGCCTGGATACACATTCTTCTCAATGTACATGGGCATTCCCAGATAGATTACATGCTAGCACATAAAACATACCTCCATATATCAAGAGGATAGAAATTTTGCAGATACCTTCGCTGACCACAAGGCCAGAATTATGTGAACAAAGGGACACAAAGAAAAATTTATACAGGAATTAAACAGCCTAATACTGAATAAACAGTGGATCCGAGATGAAATCAAAAGGAAATCAAAACCTTCCTGGAAACAAATGACAAAAGACACAAACTATCAGAACCTATGGGACACACAAAGCGGTACTGAGAGGAAAATTTATAGCTTTGCAAGCACACATCAGGAAGAAGAAGGAGCTTACCTGATGCTTAATGACCAGCTCATAGAATTAGAAAGTGCTCAACAAAGAGAACCAAAATAGGAGACAGAAGGAAATAACAAAGCTGAGAGCAGAAATCAACAAAGTGGAAAACCCAAAAACAATCCAAAAGATAACGAAACATAAGTTGGTTCTTGAAAAAATAAACAAGATTGATAGACCACTGGCAAACCTAACAAAGAGAGAGAGAAACTTGATAACTTGTATTAGAATGAAAAAGGAGAGATCACTACTGATATGGTAGAGATTCAAAGGGTAATCAGAAACTACTTTGAAAACTCTATGCCACTAAAAATGAAACTGGAAGAAATGGATAAATTTTGACTCTTATAATCTTCCACTTGAATGAAGAGGATGTAGCATATCTAAACACCCATCACATTGATGAAACAAAAATGGTAATCAAATGTCTTCCCAAAACAAAAGCACCCAAGATGGATTCACTAATGAATTCTTTCAAACTTTCCAAGAGGAACAACTACCAATCCTGGCAAGACTCTTTCATGAAATTGAACAAACGTAAACACTCCCAAACAGCTTTTATGAAGCCAACATCACCCTAATACCTAAACCAGACAGAGAGGCTACGAAAAAAGAAAATTATAGACCAATATCGCTGATGAATGCAGATGCAAAGATCCTCAACAAAATCCTGGCAAATAGGATTCAATACCTCATTAAGAAGATCATCCACTACGATCAAGTAGGTTTCATCCCAGGAATGCAAGGCTGGTTTAACATCCGTAAGTCTATCAACATAATACACAACATTAACAACAAGAAAAATAAAAACCATATGATTATATCATTAGATGCAGAGAAAGCATTTGACAAGGTCCAACACCCATTCTTGATCAAAACTCTCAGCAAGATGGGAATGGAAGGAACCTTTCTCAATATAGTTAAGGTCATCTACCACAAGCCAGTGGCAAATATTATCCTCAATGGAGAAAAACTAAAAGCCTTCCCTCTAAATTCTGGCACAAGACAAGGCTGTCCTCTCTCACCACTCCTATTCAACATAGCACTGGAAGTACTTGCTATAGCAATTAGGCAAGAAAAGATATCAAGGGAATCCAGATAGGAAAGGAAGAAGTCAAGCTCTCACTGTTTGCAGATGACATGATGCTCTACTTAGAAAACCCTAAAGACTCTACCAAAAAGCTTCTAGAAACAATAGACTCATATAGCAAGGTTGCAGGCTACAAAATTAACACACAAAAATCAATGGCCTTTCTATACACCAATAATAATAAGGAAGAAATGGACATTAAGAAAACAACCCCATTCACAATAGTGCCACACAAACTCAAATATCTTGGAATCAACTTGACTAAAAATGTGAAGGACCTATACAAAGAAAACTATAAAAGTCTGCTCCAAGAAATAAGAGAAGACATGCGGAAATGGAAAAACATACCCTGCTCATGGATTGGCAGGATTAACATCATCAAAATGGCAATATTCCCCAAGGCGTTATACAGATTCAACGCTATCCCTCTAAAGATACCTATGACATTCTTCAAAGAAGTGAATCAGGCACTGTTGAAATTTGTTTGGAACAATAAACACCCTCGAATAGCTAAAGCAATCATTGGGAAAAAGAATATGGGAGGAATTACTTTCCCCAACTTTAAACTTTACTACAAAGCAATAGTTATCAAAACAGCATGGTATTGGAATAAGGACAGAACCTCAGATCAGTGGAATAGGCTTGAATACTCAGAAAATGTTCCCCAGACATACAATCACCTAATTTTTGATAAAGGAGCAGGAAATCCTAAATGGAGCAAGGAAAGCCTCTTCAACAAGTGGTGTTGGCACAACTGGCTAGCCACTTGCAAAAAATTGAACTTAGACCCCCAGCTAACATCATGTACGAAGGTAAAATCCAAATGGATTAAACACCTCGATATCCGACCCCAAACCATAAGATATATAGAACAACACATAGGCAAAATTCTCCAGGACATTGAGACTACAGGCATCTTCAAGGAAAAAACTGCACTCTCCAAGCAAGTGAAAACAGAGATTAACAGATGGGAATATATTAAGTTGAGAAGCTTCTGCACCTCAAAGGAAATAGTGCCCAGGATACAAGAGCCACCCACTGAGTGAGAGAATCTATTCACCCAATACCCATCAGACAAGGGGCTAATCTCCAAAATATACAAGGCACTGACAGAAATTTACAAGAAAAAAACATCTAATCCCATCAAAAAATGGGGAGAAGAAATGAACAGACACTTTGACAAAGAAGAAATACAAATGGCCAAAAGACACATGAAGAAATGCTCCACATCACTAATCATCAGGGAGATGCAAATCAAAACAACAATGAGATGCCACCTCACACCACAGAGAATGGCACACATCACAAAGAATGAGAACAAAAAGTGCTGGCGGGGATGTGGAGAGAAAGGAACCCTTATCCACTGCTGGTGGGAATGCCGTCTAGTTCAACCTTTATGGAAAGCAATATGGAGATTCCTCCAAAAACTGGAAATCGAGCTCCCATACGACCCAGTTATACCACTCCTAGGAATATACCCTAAGAACACAAAATACAATACAAAAATCCCGTCCTTACACCTATATTCATTGCAGCACTATGTACCATAGCAAGACTCTGGAAACAACCAAGATGCCCTTCAACAGACGAATGGCTAAAGAAACTGTGGTACATATACACAATGAAATATTATGCAGCTGTCAGGAGAGATGAAGTCATGAAATTTTCCTATACATGGATGTACACAGAATCTATTATGCTGAGTGAAATAAGTCAGAGAGAGAGAGAAAAACGCAGAATGGTCTCACTCATCTATGGGTTTTAAGAAAAATGAAAGACATTCTTGCAATAATAAATTTCAGACAAAAAAGAGAAAAGAGCTGGAAGTTCCAGCTCACCTCAGGAAGCTCACCACAAAGAGTGATGAGTTTAGTTAGAGAAATAACTACATTTTGAACTGTCCTAATATTGAGAATGTATGAGGGAAATGTAGAGCCTGTTTAGAGTACAGGCGGGGGTTGGGTGGGGAGGAGGGAGATTTGGGACTTGGGTGATGGGAATGTTGCACTGGTGATGGGTGGTGTTCCTTTTTATGACTGAAACCCAAACACAATCATGTATGTAATCAAAGTGTTTAAAAAACTAAGCAGAGATTAATAGATGGAAATATATTAAACTGAGAAGCTTCTGCACCTCAAAAGAAATAGCGCCCAGGATATATGAGCCCCCCACTGAGTGGGAGAAACTTTTCACCCAATACCCATCAGAAAAGGGGATAATCTCCAAAATATACAAGGCACTGATAGAAATTTACAAGAAAAAACATCTAATCCCATCAAAAAATGGGGAGAAGAAATGGACAGATTCTTTGACAAAGAAGAAATACAAATGACCAAAAGACACATGAAAAAATGCTCCGCATCACTAATCATCAGGGAGATGCAAATCAAAACAACTATGAGGTACCACCTCACACCCCAGAGATTGGCACAAATCACAAAGAATGAGAACAAGCAGTGTTGACGGGGATGTGGAGAGAAAGGAACTCTTATCCACTGCTGGTGGGAATGCCGTCTCGTTCAACCTTTATGGAAAGCAATATGGAGATTCCTCCAAAAACTGGAAATCGAGCTCCCATACGACCCAGCTATACCACTCCTGGGAATATACCCTAGGATCACAAAAATACAATACAAAAATCCCTTCCTTACACCTATATTCATTGCAGCACTATTGACCATAGCAAGACTCTGGAAACAGCCAAGATGCCCTTCAACAGATGAATGGTTAAAGAAACTGTTGTGCATATACACAATGGAATATTATGCAGCTGTCAGGAGAGATGAAGTCATGAAATTTTCCTATAGAGGATGTACATGGAATCTGTTATGCTGTGTGAAATAAGTCAGAGAGAGAGAGAGAGAGAAAGACGCAGAATGGTCTCACTCATCTGTGGATTTTAAGAAAAATGAATGACATTCTTGCAATAATAACTTTCAGACACAAAAGAGAAAAGAGTTGGAAGTTACAGCTCACCTCATGAAGCTTACCACAAACAGGGATGAGTTTAGTTAAAGAAATAACTAAGTTTTGAACTATCCAAATAATTAGAATGTACCAGGGAAAGAGAAAACCTGTCTAGAGTACAGGCGGGGATTGGGTGGGGAGGAGGGAGATTTGGGACATTGGTGATAGGAATGTTGCACTTTTGATGGTTGGTCTTCTTTACATGACTAAAACACAAACACAATCATGTATGTAATAAATTTTTAAATAAAAAATTAAAAAAGAAAAATAAGAAAAAGTGTTAGATACAAAAAGCAGGTATAAGCATAGAAAATTACAGAATTCTAATTACAAAACCTGACCTTCAAGTTCTATGTACTACAGAAGTAAAGGCTGGTGTAACTAGTTTTTGACTTCCCTTTTCAATCCCCACTTCTTGTAGTAAGGCTTCTAATCTTAGAAACCAGTGTGATAGGGGGCCTCCATCTTCACATTTAAAATTAACTGTTGTGAGAGCCTGTTATATCTGTCTATTGATATTGCTAGCCCTACTTCCCCAGTGGCCAGGCTCATAACCCCCTTATCTATAGTCTGGGTAAGAGGGTGTCATTCTTGCTAGTTGCTTGCTAGTTGTGCAGTTATGGTCGCTGCTGTAGGAAGACCAGCATTGTCTGCCTTCTATTCTGTTCCTGTGAGCTGACTTAGCTGGATCTTCAGGGCTTTCTTCTTATTCAGGCTGTGAATTTCACCATGAAGATAAGGAGGTTTTTGCTTTCTTTTCTTCAATCCTGCAAGTTAAAGGGCTGTTGAGGTAGAGAGAACAATAGAGCCCTAAACTTCAGTTGACTTTCCTGCACTGGGTTAGACAGAGATGAAAAAAATTTATATATTAGTAATAATTTTCTTACTCTTAACATTACCAAAGGAAGCATAATTTCTGCTCCTTTCTTTATACTACCCATCTTTGTTAAATGTTAGGGTTGGTTTATTTTTGCTACCTGCTTCATCCTCTGGGATAGATAGGCATAATGTTATTTTTAATTGTCAACTTGGCTTATGAATTTTTGTGGCCTTTCTTTCCCCCATATTTCCCTGGAAGCTTTTTTTGATGACCATTCTGCTTCATATTTTTTTCTAGAGATTTCATCGCCCTAGAAGTCATTAAAGGGAATGTGGTAGAAGATCAATTTTCAGTAGCTACTTCAGGCTGGCAAGGGACTGTAGTTTCAATTTCTAGATAGGGTGAAATCTGATATATTCCTAAATGAGCAGTTAACTGGTTTACTTCTGCAGTCTTAACACCTGAAAAGGATCAGATTAATTAGGTAGGGAATATTACTTAACCCAATCACACCCTGGAGCAGTAAATGGAACAACTTGAATGGCACAGCTGTCCTTATTGTCTGTAATGATAGCACAAATTAAACACCAGTAATTAAAGCATCATAGTATTATTAATAAACACAGCTTTGAGTTACTTTAGTCAGACTAATGCTTGCATTTGCAATTTATGATCTGGTCTAGTACAACTAGTAAGAACATTTTCACATAAGTTACTTCAAAGACGTGGGTTTTAAGTTAGGCCCACTAGAATTTTAATTAGGCACAAAAAGTTTTTCTCTTTACTTTTACCTTGTACCTTGCCAGATATTTGAATAACTTTTGGCTTTTTACTTTTGCACAATATACAGCATTGTTGGAGAAATATCCATCTGGGGTACCCCACTACTTACAGAGCTTTTCTGAGGATAGGTTGTAGACACAGCAGGTTTATCATGTCACAGTCACTCAGGTTTGGCTAATGAGTAGGTCAGTTCAGCGTGATGATCTCACCTTCTTGCAGAAACTTCCAGAGGTGGCCTGTTTGTTCCACTTCTCTTCAGAATTGGCAGAGACTGACCTTGAATCGTCTTCTCTTGAGACTGAAGGTGGAGCGTGAGAGCAGGGCCTACAGGCTGTGGCCAGTTAATGCTGCTCCAGAATCTCCTAGGAAATCTTCAATTTTCTTACTCAGGCCATTCATCTAAGTATCTTTCCGGGTTTTACAGCCAAATGCTTAAGGGTGCCTGCTTGTCACACCACCTCAACTCCAATTATTCCTCAGAAAGAGGGCTTTGGGGTCCCCTCACTAATTTTAGGATTTCCTGTCTGCATGGGGATCATTCCTCATGCAGAGAGGAAAGCCATCTGCTTGTACCTTGTGCAAAGCAACATGATGCCATGACATAAAATGGTACTGAAAGATTCTAGGAAAGCACAAAAGGCAAATATTACTTAAGCATATAGAAAATAGAAGTTTACTTAGTCTTCTGGCCTTGGCTTATAGGCAGAAGGCATCAGCAATTTACGTTACACAAGTTAATTCTGGATACCAGGCAGAAGGCTCACTACTTCTGGCAGATTTAGACTTTTAAAGAATTTATAATTAACAATCACCAATTTTCTCAATCTTTTAAACTGAACCTTAATGATTCTTTTAAATTCTTGACTATTTTTCTTAAAAATAGCTGTTATTATTATTATTTTTTAGATGTTCATAAGATTTCTTATTACCCCATTTTTCACTCAATAGCACAAAAACACTATAACATGCTTAAAAACATTTACAATTCTTTTATGTTAACCTAAAGGCATATCAATAATAATAATTTAGTTTGATTATACAGATTTTTCCTAGTACACATTTTTAATTCCTTTTGCACATTCTTAAACTTTTTACATTCAGACACTTTCCTTTCTGCATGCGAGGCAAACACCCTACCTTCATGCTATTTTTTCGGCCCCTTCTCTTTCTAACTTTTTCACTCATTCTCTGGGGCAGTCTTGCTGCCAACAACTGTCACATGTATCCAACTTAGAGAAAGCCTTTTTTAAGGATTTGCTCATGTTAACAGCCTAGAACCCAGCACTTGGGCCCTAGGAAAAGAAGCTTTAAATTGTTTACTACCAATTTGGAACCACTTTGCTGAGCTTTCTTGCACCTACTGGGACCAAATTATTTTTATGGCACTTATTAAAGATATTTAACACAGTTATGTTGATTTCTTACTTTTAGATATTTACAACCTAATACCATTAAAATTTTTACATTAAAGCTACCTTAAAACCCACCATTAAGTTTGGTGAGATAAATTTGACATGGAATTGAGATACTGTAACAATAACATGCATTCACAAAATTAACAATATTGTTTAAAAAGGCCAACCACAATAATTTGCAATATTTGTCACACAGTTGTTCATTTTAAGAAACTTCTAAGTCAGAAATTTAAACTCTCAAAAATTTTTTCTTTCTTTCTGACTTCCAAACAATAACTAAATTCTTCTTTGATATGTAAAGGACCCACTGGAATTACTTTGTCTACACCCACATTTTCCGGCCAGGTGAGTCTGGGAGGACAACAGTCGTTGCCCTGGGGGCTGGGTGAATTATTTTTTCAGATAAACTCCAGGATGGGGAGTTTAAAAAGCACAAAAGTGGCCAGTTAGTCTAGTTTCTTTCTTGCCTTAACACATGGCAGGAAAGCTGGGTGATTGCAAAGTCTAGAAATTCTCCAGGGAAAATTTATCCCCGATGGCCATTGAGAAATCTGGAGTTTACGACCTCCATCACCGTCTGCCATGTCCCTAGAATAACAAAGCCAGTTTAACACACAATTTTTTGGCCTAAGAAGAGGTAGCATTTTTTTTCTTAGAGTTTCCCTCCATGTTTAAATCAGACAAAGAAAACACAGAACACAGAATCACAGACAACGTGCGTGAGTCCTTACTTCTGACCAGTGGTCCAGAGTAAGAGACAAAGGGGTGGTTTGCTGCTGACCCATAATGGAAAAAATAGAAAATCAAAGGAATAGATGAGGGAAAGATGGGAGGGGACAAAGAAAGTGAAGAAAGAAGAGTTCAAGGAAATAAAGCCAACGCACAATTACACACTTACACAAAAGGAAAAACAAAAATCTTAAAGCAAAGA
The DNA here is from genome assembly GCF_024139225.1 of Suncus etruscus. Taxonomy (NCBI): domain Eukaryota; kingdom Metazoa; phylum Chordata; class Mammalia; order Eulipotyphla; family Soricidae; genus Suncus; species Suncus etruscus. Next base: position 168,415,039 of record NC_064849.1, read on the forward strand.
TCTCCAATGAAAAGAAATAGGGTTCACCACGGCAGCCCAGGAACATCTTCCTGCTGCAGCAAAATCAAACTCCTGGGGCACCTCCAGGGTTGTGATCTATAGTTTTTGAACCCGTCAGTTCACTACCACCTGGAACCAACCTCGAGTGGGGACTCTCAGGTCCTTGGTCACACTACCATTTCCCTATTTCTATTTCCAACACACATCAAATAAAAAAAAACAGGGTTTACCATGGCTGAAGCAAGCACTATCTACTCAAATTATTAAATATTTATTTGAAGATTCCCTTCTGTTGTGTATGTAAACATTTTATGGGATTATTATGTTACTGACCCTACCCTGATTGGTGATTGTGTCCTACCCTAGGGTGTGACCTGGCATTCTGCCCCCAACCTAGGGTGGTACCTGATTCTGCTTCCACCACTGGGTGGTATCTGATACCACCATTGGGTGGTACCTGATTCTGGGGGATAAAAACAAGGGTCTGTGGAAGGCGGGGGGCTTTTGGCTGGAACTGATGCTGAGGTTTTGGACTTCAGTCTTGTCAACCAAATAAAGCTAATATTTCCACAAGCCTGACTGTCTGCGAGCTGTTTACCCACCGCTTCACCTTAGAACTGCTGACTGAACAGGGTCTCCGAGCTGGAGGGGAAAGACCTCATCCTCCATCCCTCCATTAGTCAACCTCTTCAGGGACTGACTTGCAACATTATGGCACCTGAACAGGGACCCAAACAGGCTGAACCTGGACCCTCAATAGATGTAAGTGAAATACTACATTGGAAATTTTCTCTGCTGACCATTAAATGGTTTCTGTGGTTAGTCATGTGGATTCTGCCACCTTTTTGCTTATGCATTGGTTCACTATTATAGAAATGGATTATTCCATTTTGTTTAAAACTAATTGGTTTTGATCTAAGGACAATCACTGCAGTTGGATGTTTGTGGTCTATATTTCAAATGAAAATTGCATTGTCTCCATCTGTCATAGTTTGTGGAATTTCTGTGTTGGCTCACGTTGTTACTGTGAGCATAGTTATCGGCTGGTATTTAGGAAATAGAAAGTGTAGAAATGGTGAGGCTAAAACCAGTATGAATAATAAGGAAATCTTTCTGATGAAAATTCAGACCAACATGCAGGCTTACAAATCCAGCCCCACCATCAACAATATAGGGATTTTTGCTGGAAGAAAATCAACTCGAAAAGTTAAGCCTGATTCTAGAGAATCGCATGACAGTAATGACTCAGATAATGATCAACCTCCGGTGCTAACTCCATAAGTGAGGCCTGATTCTATTCACAAAATTGAATTGCATAACAGTGCAGATTCAGATGATGAACCATACGCATGGCCTCAGAGCTCTATTCAGAGTAATTTTGCTAATACGGCTTCATCCCCTTTACATGGGGTAAATGTTTCTAACTATGTACCCTATCAGATGGAAGAATTAGATCGGTTTAAAAAAGCATGTAAAGAGTATGGTCCAAAATGACCATACAGTGTGGAGTTACTAAGACTTTGCAGTAATAACTCATCCTGGACTTGTACAATTTTAAAAGAATCGCTGAAATATGCCTGTCATCTAAACAGTGAACTGAATGGGATATGTACTATTCAGAAGGCGTAAAAGCCAAATTATATAGCCTGGATGGTACAAAAAAACAAGTGGCAGGTGTTACTCTATTATATGAATTGTTGATGGCAGAAAATCAATTTGTAAATATTCAGACACAAGCAGCTTTACCTAAAGAAATCTTAAATTTAGTTAGGGATATTGCATTGTCATCATGGGAAAAAATTGATTCTAACAGCATTGGTAGAGGAAACTCTTTTAAACTTAGCGAAGGCCCTATGAGTCATATGCAGAGTTTGTAGGTAAGATTAAAGATGTTCTGAAATTACAAGTCGAAGATGAGGAGATGATAAACTTCCTTGTAAAATCTTTGGCTTATCATAATGCAAATTGGGCCTGTAGATTAGTATTGAATACATTAAATGAAAAGGCAGATGTGAATGATTTCTTTTATGCCTATATGAATGTCTATGGGGAACCCCACCCCCACCCCACTTAGACTCAGTACAAACCTTCCCAGTTACCAAGGGAATGATGCCTTACTCTCCTCGAGGACAGGGTACTTTCCATAAACCAGGTCTTTGCCCAAAATGCAAAAAGGGTCACCAGTGGGCAAAAGATTGCAGATCCGGAAACCTCATTGATAATAACCTAAGTAGAAGTTTCAACACAATCCCCAGGAGACAAATCACCTGCTACCATTGTGGAAAACAGGGGCATAGCAAAAGAAATTGCCATTTCCTTATAAATTCAGCTCCTCAAGGGCACATGTACAAGATGCAAGGAAATGCCCACAGGGCCTCCCCCCAGGCCCTTCCAAGTTAGGGGCAAAGTTCACAGACAATAATCCTTCCAAACCCAGCCCAAGAAAATTCATTATGATAAGGGAATTAATTCACTCCACATCAGGGAGTGCCGGATTAGACACTTTATGCCCAGAGGACATTACAATTTACCCAGAATCATGCCCTTACATGTTTGAAACTGGCATTGTGGACCTGCCACCTCCAGATACTATGGGTTTGGTTCTTGGCAGAAATTCCCTCAATATAAAGGGTATATCATTAACCACTGGTGTCATTGACTCAGATTCTATGAGAGAAATCATTGTACTTATAATTGTACCAGTTACATGGACCTTTAGAAAAGGAGAATGATTGCCCAGATAGTAATAGTGCCTTATGTCAAATTTGGGACTTCATATAAGACTAGAATTGGAGGTTTGGAAGCACAGATCCGGTGTTGCTCAAAACCCAGTCGTGGCTCTGGTTACTAAATTTAAAGATAAACACTCAATGATCAAACTTCACTTGGAAGGGCAACCCTTTGACAGAATGATAGATACGGGTACTCAGGTTACCATAATTACTGATAAAGAATGGCCAGAAAATTGGCCTCTTCAGGAAATCCCGTATTCACTAGAAGGAGTAGGAGGCCTGAGCTCCTGTCTGTTGAGTACGAGGACTATGATATTTTACGGCCCAGAAAATCAAAAAGGGATAATCAGACCTCACATGGGCCCATTTTCACCATCCCTGTGGGGCCATGAGCTACACAAACAGTGGAAAGCAGAATTCCACATCCCATTAGCTCCAGAAGAGCCCAAACCTTCTTTTGATTTAAAAACCTAACATTTTTAGTAGGGACCACCATAAAAACACCAGCACCAATAAAAATAAAATGGAAATCTGACAAACCAATTTGGACAGGTCAGTGGCCCCTTAAAACTGATAAATTAAAGGTGTTGACAATATTAGTGGAGGAACAGCTAAGTTTAGGACACATTGAACTATCTTTTTCTCAATGGAATTCACCTATATTCACTATAAAAAAGAAATCTGGTAAATGGAGACTTTTGATGGATCTTAGAGCTGTAAATTTATCCATGATACCTATGGGCAAATTGCAGACTGGTTTACCATCACCTATAGTTATTCCAAAGGTATGGCCACTAATTATAATTGATCTGAAAGACTGCTTCTACCATATTCCTATCCACCCAGATGATAAAAAAGTTTTGCATTCTCAGTTCCTTCTCTCAATAATACCCATCCCTGCAGGCATTTCCAATGGACTGTTCTCCCCCCAAAGCATGCTGAATTCCCCAATAATGTGCCAGTTTTTTGTGGATAAGGTTTTGAGCCCTGCTCGTGAAAAACTTCCTCAAACTATGATATTTCATTATACAGATTATATCTTGCTCACAATGAACAATGAAACAGATTTACAGGACTTATACTCTTATGTTATTGATTGTTTACAAGCATCAGGACTGAAAATAGCTTTAGAAAAAATACAGATAATGCCATCGTATCAATATTTGTGTTTTATTTTGGACTGGATGTCAATACATCCACAAAAAAATTTCTATCAAAAAAGAAAACCTCAAAACTCTTAATGATTTTCAGAGACTTTTAGGTGACGTAAATTGGCTCTGCCCTGCACTAGGAATCTCGAATGCAGAGTTGTCTAATCTGTTTAAAACATTGGAGGGCGATCCTGCTTTATATAGCCCGAGAAACTTAACAATAGCTGCCAAATATGAATTGGACATCTTCATGAGCAGATTACAAAAATCGTTTTTCTTAAGATTCATCCCGGGAGAAAAGGTATTTCTGTTCATCTTCCCTACTATAGAAACCCCCATGGGGGCCTTGATGCAACAGTCAGGACCTTTGGAATGGGTGTGTTTCCATAACAAACAGCCTCACTCAGTTGTCCCCTACTTGGCACTGATTTTAGAGATTATTATCAAGGCAAGACTCAGATCTATATCTTTACTAGGTTTTGACCCAGATATAATATTTTTGCCAATACCAAAAAAGGAAATTGAGTCAATATTGCCTCTTAATGAATTTCTACAAAGGGCCCTCTCAGATGTCACAGGAGAAATATCCTCCCATTATCCAGCAGGAAAAACTTGGGAATTTTTTTTTAAAGAAAACTCAGTTTGTTATTTCTTCAATTGTTCAGGATTCTCCTATACCCAATGCCAAGGTTTTTTACATCGATGGATCCCAAAATGGAAAAGGAGGAATAACCTGAGACAACAACATTAATATGACCATAGATACTAAATATAAATCTGCACAGAAAGTTGAATTAGCAACGTTAATTTACCTATTAGAAAATGTATCTGAAGCCATGAATATAGTTTCTGATTCTTTGTATGTGGTAAATTTATGTCATGTGATAGCCACTGCTTCCCTTAATGCTAAAAACCCAATCATACAGAACTTACTTAAACAATAACAGCAGCTTCTTCAAAAACGAACTGAGCCCATCTTCATCATGCATATTAGAGCCCACTCAGGTCTTCCAGGACCGATGGCTCAAGGAAATAAAACTGCTGACTTGCTAGAAATGCCTATATTTAAATCACCTGTAGAGGAACATTCAGCCCTATACACAAATGCTCGCCGTTTTCATGTGAATTACCAAATTCCATGGAGGCAAGCTAGAGAAATTGTAGAAAACTGCAACATATGTGCACAGTTAACAAAAATGACTCACATAGCAGGAGCAAACCCAAGAGGCTTACAGTCTAATGAACTTTGGCAAATGGATATAACTCAAACAGATTTATTTCCAAGAAAACCTTATCTTCATGTTGTGGTGGACACTTATTCTTGGTTTATGTTGGCGATTCCTATGTCTTCTCAAAAATCTAAGTCTGTTTGTAGTTTTCTTTTACAATGTTTTTCTGCGATGGGTATTCCATATTCTATAAAAACTCATAATGGGACATCCTATGTTAGCAAAACTTTTGAATTTTTTTGTAAAGAATGGCAGATAAGACATCTGAAAGGAATTCCTTACATTTGTAGGGAACAGGCCATTGTAGAAAGGACTCACAGAACCTTAAAAACTCAATTACAAAAATATAGAAAAAGAGGTTTATCACCAACAGATTTGCTATCTTTGACTCTTATCACACTAAGTTACTTAAACTTACCCCAAGGGGAAAGTTACACTGCAGCGGAAAGACATTTTAAAGAAGATATTCAGAGACAAGAAACAACCCATAAACCTATGTGGATCAAGGAGGATGAAAAATGGATAGCTGGATATCTTCTCCTGAGAGGAAGGGGTTATGCCTATGTTTCTGCAAATGACAACCCTCCCAAGAAATTTTGGGTTCCATTATGCCTTGTTAGAAATCGGGCTAGCACAAATGATCAGGTTCAGGCTATAAACTCCCCTTCAGAGAAAAAACAGAATACTCAAGACATTAACAACAGTAATATTGCTGAGGTCTCTGGGGCAGGGAAAAAGGATTTATCTGTCACACCACACATTGAGTGAGACTGATGGTAGTGATAAACCCTTACACTCTGAGATGCAAAAGGAAAGACAGGAACCTGTCTTAACTGGGCTACAAAATATAGGAAACTCTTGCAGCATGAAATCAATATTGCAATGCTTGTCTAATATTTCAGATTTGACTCAGTATTTTTATCAAGATCATTATAAAAAGGATATTAACAAAAAAAATCCAATGGGACATGAAGGTAAATTAGCCGAAGAATTTGGTCGGCTCATCAAAACCATGGGAAATGGATTTCATAGATATATTAACCCTGAAAGCTTCAAAGTAACAATTGGTTTATTTAATGACCAGTTTGCTGGACACAATCAGTAGGATCCACACGAACTACTGATGTTTCTAATAGAGGGACTACATCAGGACTTGCTTACTGTAAATCTAATGACAGACAAAACTACATCTTATGGAAAATGAAAATTATGAACAATTTAGTCCAGAACATTAAAAGGCTCACAAATCTATTATTTATGATCTCTTTCAAGGACAATTCAAATCTATACTACAGTGTCTCACATGCCACCAAAAGTCTGAGGCTTATGAGATATTTGTTCATTTGTCTCTGGCTATCACATCTACAGATAAATGTACATTACATGAATGCCTCTCTGAATTTTTTAAAGAAGAAGAGTTAAGGGATTACAAAAAAGTTCAGTACAATAGCTGCAAAACTAGAAGAGATTTTTTCAAAGAAATCGTATTTATGGAAACTGCCACCAGTACTTATAATACACTTGAAACGTTTTGCTTTTGATGATAAACAAATAAAAAATTGCAGACATATGTGGATTTTCCTATAGATGACCTCAATTTAGTAGAATTTACTTCAGAGAATAAAAGCAAGATTAAGAAATACAACTTATCAGTGTCAAACCATTATGGTAAAGTTCACTATGGACACTGTACTTCATACTGTAAAATTGCTGCAAAACAACACTGGATCAAATTTGATGACAAGAAGATCAAAAAAGTCCCTAGTACATTGGTGAAATTCACAGCAGCATACATCCTGTTTTATACTTCTTAAAGATCTACAATGAACACCAGATAATCATTTCACTTCCTTATCAGTTGCTATTAATGCTTTATGATTCTTTCCGCAAGAATGATCAATGAATAGGATTAGAAATTCCCACTGTGTTTCCTTGTATGGTGGATTTATGTCTTAATTTCATTATTGCTCTATGTCTCAGTTAATCAGGAAATTTTACAATTTAATATAGTCAAGGTTCACCTGAAAGAAAAATTTCTCATCATATTAATGTTTTTCTTTCTAGATATACTCATTTAACGACTTTCACTCTTTTTATTTTAACATCATTGCTTTATTTTTCTCAATTTAGGATTTAAGATGTTGACATAATGATACTTTTTAGGTGGACTTTCTTCACAGTGCTTCTCGCCTATGATTGACTATCATAGAGTTACTGTTATACAATAACTTTGTATATATACTGTTATACACTTATAGTAGAGTTTTCCATGTTTGTATTATGCATGAAATTCTCTTTCAGATCTGCTCTGCTCTGCCATTTAATTTTTTTTGAATTTGAAATGATTAATCTAAACAGTTGCTGGCTATTACATTTTAAAGCACTTTTAGTTGATTCAGCTGAATTCTTTTTTCTTTTGCTCTATTTTGGATCATTTTCAACAAATATGAGTAAGTGTTATGGCAATATTTTTTGTGAAGTCTGTATGTGTATATCTTGTTCAGTGTCTGTTTTGCATATTTTGTATATAGTTCCCTTTTTCCTAACTTTATCTTCCCCAATTTAGTCTTCCTTATCCTTTCTTCTCTCTTCCTAGTCCTTAACATTTAATTTTCAGAATTCCCTTCACATGTGCAACTCATCTCCTTTACCCACAACTACAAGCCTCCTGATCTCAGCCTGAGGAAGAAATCCATGACTGTTGAAGTTTTGTACCATGTTTGCTGCAAACTTGTTGGAAATGAAGCCACCTGGAATTTGTGTCACAATATAACCCCAGAGAAAAGATCCATGGATAAGAACCACAGTCTCTGGATCCCAGTAAAACTGTGCTATCTAAATTTTTGGTTTTCCATCCACATACACAGTGCTATTGTTGACCATTTCTACAATGGCTAACCCACAATTGCACCAATCCTAAAGGAAATGTAGAAGCCCAACCAACTCATGATGTAATGATGTAACGCTTGGGAATGCCCCAACACATGGATGACTGTACTGGCCTTCCTTCTTCTGTACTAGGCTTCAACCCGCTTTTCCAGACCCATCAAGTGTCTTTTGCCAGTCTTTTCAGAGTTCTAGACCCCTCATCTTTACAGATTGGTATTGGACTCTGTAGAAATTTCACCTTTTGATTTTTTTTATAATTGTAATCCTTTGAATTTATATTTGGTACTACACTTCTTTTGACTATTGTAATTAATGTTTTTCTATTTTAATTTTTAATCTTAGGAATTGATGTTGTATTACATTAGGGTTTTGCTTTCTTGACTTTAGGTTAGTGGGATAGATATTGTCTATAATTTCCTAAATGATATTTTTTTCTGTTCTCAGGGTTTTTTGCGTGGGCGTATCATTGGCAAAATACTAGGTTTATAGGAGGTTCCATCCATTTTGGATGGATCCTCAAGTTGTTTATTTACACAGGAGGGTCTCTGCCTTAAACATTTTGTTTTGGTTTGTGACTTAAGCTCCCATCTAAATAATCAACCGTATTGGTACATCAATTTCGAACATCATATGTACTTCAGCCTGGGTTAAGAACTTGGATTAAATTAAGAAGCCTATTGATCATCACTGCAGTGGCCCCCAACTGTGCAGGCGGTATATGCTTCTTCCTCCAAAATAAGGGCCTAATTCAATGCCCTCAAAGATGGGCTTTCTGGTCTACCTGAAAATGAATGGAAAATAGGTCTGGAGAGATAGCATGGAGATATGGCATTTGCCTTTCATGCAGAAGGTCATTGGTTCGAATCCCGGTATCTTCCAGGAGCGATTTCTGAGTGTGAAGCCAGGAGTAACTCTTGAGCGCTGCCAGGTGTGACCCAAAAACCAACAACAACAACAGCAACAACAACAAATAAAGAAAAGGTGCTTCTTCCCGCCTGCTACACAACCTTTCTGGCATCTCTTTGAAGGATCTATGTACGTCATAGATTTATCTTCTCAGGAGCTTTTAGTTGATTCCTTGATACATGTTTCTGGTTATAGACACCCTGTGTTTCCGTTAGAAGTTTTTCTTTACATTTTCCTGTGATGCACTTATGCAAACAGCCGCTCTTTTATTATTGACTAGTTTTTCCTTTAATAATTGTAGACAATATTGTTTTTTACTAAAAACAAATGGGGGAATTGTTGTGTATGTAAACATTTTATGGGATTATTATGTTACTGACCCTACCCTGATTGGTGATTGTGCCCTACCCTAGAGTGTGACCTGGCATTCTGCCCCCAACCTAGGGTGGTACCTGATTCTGTTTCCACCACTGGGTGGTATCTGATCCCACCATTGGGTGGTACCTGATTCTGGGGGATAAAAACAAGGGTCTGTGGAAGGCGGGGGCTTTTGGCAGGAACTGATGCTGAGTCTTTGGACTTCAGTATTGTCCAGCAAATAAAGCTAATATTTCCACAAGCCTGACTGTCTGCGAGCTTTTTTACCCACTGCTTCATCTCAGAACCATTGGCTGAACAGGGTGGCAGACGCATGCTTCGAGCTGGAGGGGAAACACCTCATTCACCATCCCTCCATCAGTCAACCTCTTCAGGGGCTGACTTGCAACAAATATATTCTCATCTGTTAATCTCTGTTTTCACTTGCTTGGAGAGTGCAATTTCCTCCTTGAAGATGCCTGCAGTCTCAAAGTCCTGGAGTGTTTTGCCTACGTTTTGTTCTATATATCTTATGGTTTTGGGTCTGATATAGAAGTCTTCAATCCATTTGGCTTTTACCTTCACACATGATGTTAACTGGGGGTTTATGTTCAATTTTTTTTGCAAGTGGCTAGCTTTTGTGCCAACACCACTTGTTGAAGAGGCTTTCTTTGCTCCATTTAGGATTTCTTGCTCCTATATCAAAAATTAGGTAATTGTATGTCTGGGAAACATTCTCTGAGTATTCAAGCCTATTCTACTGATCTGAGGTCCTGTCTTTATTCCAATATCATGCTGTTTTGATAACTATTGTTTTGTAGTACAGTTTAAAGTTGGGAAAAGTAATTCCTTCCATATTCTTTTTCCTATGATTGCTTTAGCTATTCTAGGGTTTTTATTCCAAATAAATTTCAAAAGTGCCTGATCCACTTCTCTGAAAAATGTCATGGGTATCTTTAGAGGGATCACATTAAATCTGTACAGTGCTTTGGGGATTATTGCCATTTTGATGATGTTAATCCTGCCAATCTATGAGCAGGGTATGTGCTTCCATTTCTGCATGTCCTCTCTTATTTATTGTAGAAGAGTTTTGTAGTTTTCTTTGTATAGGTCCTTCACATTTTTAGTCAAGTTGATTCCAAGATATTTGAGTTTGTGTGGCACTATTGTGAATGGGGTTGTTTTCTTAATATCCATTTCTTCCCAATTATTATTGGTATATAGAAAGGCCATTGATTTTTGTGTGATAATTTTGTAACCTGCCATATTGCTCTATGAGCTTATTATTTCTAGAAACTTTTTGGTAGAGGCTTTAGGGTTTTCTAAGTAGAGTATCATGTCATCTGCAAACAGCGAAAGCTTGACTTCTTCCTTTCCTATCTGGATTCTCTTGATAGCTTTTTCTTGACTAATCGCTATAGCAAGTACTTCCAGTGCTATGTTGAATAGGAGTGGTGAGAGAGGACAGCCTTGCCTTGTGCCAGAATTTAGAGGGAAGGCTTTTAGTTTTTCTCCATTGAGGACAATATTTGCCTCTGGCTTGTGGTAGATGGCCTTCACTATATTGAGAAAAATTCCTTCCATTCCCATCTTGCTGAGAGTTTTGATCAAGAATGGGTGTTGGACTTTATCAAATGCTTTCTCTGCATCTATTGATATGATCATTTTATTTTTCTTTTTCTTATTGTTGATGTTGTGTATTATGTTGATAGATTTACGGATGTTAAACCATCTTTGCATTCCTGGGATGAAACCTACTTGATTGTATTGGATGATTTTCTTAATGAGGCATTGAATCCTATTTGCCAGGATTTTGTTGAGGATCTTTGCATCTGTGTTTATCAGCGATATTGGTCTGTAATTTTCTTTTTTCTTTTTGTAGCATCTCTGTCTGGTTTAGGTATTAAGGTGATGTTGGCTTCATAAAAGCTATTTGGAAGTGTTCCTGTTTTTTTGATTTTATGAAAGAATCTTACAAGGATTGGTAATAGTTCCTCTTGAAAAGTTTGAAAGAATTCATTAGTGAATCCATCTGGGCCTGGGCTTCTGTTTTTTGGGCAGACATTTGTTACTGTCTTAATTTCCTCAATAGTGATAGGGGTGTTTTGATGTGCTACATCCTCCTATTTCAACCGTGGAAGATTGTAAGAGTCCAAGAATTTATCCATTTCTTCCAGGTTCTCATTTTTAGTGGCACAGAGTTTCTCAAAGTAGTTTCTGATTACCCTTTTAATCTCTGCCATATCAGTAGTTATCTCTCCTTTTTCATTCCTAATACGAGTTTTCGAGTTTCTCTCTCCCTCTTTGTTAGTTTTGCCAGTGGTCTATTAATCTTGTTTATTTTTTCAAAGAACCAACTTCTGCTTTCATTGATCTTTTGGATTGTTTTTCGGATTTCCACTTCATTGATTTCTGCTCTCAGCTTTGTTATTTCCTTCTGTCTCCCTATTTTTAGTTCTTTTTGTTGAGCACTTTCTAATTCTATGAGCTGCGTCATTAAGCTGTTCAGATATTCCCCTTATTCTTTTCTGATGTGTGATTGCAAAGCTATAAATTTTCCTCTCAGTACCGCTTTTGCTGTGTTCCATAGGTGGTGATCATTTGTGTCTCTATTGTCATTTGTTTCTAGGAAGGTTTTGATTTCCTTTTGATTTCTTCTCGCACCCACTGGTTATTCAGTATTAGGCTGTTTAACTTCCAGGTATTAAAGTTTTTCTTCTGTGTGCCTTTGTTGTTCACATATAATTTCAGGGTTTGTGGTCATCAAAGGTAGCCTGTAAAATTTCTATCCTCTTGATATTATGGAGGTATGTTTTATGTGCTAGCATGTAGTCATCCTGACTAATGTCCCATGTACATTGAGAAGAATGTGTATCCAGGCTTTTGGGGTGGAATGACCTGTATATATCTACTAGGCCTCTTTCTTCCATTTCTCTTTTCAGGTCTAGTATATTCTTGTTGGCTTTCAGTCTGGTTGACCTATCAAGTGTTGACAATGCCAGGTTATTGTGTTGTTACTGATAATATTTTTCAGATTCGTCAAAAATTGTATTAAATATTTTGCTCGCCCCTCATTCTGTGCAATATGTTTAGAAGAGTGATATCTTCCTGCTGTACATATCCCTTGATTAATACAAAATGTCAATCTTTGTCCCTCACAACTTTCCTGAGAATAAAGTTTGCATCATCTGATATTAGTATGGCCACTCCTACTTTTTTATGGGTGTTGTTTGCTTGGATGATTTTCCTCCAGCCTTTTATTTTGAGTCTATATTTATTCTGACTATTCAGGTGCATTTCTTGTAGGTAGCAGAAGTTTGGATTAAGTTTTTTGATCGATTTAGTTACTCTGTATCTCTTAACTGGTGCATTTAGTCCTTTGAAATTGAGAGAAAAAATTGTCCTGGGATTTATTGTCATCTTTATATCAAAGTTTGGTGAGTCTGTTGGTCAGTCTTGTCTTAAAGTAGGTCTTTCAGTTTTTCTTCTAAGACTGGTTTTGAGTCTGTGAAGTTTCTAAGTTGTTTGTAAAACCATGTATTGTTCCTTCAAACCTGAAAGTAAGTTTTCCTGGGTGCAGTATTCTATGCAAAGAATTTATTTCATTGAGTTTTGTCACATGTCCCACCACTGCTTTCTGGCCTTGAGTGTTTCAAGTGACAGGTCTGCAGTAAATCTCAAGGATGTTCCCTTGTATGTAATTTCTCTTTTCATCTTGCTGCTTTCAGAATTGTCTTTATCTGTGAGATTCATCATTGTGACTAGAATGTGTCTTGGGTTATTTTTCCTGGGGTCTCTTTTAGTTGGTAATTTTCAGGCATGCAGGATTTGATCGCATGTATTCTTGAGCTCTGGTAGTTTCTCTTTAATGATGTTCTTGACCATTGATTTTTCCTGGAGATTTTCTTCCTGGGTCTCTGGGACTGCAGTGATTCTTAAGTTTTTTCTGTTGAGCTTATCATAGACTTCTATTTTTATCTGTTCCAGTTCTTTGAGTAAATTTTCCATTGTTTGATCATTTGCTTTAAGGCTTTATTACAATCTCTTTTGCTGTATCAAGTTGTTATTCATCTCATCTTCCAGTGTACTAATTCTATCCTCAGCTGCTGTTAACCCATGGGAAAACTCATCCATGTTTTTCTTCAATTCATCTACTGAGTTTTTCAAACCTGTTATTTGACCTGAAATTTCAGTTTGGAGTTTTCTCATTTCTTTTTTTTTAATTATCTTTATTTAAACACCGTGATTACAAATATAATTGTAGTTGTATGATTACAGTCATGTAAAGAACAGCCCCCTTCACCAGTGCAGGATTCCCAACACCAATTTCCCAGATCTACCTACTCCCCAACTCACCCACACCTGTACTCGAGACAAGCTTTCTTTTTCCCTCATTCATTCACATTTTTATGATAGTTTTCAGTGTAGTTATTTCTCTTACTGCACTTATCACTCTATGTGGTGAGCTTCATGTCATTAGCTGCACCTACATGGAAAGATGGGGGAAGTAAGGGTTGGGACTGAGGCAGTAAAATATTAGAAATGAGCTTTGTAGGGCAGTATTAAGGTCACAATACAAGATGGATATTATGGATATATAGAATATATGCATACAATACTATCAATATGAAAACAAGGAGAAAAAATTTCCACTGACTCTCCCAACATAAACCAGTGCTAGAACGGCCACCCTCCTCCCAGAGCGCATTTCCATTAGTGTAGGGAGAGGTAGGGGGAAAGCCTGTTGATCCCTATAGAGTCCACCTAGACGGCATAGAGGGAAGACCTGAAGTCCAGGGGAGAAAAACCCTATACCTGGCAAGAGCTGGTCTCCAGAATCAAGGAGGAAACTGGAAGCCAGATGTCTGCTCACCCTCCTCCCCATGCACCTCCTCCCTGGAGTATGGAGGAAGGGGGGAAGCCTGAGGACCACTAAGAGTCCACCTGAGCCCACTTCTGGTCATCTGAGCTGGCACCCAGGAAGGCCTGTAGTCAGGGGAAAAAGACGAGGATGGCTGGGGGCCTGCCAAGCCTCCCAGCACTCCCCACGCTAGGGAGAAATGCTCTGGTACGGGGCCTCCCCAAACCCTATACCTGTCAAGGGCTAGCTGTTTCCTACTTTTTAGATTAGAGGAGCCATCTTGATTTCTGTAAATATGGGGTATACTTCAAGATTACTCCATTGGTAAAGCTGTAGATTGCTTCTTACAATGTGCAGAAATGGAATTCGGGGGTTACAAGATTATAATCCTTGGTGTCTGTAGGCTGGCTCAGCAGAAAAGATGCAGGGAGCATGGCCACTGTTCTTTATAAGTCTCTGTGTTCCCAGTCACATGGCAGGAATTGGCCCCACCTTCGTTGAGCGGGAACATCTTACCGGGTGTGGGTCCTGAAGAGATTATAGCCCTTGGTGTCTGTAGGCTGGCTCAGCAGGAAAGAGTCAGAGAGCATGGCGGCTGTTCTTTATAAGTCTCTGTGTTCCCAATCACATGGCAGGAATTGGCCCCACCTTTGTTGGGCGGGGACATCTTACTGGGTGTGGGTCCTGGAGAGATTATAGTCCTTAGTGTCTGTAGGCTGGCTCAACAAAAAAGAGCGAGTTTTCTCATTTCTATCGTCATAGTCTCTTGATTCTTATTAGTGTTCTCTTCTATATTTTCTTTGAGTTCTTTTAACCTTCCATATTTCGACTCTAAACTCCTTATCTGAGAGACTGACTAGCTGGTTGGCCATGTTCTGGTCATCTGAGTTGCCATCTTCATTCTCTATGTTTGTTCTGGCCTGTGTTTTTTCCCCACTGTCACACCTGTATTGTGGATTTTTCTACATGTTGTGCTTGTATTCATTGGCTAAATAAATTCATTGGCTCCTCTGGCTCCTCCCTCTCTGGGCGTATCAACTCACCTCCAGAGAAGGCTAGCCGTGTGCAGATGAAGCCACACACAGGATGAAATCCAGCCAAGAATGCAGCATAGCACAGGAGACAGTCAGAGATAGGTGCTGGCACCTGAGTTCCAGCAGAGTTCAGCGGCTTCCCCCTTTCAGGCATATCCACTCACCTCCAGGGAAGGCAAGCCATGTGCAGATGAAGCCACGCACTGAATAAAATCAGGCTCCAGGGAAGGCTAGCCATGCACAGATGAAGCCACACCAGGATGAAATCAGGCTAAGAATGCAGCAGAGCACAGGAGACCATCAGATATAGGTGCTGGCATCCTCCATTACATTTCTTGTCAGTTACACAATACTACAAAAGGTGATATTTCAAACATTCCACAGGTCTGCATAAATTCTAATACACACCATATGGTCCCCTTTCCTTGCACCCCTTATCTCAGTTCACCTCCCAGTGGAATTTCAGAGATGTCACCACACCAGGAAGTGTTTTACAGTTTGCCTGCCAGAAGCTAAGAAAAGGGGGGGATGGAGGTGCCTGCTGAATCAAAGAGTGGCAGGACAATGTCAGGTGCCTTTAGCAGCAGGAGGCCCTAGAAATGGTGATTAATTGCTTTTATACTAAGCTGCAAGGCCAAAGGTGCCCCGGGGCAGTGAATCTTAGAAAGCAGAAGCTAACATCGTAGTTATAAAACTATGAACTTACTATTACTTGTTAATGTTAGAACTACAAAAATTGAGGTGAGTCAATCAGTGAATTTTTGGAGGTTGCTTTTATTTCAGATGCGTCTGGGTCAGACACAAAAAGTTATGTCTGACCCCCAGCTTAGGGGTGAGCAGGTTTTTATACCTTTCAGATCATTCCATTACAACTTAGTCAGTTACACAAAACTACAAAGGATGATATCCCAACATTCCATAGGTTTACGTTAATTCTAGCACACATCACACAACCCCCTTCCCTGGCCACTTATCTAGCTTGGCTGCCAGCGGGGGCAGAGGTGCCTGGAACCCTAAGGCAATGTCAGTTGCCTTTGGCAATCAGGGGGCCCTAGGAATGGTAATGAATTACTTTCTTACTAAGCTGCGGGAGTCTTGGAGCCAAAAGATGTCTGGGCAGTACATCTAAGAAAGCAGAATCTAAATGCGTAGTTGTATCTAATAAACTATAAAACTATAGAACAACTAAATAAACATTACATTTGGAATCATCGCTATATAACATTTTAGTTCACATAATTTTTCAATTACTATATTTTTGTGTAACTTTTTAATGTTTACTTTAAATAGAATAATTGTCGGGGCTCGGCGAGATAGCACAGCGGTGTTTGCCTTGCAAGCAGCCGATCCAGGACCAAAGGTGGTTGGTTCGAATCCCGGTGTCCCATATTGTCCCCTGTGCCTGCCAGGAGCTATTTCTGAACAAACAGCCAGGAGTAACCCTTGAGCACCGCTGGGTGAGGCCCAAAAACCAAAAAAAAAAAAAAAAAAGAAAAAAAGAAAAAGAAAAAGAATAATTGTCTTATTTTTTTGTTTTGGTAGTTTCTATGTATCATCACTAAATTATCTGTACACTTGTATTCTAAAATAAAATTTTCTGTTAAAAATTTAAAGTTAACACATATTTTTGTTGATTTTATCTTCTTTTATTTTCCTCTCCTAGGGTTCATTGGTTTCTCACAAAAATAAAGATTACTTTCTCCCTTAAGCAATTAGTTCAGTTGTCATTTGGATTCATTACTTTGTTCTTTTTGCCTCTTATTATGATGTACTTTTTCTATCTCATGTTTTCTGTATTTTTAGCTTACTGATTTTTATTGCAGTATATCTTTTAGCAGCTTTTGAAGAAAGAGAAAGTATAGCAATTGAAAAGTCCGGACGACCCGACCCCCCCCCCCGTTGCCCAGCACAGAATAGTGAAAAAGGCACGTGCTCAGCAAATTGCAGGCAAGTTCTAATTTTAATCTGATCGATCAGAGGTTCGAAACATGCTCAGAGCAGAGCAGAGGTTGCGAACCCCGAGGTCTGAAATCAGGGGGGTTTTATACAGTTTTCAGGTGGGCTGTGTTATTTTTACAGTGGAAACAGGAATGGGCTTTGATATGGGGGAATCCAGAGATATTGGGGGTAGGTGTGAGTAGGGATCCAGACTTCAAGTCTCCAAGATGTCTTCAGGACGATTAATGCAGGGTCTGTAAAACCATGGGGAGCCAGCAAATGGATCAGCACCTGTAGCTCAGTAGATAAGAGACAAGCAGGTAGTTAACATAAGGATAAATTGAGGGGAGGGTGAGGGGGGAACATTGCATTGCATGAGAAAGAGACAGACAACTCCCATCAGGAATGTGTAGGGGAAAATATGTTTTTCACTTCTTTCATTTCCCACTCCTTCTTGTTAATAATTCTAATCTTAGAATTAACACAGAAGTAACCACTGCTAGCCAAGAACATTGAAGGGATTTTGGGCAGACGGTTTCTCTTCTGTAACTACTTCCTGCTGAGGTGGGGCGGAGTTGGTTTCAGGGGTTAAGTTCAAGGTGCAGCAAGTGGTTACTCAGAGTTTTGTGGGTACTTCCTGATATTGCTGTCTTAGCACCATTAGCTTAACTTCCCCCACTTGAGTGCGGATAAAAGTTGCAACTCTGTTTACGATACAGGGTCCTACTGCAACTATTAAGAGTACACTTAGCAGTGGACCAAGTAGAGGCAGGAGGTAGGGGAGGATTCCTCCCCATAGAGACCATAACGGTTGATCATAGAGTTCCTCCCTTCGCTTTGCTAATTCTTCCTGGTGTTTCTTTATTCTGTCTCGTACTATTCCGGATTTATTAACATAAAAGCAACATTCTTCTTGTAAAGCTACACACAATCCTCCTTTCTTGGCTAGGATTAATTCTAGTCCCCTCCGATTTTGCAGGACCACCCGGGCGAGTGAGTCATGCTGGTCTTGTAGGTCCTGGATAGACTTGTAAACCTGCTGGATGTCTGAGGCCAGTCGATCAGATAACTTATTATACCGGTCCAATAAAACTCCTAACCCTGCAGCTCCCGTTCCTAATCCTCCGACCACCCCTAACGCAGCCAGCAGGGGTAGTAATACTACAGTCCTATGAGTTCGGTGTCCTCCCAGGAGGTCTATGCTGGGAAGAGGGACTGGTTCAGTTCCTGGGAGAACATCAATGTTGGGTAGCAGGAAGGCAGGTGCACAAATGCCTGTGCTATTTCTGGGTAACACTGGATAAGCCAAATTTCCTCCACAGACCCAGACCTGTCCTGGGGGGAGGCATCCCAAGTCCAACGAGACTTTGGAGATGTTAGAGCACCTTGTTGTTGGTACTTGCCCTAAATCTATGGTTAGTGAGTAATTTCTAACATAGCAAGTGGAGGAGTCAAATCCCTGAGGGATTACTTTAAAGGGCTTGGTATAGGTGCAGTTTGAAAAGCTACTTATATTTGGTTTAGGCACACGTATTGCTAATGGCCAATCATTACTCATTTTCATGCATAGCCAGCAGTCAGCCGCTAAGCTTGGGTTGGTTTGATTTAAGAGCTTGTGAGTGTACTTTAGAATGTCGTGTATATTTGAATCCAGATCCTCATTTAGCACCCTAGCTTGAAGGGAGGGGTGCTTGGGCCAGTTTGGCATTAGGTTATAAACTTCCTTTTCGGCCCATTTTATGGCTTCCTTTTCTTTTTCTTGATCTGTGGGCCCTCCCCCATCTGATATATGTAAAGGGGCTTTTAGAGGCCAGCAGACCACATCTCCAATATTTGCTAGACAATGTGCTGCCCCGTATGGAGTTTTAAAAGTTTCAGGACCCCACTCACCTCCCGTGCTTCCCTTGTAGGTATCAGTTAGTTTCGCCACCAGGTGGAGTTGGCCATTTTTAACGCACTGCTGATAGGTTATAGCACCGTGAGTGTACCTGAGTTAGCTCTACACATCCTGGGGGGCAGGTTCCTTTCGTGTCCAGGGGAAGGGGTTGGGGTTTTTTGCTTACATACCCACTGAGCCTTGATTTCACCTGTGGAAGCTGATGGCTTGAGCTGGAGATAGGCCGTTTTAGTGCCACGGTCGACTGCCTGTGTAGCTTGGTACTCAGGTTTGAACTGATGACCTCCGGGGCAGTCACAGGGGTTACCGTAGAGAGTCCTTAACAGCTTTTGGTGATCCACTGGCCGATCAAACCCCCCTAAGACTGGGGGCATTAGAAGTAACCACAGGAGTTGAGGTAGGAGGAGTAGTTTGCTGGCATTTAAGCAGGATTTTGAGCAGGTTTTCTGCTCGCTCCACTGCCCACTCATTCTGATTAAATTTTATTGGTGCTGGCTTTAAATGTGAGGCGTGTATCCATGCCGCAATACCGTCTACCTTAACTGCAGTAGGGGTCGTGAGGAGGACAACATACGGTCCCTTCCACCTGGGTTCTAATGTTAGAGCACGATGTCGCCGCACGAGGACTGAGTCTCCTGGCTTGTAGTTGTGTGGTACTGTCAGGTCCCCGGACTCATATGCTTGCTGAAGATTTTTCCTGATGCACTTTTGCAGCGTGGTGACAGCAGCCAGTTGGGCAGCCAAGGGGGAAGAGGAAGCAAGAGAAGGTTCATAAGTATCAGTTATAAATTTTACTGGGGGAGGAGCCCCATATAGGATTTCAAAAGGGGTTAAACTATACTGGGAGGGGAGAGGGGTGTTTCGAGCCCGGAAAAGGGCTGAAGGGAGGAGGGAAATCCAGTCACTTACACCAGTCTCGAGAGATAATTTAGTTAAAGTCTCCTTAATAGTTCTATTCATACGCTCTACCTGACCTGAGCTGTGGGGATGATAGGCACAATGTAGCTTCCAATTGATTCCCAGAGCCCTGGCCAATCCCTGACTTACCTGGGCCATGAAAGCAGGTCCGTTATCGGAACCGATTACCTGGGGAAGTCCAAACCTGGGGAAAATATCATCCAGAATTTTCTTAGATACCATTTGCGCAGTTTCATTTTTACAGGGGTAGGCTTCTACCCAGCCGTAAAAAGTGTCCACAAACACTAATAGGTATTTCAGTCCATATTTGGTGGGCTTGATCTCGGTGAAGTCAATCTCCCAGTGTTGTCCAGGTCGTGTTCCTCTTAATTGTTTTCCCATTTTGATTCTTCCAGGGTAGGCATTTACCAGCTGACATGGCTGGCACGACTTAACAACTTGTTCTGCAAGTCTTTTTATTTCCTCGGGGCACGTGTCCCCCAGCCAGTCTCTTGCAATTTCTAACATTTTCCTGGGCCCTAGGTGGGTGAGGCGATGGAGTGTTTTTAGGTACTCTTGAATTCTTGAAGTTCTCTCTTGTCTAGGTACTTCCTTGAGTGGCAACAACCTTCTTGCCTCTGGGTCAGGCTCTTCTATTTCTTCCGGATCTAGTTCAGCAATTCTTGTAGTTTTCCACTCCGGCTTGAGTGGAGGTATAGGGATGTCTTCTTTGACCCATACTAACACCTCCTCCTGAAGTGGCCTTGGTCCTGTGACGGGGCAGGGCAGTAGTCCCTCAGCTGCAGCCTTTGCCTCTGCATCTGCTTTTCGGTTCCCTGCTGCTACTGCTCCATTTCCTTTTTGATGCCCGGGGCAGTGAACGATGGCCAGTTCTTTGGGGAGTTGATGGGCAGATAATAATTCCAGTATTTCCTTTTATTTTTAATGTCCTTTCCTGCTGAAGTCAGCAGCCCTCGTCTTTGATAAATTATGCCATGGATGTGGGCAGTTCCAAAAGCATACCGACTATCTGTGTAGATGGTGGCTTTCTTCCCCTTTGCTAATTTTAAAGCTTTTGTTAATGCAATTAGTTCTGCCCGCTGAGCAGAAGTTCCATCTGGCAGCCGTTGGGTCCAAACCACTTTATGATTGCTTACTACTGCTGCTCCAGCTCTTCTTTCTCCTCCTTTTACAAAGCTGCTGCCATCTGTAAACCATATCACATCTGACTGCTTTAATGGCTGGTCCTGGAGGTCTTTTCTGGTACTGCTTTCCTCAGCCAGTATGTCTTGGCATTTGTGCAGTATCGGCTCTGCTTCTTCTTCGGGCAGCAGAGTGGCCGGGTTTAAGGTGGCGGGTACTCCAATATGAATTCTGTCTTTGTCTAGCAGAATACTTTGATAGTGTGTAATTCGAGCATTTGAGAGCCACCGGTCCAGAGGCTGGCGGATGATGCTTTCCAGTGCATGTGGGGCTACTATAGTTAACTTTTGCCCAAGGGAGATCTTGTCAGCATCTTTTACCAAAAGGGCCGCGGCTGCAATTGCCCTAAGGCACTTGGGCCAGCCACTAGCTACTGTGTCCAATTTCTTTGATAAGTAGGCAACTGGTCTTTTCCATGGCCCGAGTGTTTGGGTTAAGACACCTCTGGCCACCCCGCCTCTTTCTTCCAAAAATAAAGTGAATGGCTTACTCACATCAGGCAGAGCCAGCGTTGGGGCCGACAGCAGGGCCATCTTGATTGCATCGAAGGCTTGCTGGCAATCAGGAGTCCATTCAAATGCTGCATCTCCCTTTGTGAGATGGTATAGAGGTGTTGGCCAGGCTGGCGAAACCCGGAATCCACAAACGGCAAAACCCTGCTGTTCCCAGGAACTCACGCAGCTGGCGCCGTGTTGTTGGTGGCGGGATTTGGGCAACTACTTTTTTTCGAGCCTCCATCAGCCATCGTTTGCCATCATGTAGGGTATATCCTAGGAACGTTACCTCCTGTCTGCATAATTGGGCCTTCTTGGCAGAGGCCCGGTATCCCAGCTGGGCTAGCTCTTGTAGCAAATCTAGAGTGGCTTGCCTGCAACTGCCCTCGGTTTCGGCAGCGATCAACAAGTCGTCGACATACTGTAACATACTGTAACAGAGTTACCTGTGGGTGTTGTTCACGAAAAGCACTTAGGTCCTGATGCAAAGCTTCATCAAAAATGGTGGGGGAGTTTTTAAATCCTTGTGGGAGTCGTGTCCATGTCAGCTGGCCTGAGATGCCGGCCTCCGTGTCTGTCCACTCGAAAGCAAACAACGGCTGGCTAGCTAGGTGCAAGGGTAAGCAGAAGAAGGCATCTTTCAAATCCAACACAGTGTACCAAATTCTGTCTGGACTGAGGGTACTAAGCAGATTGTAGGGGTTGGGCACCGTAGGGTGAATGTCTTCCACCCAGGCATTAACTGCCCTCAAGTCCTGTACTGGTCTATAGTCCCCAGAGCTAGGTTTCTTGACAGGGAGGAGTGGAGTATTCCATTGGGACTGGCATTTTACCAGAATTCCTTGCTTAAAGAGCTTTCTGATGTGGGGAGTTATTCCCTGCTTTGCTTCTTGACTCATGGGGTATTGCCTGATTCTTACAGGGATTGTGGTTGCCTTTAATTCCACCACTACTGGTGCCTGTAGTTTTGCCAGCCCTAGTCCAGCAGTCTCGGCCCATGGTGCTGGTGCTATTTGTAACCACCAGTCCAGATCTGTTTTGGAGGTATGGATTTCTTCCTCAAATATTCTATACTCGTCCTCAGCTCTCATGGTTAAAATGGATGTTCCAATAGGTTGGACTTTTGGATTCCTAAAAGTTACCTCAGGGCCTGTTTCCTCAAAAGTAATTTGTGCCCTTAATTTAGTTAATAGGTCTCGACCCATTAAAGGTGAAGGACAGTCTGGAATGACCAGGAAGGAGTGCTTTATTTCTCCTCTCCCCAGATCCATTGTACGACTAGTAGTCCAGGGTCTGTACTTGCTTCCATTTGCTCCCTGTACTTAAATTAGTTTGTTTGCCAATGGCCCTAGTGGTTTCTTCAGGACTGACTATACTGCTCCTGAATCTAACTCAAAATCCACGGGAGTCCCCTCCACTTTAAACTTAGCCCTGAGCTCCGGGAGGGGATTGGAGCCCCGACCCCCTCATTCGGAGTCTATTGCTAGGGTCTTTGTTGAGCGAGGTTTTGGGGGTTGGAAGCACTCCCGTGCCCAGTGCCCTATCTGTCCACATCGAACACACTGGTCCTTCTCGAGCTTGCGTGGCTTCCGTCGTGATCCTAAATCGCGACGCGGGCCTGAGCTCCATCCCGGGTTCTTAGGTGGGCCCAGGTCCCTGTCTGCCCTTTCTGCACTGACTGCTATGGCCAGGGCTCGTGCTATTTCCTTAGTTCTTGTAATCTCTCTGATCTTCCTTCCGCTCTCTCTCTAATCTTTCTTTCTCTTCCTCTTCCTTCTTATGCTTTTCTCTCTCTTCTTCCCACTCTCTATATTCCTTTTCTAACCTTTCTTCTCTCTCTTCTTTTGTTTCTCTTTTCTCATATATCTTCTCTGCCTCTTTTAACACATCCTGCAAATTTTTGCCTTGTATGTTTTTTAGCCGCTGTAACTTCCTTCTAATATCTGTTGCTGACTGTCCTACAAAAGCCATGATTACTGATGCCTGATGGACCTCAAAAGCAGGGTCAAATCGGGTATATCGCCTATATGCCTCCATTAGTCTTTCTAGGAAGACAGCTGGTGGCTCCTCTGGCCCTTGTATTATTTCTTTTACCTTGGCTAAATTTGTGGGCTTTCTAGCAGCTTCCCGGAGACGTCTCATGAGTGTCTGGCGATAAGTGGACAGATGTTCCCTACCTCCAGGAGCGTTGGGGTCCCAGTCGGGTCTGCGCAAAGGAAAGATGTCATCTATTTCATCAGGCCTGTCGGTGATTAGAACACCATTCCCAATCACATTTTTCCGTGCTGCAGCCAGGATTCTGTTTTGTTCCTCAATTGTAAAAAGGGTCTTTATCAGTTGTTGGCAATCATCCCAGGTTGGTTGATGAGTGTTCATTAGGGAGTCAAAAAGGTTAATTAACTTAGTAGGGTCCTCTGAAAAAGAAGGATGATTTAGCTTCCAATTGTACAAATCAGAGGAGGGAAAAGGCCAGTACTGTAAGGTAGGCATATTTCCACCATGCCCATCGGGCAAAGGAACGTTGGGGACCACTGGTCTTAGTGGCATGATAGATGCTGCATGAGGGGCAGAGTTTTGTCCTCTTAGCTGGCTCTGGGTCCCTGCAGCTGGTCCTGTGCGTCCATCCCCTCCTTCTGAGTCAGGGGGGGAGGGTGGATAGTATGATTCCTGTCCGTCTGTTGTTAAAACAGAAGGTAGGCAAGGGGCCCGGTCATGCCCCTTGGTTAATAGTGGTGGTGGTGGTGGCTGGGGAGGGGCAGTGGGAGCTGACAGTGTGGACGGTTCCCCTCTCCCCAATGCAGGCACTGCGGTGAGCCGCCAAGCCCCCTGGTCTGCACTTCCCGCATTCCCGCAGTTCGGGGCAGGAGCTGCGGTGAGCCGCCACGTCCCCTGGTCTGCACTTCCCGCATTCCCGCAGATCGGGGCAGGAGCTGCGGTGAGCCGCCACGTCTCCTGGTCTGCACTTCCCTTCTCCGAACTCTCGCAAGTTGAGGGAGACGCAGGGGGGGCAGACACTTCTCGCTGTGCAGATGCAGCAAGCAGCCACACCCCTTGGCCTGCTCCCTGCTTCTCTACGCCCTCACAGGAAGGCGCAAAGGGGACAGGTGTCTCCCGTTTCACAGATGCTGGCAGGGCTGGCATTTGTGGAGCGGATCTCCGGTCTGTGGGCCTGTAGGGAGGGGGCTCGAAAAGAAGAAGATCAGTTGTATCTGGATAAATGTTGGGGAACTGTGGTGGGCATAGAGGTGAGCTGGGAGGGGCTGGCTTCATTATCTCCTCCGGGGCACCTCCTTCTTGGGTTCTTACAGGAAGAATGCTATAGTTAATAGGTGGGGGTAAGGAAGAGCGCTCAGGGTCAGGCGGCAAGGTGACCAGGCTGTCGGGAGCTGTTGGAAACAGAAAGGGGTGCATCCATTCCGGGGGTTTTCACACAAATCTTCCCAAACAAGAATTTAGGACTCCTGTTCTGGGCGTCCCTCGGGTTTGGCGCGGTAGATAATGCTTTTTACTTTCCGTACCATTGGCAAATGAAAAGAGCCTCCCTGAGGCCACACTACATCGAAGGAGGGCCATTTGGAAGAGCAAAATGCCTGCCATTTTCTCTTCTTTATAACCCAAGACTGTTTCTTTGCCCTTTTGTTAACTTCTTTCCAATGCTCTAGTGTAAGAGTAAGTGGTGTGGATTGTACTTGTCCCATTGCTGCCTGATCTCACCAGCCTTATGCACAAACAGCTGTTACCAAGCCTCTCTTTCACACAGAATACTTGACAGCAATGTATCAAGCCCTCTTTCCACACTGAACAGTATAACAACCAACAAGGAATAAAAAAAACACAATACAGAGTCTGATTTGAAACACGAAAACAAGGGTAGGGTGTTTCATAGAGAGAAAACAACACACTGGGATGAGTGTCCCAGAATACGCGGCTGGGTCAGCCCAGTCACAAGTAGTGGGACAGAGAGAGACAGTTGCAGAAGACATAGAAAAAGAATGTCCGACCACTAGAGGGAGTAGTGTATTGCTTAAACCAATGTGTTCCTAGATGGTGCTCAGATTTGCTGGAGGGCAAATCTATCTGGAGAGATTTGTCTGAGACCCCTTTATTCTTCACCAGGATTTATCTATCAGACCACGTCTTTTATGGAGAAGATGGGGTACCTGGCTCCGGGGAACTTTTGCAGTCGGACTCAGTAGTGTTAGTTTAGATACAGTTAGAGAGAGCTCTTAAACAGAAAGTTTTTTGGCGTAACAATCAATGGATGAGCCCCCAAGGGACTCACAATAGAGAAACACAATGACAATATCAGAATTGCCAGATATTCAACTCAAATCGCAAGCCAATATTCCAACAACAGTTTCAAATCCAATAATAGCGGCGGAAAGCAAACCTACACAGACAGACCTCCTCCTGCAACCAGGGAACGTCTTCCCTGTTGCTTTAAATCGCCTCCTAGGCCCCCTGGTGCACGCGTCCAGGGATGTGACTTTGCATTGGAGTCCGTCGACTCTTTTGCCACTCAGTATACGCGTCAAGTGGGAATCTCAGTCTGGGATTCCAAAGCCACACTTCCACGACTAAGCCTCCTAGTCGAATTACCAGGTCTGTTTACAATAGCAATGCAAAACGGCGCTTCCCACAGATAAACCCAGAGCAAAGCACGCGGGGAGCTAGAGAGTGGGCTAAGGGGGGGAGGAGGGAGAAGGGATCCCAGGGAACTTACCAAGCAGACCTTGTTTACTCGTCCGGCTCGGGCGGGGTGTGTAAGGGTCTCCTGACTGGCTCGCCAAAAATGAAAAGTCCGGACGACCTGACCCCCCCAGTTGCCCAGCACAGAATAGTGAAAAAGGCACTTGCGCAGCAAATTGCAGGCAAGTTCCAATTTTTTTTTTTTTTTTTTTTTTTTTTTTGGTTTTTGGGCCACACCCGGTAACGCTCAGGGGTTACTCCTGGCTATGCGCTCAGAAGTTGCTCCTGGCTTGGGGGACCATATGGGACACCGGGGGATCGAACCGCGGTCCGTCCAAGGCTACCGCAAGCAAGGCAGGCGCACCTTACCTTTAGCGCCACCGCCCGGCCCCGCAAGTTCCAATTTTAATCTGATCGATCAGAGGTTCGAAACATGCTCCGAGCAGAGCAGAGGTTGCGAACCCCGAGGTCTGAAATCAGGGGGGTTTTATACAGTTTTCAGGTGGGCTGTGTTATTTTTACAGCGGAAACAGGAATGGGCTTTGATATGGGGGAATCCAGAGATATTGGGGGTAGGTGTGAGTAGGGATCCAGACTTCAAGTCTCCAAGATGTCTTCAGGACGATTAATGCAGGGTCTGTAAAACCATGGGGAGCCAGCAAATGGATCAGCACCTGTAGCTCAGTAGATAAGAGACAAGCAGGTAGTTAACATAAGGATAAATTGAGGGGAGGGTGAGGGGGGAACATTGCATTGCATGAGAAAGAGACAGACAACTCCCATCAGGAATGTGTAGGGAAAAATATGTTTTTCACTTCTTTCACAATAAAAACATTAAAGTCTGATAACTTTTTTATTTTACTCTTGTTATTAGATATTGTATTTTATTTAGCTAATATTGATGAATAATCTTGTTTATTTGATGAATAATCTTAAATATTTTATGTTCTTCCTCTTGTTTTATTTAATTTACTACCACAGTTTCATCCATTTTTTTGCTTATATTTAGTATCTAAGATGCATAGGCAATTTGAATTATAATGGCTTGTAGATTTTTACTGCCATTTAATTCTTCAGTGTTTCAACTGTTATTATTACTATTCAATGCAGTTTTCATTTCAGACACTTTATTTTATACCTCTGAAAGTTCAATTTAGGATTTTATTTGTATCTTAATTTATCATAACATTTATGTTTTTGTATTTTTAACTATAGAGCATATATGTATAAATATACAAATGATGTCTTGATGTATTGTTTTTCAATTTTATATTTACATTTTTTACAATTTTGTGCTTATTTCTGTTGCAAGCTTATTTCTTGGGTGGGAGATAACTTATGACTTTCGATTGAAAGCTGAATATTCCAAATTTTGCATTGTCAGTTGATGGTATTTATAAAGCATTTCTTTAAACATTTTTTGAGGAATTATGGAATACAGTTACTTGTTAAGAGTTGACTCATCTGAACACTACTAGTTTTTACTGGGCTCAAAGCAGGATTAATTTAAGGCTCATTTAGACTTGCTATCTAATGTTCTAGTGATTATTCAATGATCAATGTATTCTATTCTTTCTTTAAAAAAAATTAAGGGGAGTTGATGCCAGCATGGGGTTCGGCAGGCCTCCGCCATGCCAAAGGCCTTCTTAACCAGGCCTGGGGGGGGTGCGGGTTTGGGTGACCCCAGCACCCCTCTACCGCCTTGCTCCAGATCTCCAAAGCTCTCCCTGGGCCATATGCCTGGGCAAGCTAGTGAAGTGGGTCTCTTGGGGGGCTTGAAGGTTACCCTAGGCTTTCCCCCATTCCCCACCTAGCTCCTTAGGGAGGGCCTAGGTGGGGGCTTTGAACTTCCGGCCTCCAAGCTCTTGAAGCACCTCTTTCCTTTCTGGGAGCCAGGAGTCAATGCCATCATGGGGTTTGGCAGGCCTCCGCCATTGGTTGTGATAGTTGCTCAGTTGCACTAAAGCAGTAACTGGAAAATTTCTTACCAGTCTATATGTTCAAAACCATACGGGGGCTAGCGCAATATACTTTAGTAGTATAAAATAATTATAATAATAATCATCCTTGAATTATGTTTTTATGTATGCAGAATGTCCATTTTGTTATCTGCCCTTTCGCACACCCCTACAAAAGCTCATTTTTTTCTTTAACTCTCTCACACCCTACCATCATTGCTCCACATTTACCCTTTTTAACTTTAGTACTGCAGAATCCTAGTCACAGTCCAAAGTGGTGCACTGGAGTTAACACCCCCCCCCAACTATTTCAAAAGGCATTAAATGAACACGTGTGTCTTTTCAACATTTTATGTGTGTTTTCTTTGACAGCTATAGCTCTTGCTGAATATTTTTTATACAGTGACCATTTTCCCCATTTTTTATCTTCTCTTTGTGAACTTTTCAATAGGGAATTTGTTAAAAAAAAAAGTCCCTCAGTTTAATGCTTATGTTTGAACCAAGTCACGGGTATTGTTGCACGTGTTATTACGCCCCCATATGCACCAATAATGCCACGTGGCTTTATTTCTTGTTTGCATAGGCACATTAAAATGGGAAAATACTATACATACAAATAAGTTCTTATCTAACAGAGTTGGGAGCACACAAATCTTGTAGTGCAATGGGACCTTACACCCTGGAACATTGACATAATGACCTGGCATAGAACTCAGAAGAATGGGCATTCTCCATTCACCCCTGATCTAGGGAAGCCATCTATAAAACATCCAACGTTGTCTATAACATCACCTGGAAGCAATCCTCTACCAGGGAAGACCCTATCGCTGCTCTGACATCGACCTACTCAAAAGAGACTTCCTTTAACACTGAGAAGACTCAACATCAACAACGACCAGCTTACTGGACAGGGCTTTCTGCATTGCCCTTTAATTTTGAAGTGAAACTAGAGGATGCTCCACACCAGCCTGACTTTAATGGAGGATATGCAGATTCCAGGATCTTTAATACAGAAACCTGATGCCAACAATAGAGACTGTATGAAAAATAAAACTGTATTGACACTACAGACAATGACTTGGATTGAACAAATTAGTTTGCCTGGAACCTAGGGTTGGCCTTATGCCAGGAAACTTCAGGGGTAGGGTCTCCTTGTATTTTGGCCAAGGCTTTTCCTTTTCACGTCCCCCATATTTTGGTGGGCCTATGCCACTCTAACACTATTTACTGTGCTTCTTTGACTCTAAACCTTAAAAAAAAACACAAACTTTTGATGTTAACCCAAACTAATATGCATGTGCATGAAAATATTGGGCCCGGAGAGACAGCACAGCGGCGTTTGCCTTGCAAGCAGCCGATCCAGGACCAAAGGTGGTTGGTTCAAATCCCGGTGTCCCACATGGTCCCCCATGCCTACCAGGAGCTATTTCTGAGCAGAGAGCCAGGAGTAACCCCTGAGCACCGCCGGGTGTGACCCAAAAAACAAAAACAAAAACAAAAAAAAAAGAAAATGTAAAATAAATACTATGCCTTCAATGTTTAAGGAGTCACATACATTTCATGGCTTTAGATTGCTTTGTGTACTGCTAAGAAATGTTATAATGTACTACAGTCTGGAGACTTGTGGACAAAGTAATTTTACATGGGTTCTGTTTTATCTTTCTCAATGTTCTTTGACTGTAAGTTCAAAATTTAGGCGTTAGCAAGGGGATTTCTTCTGAGAACTCTGTATATGGGTGATTGTCCTTCCCCTGTAACTTTACCTTATCCTCTTTCTTTTCATCATTGTTATCATAATTAAAAATTAAAAATTAAAAAATAATTAGGCCTGGGGCTGGAGCAGTGGTGCAAGCGGTAGGGCATTTTCCTTGCACACACTGACCTAGGACGGAAATCAGTTTGATCCCCCGGTGTCCCATATGGTCCTCCAAGCCAGGAGCGATTTATGAGCACATAGCCAGGAGTAACCCCTGAGCAAAGCCCAGATGTGCTCCCCCTAAAAGCAAAACAAAACAAAACAAAAACCTAAGCCTAATTCCAGCCTCCTAGTACTTATGTGCTTTTGTAAATTGTTTTACCTACTTCACTCAAGTGGTTTGTTTCTCCAACTGGGTAGTATCATTATCATACAATGAATCGTACAGTACCCAGTACCCAACCAGAGCCTCAAGTGAATCGCTTTATATATCTTAAAGATCTCAGCTGCTGGGTGTGACCTCCAAACCAAAAACAAAACAAAAAATATAGAATGTATTGTCAAAAATAAAAGTGTTATATATTTAAAGTTTCCTTTCACTATAGTCTTCATAACCAAATTTTATGATACTGCTTGGTTTTCAGAATTGTAACTTGAAGACATACTTTAATTTCTAGATATAATAGGCAATATCCACATTTTATTAAATAAGTCAATGAATAGGGAACAAAGGGCATAGTTAAGAGCTAACTGTTGAAAGACATTTTCTTCTTAAACTTTCAGAGTTCTCAATACATTCATCTGTTTCTGTTTTATGTTTCTTTATACTTCTATCTTCAATGGTCTTAAAGTTTTCCTACTTTTTATGCTTTTCATACTGAAACCTGTTATTTTGAAGATCATTTGGAAGTTATTTCCACTCTACCTATCCCAATTAAATTTTGCCCATCTTCCTAAATGTTTTTTTTCCCTTGTGCTAATCTCAACCCAATCTATAGAAACAAATCTGGTTTGTTTGTTTATTTACTTTGGTTTTTGGATCACAACTGGCAACACTCAGGGGTTACTCCTGGCTCTATGCTCAGAAATCGCTCCCGGCAGGCTCGGGAGACCATATGTGATGCTGGGATTTGAACCACTGTCCTTCTACATGCAAGGCAAAAGCCCTACCTCAGTGCTATCTCTCCGACCCCCAAATCTTGTTTATTTCTATCATGATAACTTCATTCTGGATACATTTGTGGCTTCTCATTGTTCTTTACATGACTGTTTGTCTATCCACATTCTTCCTATTCTGTGTTCTAGATGAGATTGGGCATTTTCAGGATGGTATGGCCATAGACTCCATGTTCTGAACATAGCAGGGGTCCTCAAAATTTTTAAACAGGGGGCCAGTTCACTGTCCTTCAGACTGTTGTAGGGCCAGATTATAGTAAAAACAAAAATTATGAACAAATTTCTATGCACACTGCATATATTTTATTTAGAAGTGAAGAAACAAAATGGGAATAAATACAATATGTGGCCCGTGGGCCATAGTTTGAAGACCCCTGGGACATCTCTTCCATAAATATTTCTAATTCATTCTTTTCACCTTCTTTTCAAAAAGATCACTATACTAATAGTCAAGATTTTCTATATCTTAGGAGATGATTAAATAATGTTTTATAGGAGCCAGAGAGATAGCATGGAGGTAAGGCACTTGCCTTGCATGCTGAAGGATGGTGGCTCATATCCCGGCATCCCATATGGTCCCCCGAGCCTGCCAGGAGTTTTTTCTGAGCGTAGAGCCAGGAGGAACCCCTGAGAGCTTGCGGGTGTGACCCAAAAACCAAAATATAATAATGTTTTATAATACAGACCTTGTTTTATTTATTTTATGGACCCATTAGACTCCCTCTAAATATTTTTCTACCTTTATGACTGTTCATTTTATTACCCAAAATCACATCTAGTGAGGAGGGAAATAGTCATGTCTTAAGAAGTCCTGTATTTCACAACATCTTTCACAAGACTTAGCACATAATGAAACTGGGGATTGTAACTCAATGGTTATGAAGACATAAAACTCATTACATTGATTCATTGGCCTGAAAATAAAAGCTGTCTAAATTGACCTTTAATGCTAGACTTTCTTTGTTCAATGCAGGATTCTTCAACTGTAACTCATATATTTACATAACTATTTTATACAGTGGGCCTATTTATGATAATAAAGGGTATCTGTATGGACTAAATGACTAACCAGAGGTAAGTTGTATAACCAAATGAATATAAAACACACCTGATTTCTGTTCCCAATCAGGAAATTAGGTTTATGAATGGGTGTGCTCTGACTCTCCTTATATGCCAGGACAAAATTACTTGTGTTTTGATTGATAACTAGGCAACTGGAAGAGTTGGCACTAATTCACTTATATCACTTATATGTGATGGAGGACAGACTGTTGTATATTTTCTAGCAGACACATTGATCTCTGAGCAAAGATGGGCTTCTTTAATTTAGAAAGAGTTGAGTCAGAACAGATATCCAAAGACAGATGAGTGAATAATGAATGTATACTTAAATAGATATTTAAGATATACTACACAGCTGCAGGGAATAATGGAATTATGCAATGACTGTAATTTAAATGGTACTGGAGAAAATTGTATTAAATGAAGTCAGAAAAAAAAGACAAAAGCCAGATGATTTCACATATATTTGGTATATAGAATCAATATGAATAGAGAATGAAAGGTATAAAAGTGGGCAAACACTTGACCCTAGATTATAAAAATGAAAAGGTCGAGAAGAAAGAAGAGATGCTGGGAAGAATTAGGAGCAAAGCTCAAAGACTATGAACACATGGGTGCTTTAGAGAGGTGAGCTACATATATATAAGCCACATAGCTCCGCAAGCATCAGACTTAAACTACAGTCACAAAACTCAACAATATGTCAGTAAGGGGCAGGGGAAGGTAAAGAGAAGTTGACATTGGTGGTGATATTGGTGTTAGAACATTGTATGTATAAAACATTACTATGAATTTTGTAAGTCATGCATCCTCTGAAAATTTAAAGAGAAAAATTCCCCCAAGCACCACCTCTGCAGCTCAGAAGGTCTCTGTATACTCCTTCTATGAACATATCTGTATATATCATAGTGCGTTCAATAAACCATGCCATTTAACCCCGAGATAACATTGAGATAATGCATTTAACAAGGAACCTTTAGGCCTGAGAGATAGTATGCCAGGTAAGTGGCTTGTCTTGAACATAGCCAACCCACATTGGATCTTCAGTACAGCATAGAATCCTGAGCAACCCCAGGAAAGATTTTTGAGCACAGAGACAGAAGTAAGCTTTTAACTGCTGTATATGTGACCTCAAAATAAAGCAAAGAAATGAAAAGAATGAACCATAGACATGGAAAAATCATAATGCATAATTTCACTTACCTGTAAAATCTTGAAGGAGTCAAAGATATACAAAAAGTAGAATGGTATTTTCCAAGGGAAGTAAACAATGATATTCTGGTCCTAAGTAAAAACTTGAAATTGTGTAGTAAGAGTAAGTCTAGAGATCTAATAAACATTATTATGATAACTTCAGTTACTATTGTATTCAATTCTGGAAAAATATTCAGAGTATATTTCAGTTGTTCTCATATACATAAGTATGCATATATATCTACATATATATTTAATATAGAAGCTAATTAATATATTCTTGTTTAATTATAGTAATTAGGTATGTACATATAAAGTCATTATTTAGATATTACATAAATATATACAAAATTTATTTAAAGCAACTAGTCACCCAATTAAAAAATGGGCAAAAGATGTGAGTAATGAGTTTATAGGTTCAGAAATATATATGGCTTCTAAACATTCAAAAATATGCTTAATTATAGTTTTAATAAAAATAAAATGTAAACTTGCAATGAAAGGGAAGGATGCTAAAAATGTAGGTTTCTGCACCTTGTGTATTCTTAGAATGATAATATATATAAATTTATATAGTTAATAGCACCACATAAGGTCTCACAAGCACTGAGAGGAATCATTCCTTTAAACAGAGCTGGGTAAGCCCTGAACACTGATTAATAGGCCCCAAACAAATTAATCAATGTTATCATTTTTAATTCTAGTTAAAATTAGTAACAAATAGTAGGTGATGGCGAAAATAAGTGATATGGAATTAGGTACTAGTCTATTATTAGTTAAGTATATATTATTTAATTTGACAAAGAAATATACATAAAGTGCTTATATTTAAAATATCAAAATTATGACAATTTAAAATTTCAACTATTATTCGGTCTAGTCTTTAATTCACTGTGTGATTTTTTTACTTGTATTTTGATAAGGAATAGATATATAAATGAGTGCAATCTAGAATTTAAACTTATGTGGCATTCTTCCCTAAAAGATATTTTTGCTTTTACTCCAAAGCAAATTTTAAATTAATCAGAGTACTAGAAAGCATAGCTTTAGTAAGTTATCTTAATTTCTGTAAATTTACAGAACGCTAATTAGCTAATGCTAATTTCTGTAAAGTGGAGACACAGAAGTAAAAAGAAAAGAAAAGCCAAGGGGCCAAAGAGATAGCATGGAGGTAAGGCATTTTCCTTGCATGCAGAAGAACGATGTTTCCAATCCCAACATCTCATATGTTCCCCCGAGCCTGCCAGGAGTGAACCCCTGATTGCTGCTGGTTGTGACCCAAAAACCAAAAAGAAAAGAAAAGAAAAATCAATATTACTTTTTAAGACTATAAACAATATTCTTTGTGTCAGAAGATACTTTTAGATGAACAGAGAAATAGTACAACAGATATGGCACTTGCCTTGTATGAAGCTGATTAGGATTCAATCCCCAAAACTCCATGTGGTCCTCCATGAATAACCATAAATGAGATTGATCCTTGAGTAAGCTCTGTTTACTGCTGGGTGTTAACTCCAAGTCAAAGACCAAACAAACAACCCCTCAAAATACATATATGGAATTATATATTTTAAATCTCACTATATTTTTACTTGCAGAATCATAAGAAAAAATTTTGAAACTCAATGTGTACCATACTTTGTCAATGTAGACAATTCTATATTTTTTGCAGCTGACTTTGCCCTGTGTCCTGTGTCTCAAGCCTACAAGGGTCAGGTGGCCTCCTATTGGAGCCAGAAACCCGTACGGTAAATCCAGACAACAGCCTTTCTCTGCATTTACTCTTCTAATACTCTGTCCTCCTCAATGGGCCAATATTAGATGGAATAGAGTCTAGTAATCCCCATTAAAAAGCAGAAAAACATGAAATTTCTCCACCTTGTTCTTCAATCTTGTCTCTCTACCCACACTAACAAAGGTGAAGTAAGATCTTTTAAGTAATAAATAGCCTGGTTTACAAGATTATTTTCCTAGTTATAGTCCTTTTTGAATGCAACTGCTGTTTATTACATATTTTTTTCCAGAAAAAGATAAAAGACTCATTTATGATGTATTGGACATTTAAATTAACTTTCAATGTTTTATTATTCTTCTTGTTCTGCTTTTTCCTCTTTATTGCCTTTCATTGGAATTACTGAGTTGTCATTATTTTACTTTTCTGTCATCCACAGGTTTCATTCACAATAATATGTTCACCTTTTATTCTTTTAATATTTACTTGTTCATTTTAATTGAAATCCTATTTAAAGATTAAGGTTAGTAAAATGTTATCTGTTCATTACCATTGCAAAATTATTTTGTGTGTGGTTTTTGGATCACACCCGGCAGTGCTCAGGGGTTACTCGTGGCTCCATGCTCAGAAATTGCTCCTGGCAGGCACTGGGGACCATCTGGTATGCTGGGATTCGAACCGATGACTTTCTGCATGAAAGGCGAATGCCTTACCTCCATGCTGTCTCACCAGCCCCACCATTGCAAAATATTTTAAGTCTAAATATTCCTCTACTATCTGCCATGTTTATGTATTCTAATATTTTAGTAAATTTTTTTTGTTTGTTGTTGGGTCACATCCAGCAATGCTCATAACTTATTTCAGGCTCTGAGCTCAGGTTTTATGCTTATTTTACTCAAGGGATCATTTGTAATGCCAGAGTTTGTGCATGCAAGGTATGGGTCCAACCCACTGTACTATCTCTCCAGCCCCATTATTTTCTTTATAAATACTTTTCAGATCATTCATAATTTCTAATTCCACGATTATTTAAAATTTTTGTAAGTGCCAATTTTTTCATCTTATAAATGTCATTTCAGCTATCTCTATAATGAAAAGATATTTGTTGTATATTTTATTGTACTATTAGCATGAGGCATAGTTCAAACTCAAAACCTGTATATGTATGATAGTTTTAAAATTTACTAAAAATGCCTCAGCATGAAAGAAATTCATTAACATTTAAAGATCTGGAATTATAACTTGTCTAGAACTTGTCCCAAGGGCTCTTCCTATTTATTCCCACACCCTCAGGCAATGAAAGCTCAGTTTTGTAGATAATTAACTTTTTAGTTCTGTTGCCTATGTATACTTATTGATCCCTCAGTAATTTTCTTTCTTATAGTTATTTATTTTTTTATGGATTTGCCCATAATGAGAATGAAACTATATTTATTTTTGTTTAATTTCTAAGTATTAGAGTTTTTTCCTGTTTATGATAGTGATCAATTTCTATTTTTAAAGCATCAAGGTCTGAAAGGATAGTTGATATGACTTTGATCTTTTCGGTTTTATGGAGATAAATTTTGGGATCCTGAATGTGTTCTATATAATAAGAATATGTCCTCAACTTTTGAGGTATGAAAAATGCTTTAAATATATATTAGGCTCTTCTCTATTATTTCTCCTTTCAAGGCTACTATTTTTTTCTGTTGAGCTTTTGCCTTCTTGACCTATCCAGCAATTATATAGGTATATTAAAGTCTCCTGGTACGATGTGTTGCTATCTTTATTCAAGTGTTTTGATCTTTCAGCAGTAGGTATATATATATTAGAAGTGTGGTTTCTTTTTAGTGGGAGAGAGAAGCTGGGAAATAAGGGGATTTCTGCAAGCTGGCCTTAAATATAAAAGAATATATCTATTCAGAGACTTGTGTTTCCTGCTGTTATGAGTGCAGGATTAGCTGAGGAGAAAGTCATCCAGGTCAAAACAACCTGTCCTTACAAATTATCTAGGTTAATAGTGCCATAAGAATTCCAACCGCTATCCTCAAATAGCATCTGAATAAATGTTGCCATGTACCTTGTGACTGCTGTCTTCAAATACAATCTGGTTGCTGGAATGCCTAAGCAATGTAAAGCTGTATTACCACATTCTGTTTCCCACCTAAAGTTTGCCTATAAAAAAAAACCCGTCCCTACCTTCGATAAAGAAAGATTATCACCAGACAATTCTTTCCTGAGAGTGGTTTGTAGCTCTCAGTCTTCCCTCCTCTTCCTAAGTGCAGCCTCACAGGCTACTGGCTGGAAGAACCATTACCCCACCCTCCATTGTATCGGCCTCATGCCCCCCCAGAGACTGACACGTCTTGATATATTTTTCACTTGATTATATCTGTATATAAATTCGTATACCTTTTAAAATTTGAAGTCTGTTCTTGGATATAAGTATGGCCACACAGCCATTTTAAAAAGGAATTGTTTGCCTGTAAGATTGTTTTCCAGCCCTTGACTTTGAGTAAGTCTTGACGTTGACTGCTCAGATATGTGTGTTATAGGCAGTAGAAAGTTGGGTTCAGTTTTCTAATCCATCCTACAACTCCGTGTCTCTTGATTGGTGAGCTCAGTTCATTGATGCTGAATGAGATCATTAAGATAAAAAATGTCATCATTTTGTAAGTTATGTTTTAAAAGTTGTGGTTGTTATTTTTTAATATAATTTTTATTTTGATCATAGTGGTTTACATATTGTTGACAATAATATATAGGTTCACATTTACATAAAATCAGGGGGGTTCCCATCACCGATTTGTCCTCCCTACACCTCCATGTTCGTCCTACCTCCCATATCCTCCTCCCTCACCCCCAGAGCTGCGAGAATATGTGGTCCCCTCTGTACCAGCCTTATTACTTAGTAGTCTTGGTCTTGGTGCCTCCCTTATTTCCCCCTCTAACTGGGAGGAAGGACTACATAGTTCAAGTTATGTGGTTTTATTTGAAGAAGAGAAAAGTAATAAACTGGGGTAAAAGTCTAATATGACGAATATGGGGGGAATCCTTCTAGAGGCTCTCATCGTCGGTTTGAGAGATGAAGGAGAAAAAGAAGGTGAAACACCCCAAAAGTACAAAAAGAAGTGTCAAATATCCAGTGAGGGGGCCGGCGAGGTGGCGCTAGAGGTAAGGTGTCTGCCTTGCAAGTGCTAGCCAAGGAAAGAACCACGGTTCGATCCCCTGGCATCCCATATGGTCCCCCCAAGCCAGGGGCAATTTGTGAGTGCGTAGCCAGGAGTAACCCCTGAGCACCAAATGGGTGTGGCCTGAAAAACCAAAAACAAACAAACAAACAAATCCAGTGAGCACTCCAGTGATAATGATAGGCACCACAAAGAAAAGCCATGGTCTTGAGTTAAAAAACATGGCAGAGCACCTAAAGAAAAAAAAAAAGAAAAGAAGAAAGAAAAAACAATATAAATATAAATGGGGACAACAAATTCACAAAACTTCACCAAAACAAAGAAATAGACAAAAAGTAGATAGGTAAATAATAATAATAATAATAATAATAATAATAATAATAATAATATATGAAGAAAAATAATATATAAAAGATAAAAATGTTTTGTGTTTTTTGCCTTTTTTTCCCTCCTGCACTGGCACAGTAAAATTGAGGTCATTCAAAAAGGAATTCACTTGGCCTTAGTGCTATGGGGTTTCTCCACCCTTAGGGTATATTGTCACGGGATTAACTATAGACTCCGTTCAGGTTCATTTACTCTACCGTTGGTGCTTTCGTTGTGTTTGGAAAGCTTCTGCTCCATCCTGGGTGATGAAATAAGACCTCTGTATCTATAGATCTCACTGCACAGGTCCAGGAGTGGGACTTTTGATGAAGTCTTTCTTTGTGGTTCTAGAAGTTCTGTTCCCTCCATGTCATTTTAATCATCTTCTGTGGTTGATGATCTTGGTCTTTGCACTGATCCTAGGATGGAACCTAGGATAGCGTCTTTCACTGTGTTTCCAGAAGCCCCATTTAAGAACCATAATTACAAACATGTTTGCAGTTGGGTTTCAGTTATTAAAAAAAAGAATACCCCCCTTCAGCAGTACAACATTCCCACCATCAATGCCCTCCATCTCCCTCCTCCCCCACTTCATTGAAAACATGCATTATATTTCTGTCACTCACTACCATTATCATGGTAGTTGTCAGTGTAATCATTTCTACAAATGAACTCACCACTCTTTTTTTTGGGGGGGGGCACATCCAGTGGCTCTCAGGGGTTACTCCTGGCTCTGCTCTCAGAAATTGCTTCTGGCTTGGGAGACCATATAGGATGCCGGGGGATCGAACCACACTCCATCCTAGATTAGCAAGACAAATGTGCAAGACAAATTTCCTACTGCTTGTGCCACCATTCTGGCCCCTAAACTCACCACTCTTTGTGGCAAGCTTCATATTGTGGGTCAGACTTCCCAACAATCATCTCTATTGTCTCTGTGTATTATTACAATAATATGTTTTACTTTTCTTAAAACCCATAGATGAGAGAGACTATTCTGTGTCTATCTCTCTCCATCAGACTTATTTCATTAAGCCTAATAAATTCTATTTCATCTATGTTAGGAAAATTTGATGACCTCATCTCTTCTGACAACAGCATAGTATTTCATTGTGTATATGTACCATTCATCTATTGTCAGGCATCTGGGTTGTTTCCAGATTCTCATTATTGTAAATAGCACTGCAATGAATACAGGTGTGCAGAAGGCATTTTTGTTGTTATTCTGTTTTTGTGTTCCTAGGATATATTCCTAGGAGTGGATCATACAGAAGCTCAATGTTCAGTTTTTTTGAGGAATTTCCATAATGTTTTCAATACAGGCTGAACAAGAAGGCATTCCTACCAGGAGTAAATAATAGTTCCTTTCTCCCTACATCCCCACCAGCACTGGTTGTTCTTATTCTTTGTGATTTGTGCCAGTTTCTTGGTGTGAGAAGGCACCTCATTGTTGTTTTGATTTGTATTCCCTGATGATTAGTGATATGGAGCATTTTTTTATGTGTCTTTTGGCCATTTGTATTTATTCTTTGAGAAATTGACTGTTAATTTTTTCTTTCCATTTTTAATGGAGTTAGATTTTTTTTCTTGTTAAATTCTGGAAGTACCTTGTATATCTTAGATAATAGCCCCTTATCTGATGGGTATTGGGTGAATAGTGTCTCCCATTCTGTGGGTGGCTTTTGTATCCTAGGCACTATTTCCTTTGAGGTGCAGAAGCTTTTCAATTTATATAGTCCCATCTGTTTATCTCTGATTCCATTTGTTTGGACAGTGCTGTGTCCTCCTTGAAGATGCCTTTAGTCTCAATGTCGTGGAGTGATTTAGCTATGTATTCTTTTATATACCTTATGGTTCCGGGTCTGATTGAACTTGTCAAAGACTTCTATTTTCATCTGTTCACATTCTTTGAGTATTTTTCCATTGTCTTATCATTTGCTTTTAGTTTTTTTTTCCAATTTCTTCTGCTGTATGAAGTTGTTCTGTATATCATCTTCCAGCTCACTGATTCTGTCCTCAGCTACTGTTACTTAGTTAGAGAAACTTTCCATTGAGATTTTTATTTTATATACCAAGTTTTTCAGTCCTGTTATTTCAGTTTGGAGTTTTCTTTTCTTTCTTTTTTTTTTTTTTTTTTTTTTTTTTTTTTTTTTTTGGTTTTTCGGGCCACACCCGTTTGATGCTCAGGGGTTATTCCTGGCTACGTGCTCAGAAATTGCTCCTGGCTTGGGGACCATATGGGACGCTGGGGAATCAAACCGTGGTCCTTTCCTTGGCTAGTGCTTGCAAGGCAGGCACCTTACCTCTAGCGCCACCTCGCCAGCCCCTGGTTTGGAGTTTTCTGATTTTTATCTTTGTGGTCTGTTCAGCGTGATCTATCCTTTCTTTGAGTTCTATGAGCATCCTCCATATTTCTTCTCTAACCTCCTTATCTGAGAGTCTAACTAGGTAGTTGGTACTTTTTGGGTCATCAGAGCTGCCATCTTTATTCTCTATGAATAATGTTGACCTTCATTTTTTCTCCATTGAAACACTTGTAGTTTAGATTTTACAATGTTTTGTGGTGGGGTTCATGGGCTAGAAGATGCATGCTGCCATGAAGTGAAACAGTGTGGCTCTGATTCTCTGGCTCCACCCTTTATTGGGCAGAGCCAGTGTAACTTGTGATAAGCCCTGAAGAGATTATATTCGTTGGGGTCCTTCTTGGCTGCCTCACGTAGAAAACCAGTAAACCAGGCAAGGAGCAAAGCAGTGGCCTTTAATAATGCCTCCTTTGTGCCTAAGCACATAGCAGGAATCAGGCTCCACTCTTTATGGGCAGCGACAGCCTATGTTTTAATGAATCCTGAAGATATTATGTTCACTGGGGTCTTTATTGGCTGCCTCATACAGAAAAGCAGAAAACACTGAAGTTGTTCTTGTTTTTCAAGAAAGTTCTTTCATATTTCATGAAAATTAGTTTCAAGCCAATGAATACCTAAATTGTTGTTTTATCATGAAACTTTGTATTATTCTCTCCAGTCTGAATAATAATCTTGAGGTGTTCATTTCATAGAATTTCTTTACTAAATCCCATCATTTTATCTGAGTCTCATCTGACAGATTTATTGTGAATTTTCTCGGAATTTATTTATGTCTGAGTTACTTCTTTGATTTTATTGCTTTCAATTAATTTTTTGGCTGGATCATTTAAGGAACATATATATTTAAATAATTTTTATTGAGATCAATGTGAATACAAGTCTTTCAGAATTATGTTTAAGCTACATAGTGACAATCAATTAGGGCATTTTACCACCAATGTTGACCTTCCTCTGCCCCTCTTCACAGCATGCATCCCATAGCTCCACACTAGCCCCTTAGACTGATAGTGTTACAAGTCTCTTTTTATATAGCTTGCTGTAGTTTGGATCTATTGATTCTATTGTCATTGACTTTGGGTTGGGTATTTAAGTTTGAATTATTTTTATTTCCACTTAATGCGCATGAAACTGCTTTGGTAAAATTAATTAACTTTTGATTCCCAGATAATTTAATTACAAAATGATAATATAATTATCCCTCAAACATGTGTAATGAGGATTGTATAAATATCAAATGTGAGGGCATATGGCACAATATAGGCAGTCCATAAATACTGTGGTTTATTCCAAAGCATAAAGCTTGCAGAAAAATATATGGAGATGTTTTAGAATTAAAATTGGAAAAGATACATTTTTATTTAAACACCATAGTTGTAAGGTTGTTCATAATATAGTTGTGTTTTTCTCACAGGTGAAAGTGTTCATGATTAAGTTACAGTCATACAATATATATCAACCTTCACCAGTGCACAATTCCTGCCAACAGTGTCCCCAGTTTTTCTCCCATCTTCTCTAATGCTTTCTCCCCTTCCTGTCTCTGAAAATACAATTTTCTTTCCCCCTCTTTCTTTTTCTTCATTTTCTTCTTTTTAAACACTTTGGTTTGCAGTATACTGCACATTTCCTGCTACCAACATCCCCAGTTTACCTCCCACCTATCCTCCTCCACCTGCTTCTGGGCAGGCATTTTGCTTATCTCTCTCATTTCTTTTTTGATACTATGGTTTGCATTATTGCTAAATAAGGGTTACCATGCATATCACTTTATCTCTCTCAGAACCCAATTCTTTTTCAGAGTGATCATTTACAACTATCACTGTCACTGTGGACCATTCAGTACACCTAACTGCACTCATCACTCTTTGTGGCAAACTTGATACCAGGGATTGGTCCTGATAATCATCTCTATTGTCTCTGGGTATTATTACAATGTATCCAGGAAATAAATACATATTTTTGCAAATAAGGTTTGTTCCAAAATTATTTTTTTGGTTTTAACTTCTTGGC
This sequence comes from Suncus etruscus, assembly GCF_024139225.1. NCBI lineage: Eukaryota > Metazoa > Chordata > Mammalia > Eulipotyphla > Soricidae > Suncus > Suncus etruscus. The sequence goes on from NC_064849.1 coordinate 168,458,043, forward strand.
CATACTAAAAACTAAAACGGGTTACTCCTGGCTTTGTGCTCATGAATCACTCCTGGTGGTGCTTGGGTGACCATATAGGGTGCCAAATATTGAACCTGGGTTGGCTGCATATAGAGTAAACACCTTAGTTGCTGCAATATTGCTTAGGTTCCAAATTGTTATAATTTGGAAAAGCTTATGAAAATTGTATGCTTACTTGAATAGTATCTTTCTTTGTTGTGCAAGTCTATATCTGAACTGAGGGTTGAAAAATGTAATCCCATAGTGTTGTAGAGTTTGTCATTTTTGTATTCAGTAGTGGTTTGATGGTTTACAGTCTAGGTCCAGCACGGATCAGATGCAGGGGTAGCTGATGAGGACACTGTTAAAATGAACAAGGACACCAGATTTCAGAATGCTAATGTTTAGATATGCAGTCTGGCTCCATTAGGGAGTCTCCTGATCTTTTAGGCATCTACTGCTCCCTTAAGAGGCTCCTCCTTTAGGAGTCTCCTGCTCCATTAGAGGGTCTCCCTTTTTCTTCAGGGATCTCGTGCTCCGTTAGGGTGTCTCCCACTTCCATAGAGGTTCTCCTGCTTTGAGAGAATATGAAGTATCATGCTCATTTCTAAAGGATCTTCAACATTATGGTCCTTTTGGAAGTGATTTTCAGTCATGTTTTTGTTTTAAGGGGAACTATATGTGCTCCTTTGAAGGGATCTACAGTCTACTTGACTGATGTATCAGGCCTACAGGTTTCCTTTTTTATATCACACTAGTCCCAATCTGTGGATTCCACTCTCAACGCTCCCAGGAGTGCAGAGGAGATAATCGAGGTCTTGGGGTTTCAGGTTTGTACCGAATCTTAATAATAAAGGTGATTTTCAAAATAAATAAAAAACAAAGCATAACCAAAACAAAAACCTCCCTAAAAAGTCACTTTCAGTATATGGATCTGTAGAAAGTTAAGGTGTAGACAGATCCCACAGGGTGGAGAGACCCACTGGTGCGTCTCAATCAGCTCAGTTTCCAACAATTCAGCCCTGTTACTCAAGGCTTAAATACCAGCTGCATGCACTTGTGGGGTTCAAAGAAGGATGAGCAGCAGTGGGAACACTTGAGTTTTCTCCTTTCTTGGTTTTATCACTCCTCCTAGCACTAAGCTTCCACTCACTGCTCCCCAGAGGAAACCTCTCTGCTTGACACCCTATTGTGCTCCAATGGCACCATTCTCAGGCTCTTGCTTCAGGTTGCAATTTTATGTTATTTTTATAAGTGCTACTATTTTTTTTTGGTTTTAATTTCTTGGCCATACTAAAAACTAAAACAGAGGTTACTCCTGTCTTTGTGCTCATGGATCACTCCTGGCAATGCTTGAGGGACCATATAGAATGCCAAGGATTGAACCTGGGTTGGCTGCATATAGAGTAAACACCTCTAGGTTTACTAGGAGGAAAAAATATATTTGAAGTGTGGAGATTGACATATGGAGATTGAACGAAAGGCTATAAATTATTTGACAGATTCCGTGTCATAAGCCAAAATTTAAAATAATGTTAGAGTGTCAATGGCAGCTTAAATATAATCATGACATACTTACTTGTATATAAGGGGAAAAAAACACACTTTATAAATCCATAAGTGTAATACTGATTCCAAGTATTGAATTGCGTTTTTATTCTTTTGCTTGATTGTATTTTGCATTATTGAAAATAATGAAGACTTGGAATATTAACTGAAGGCCAGAGAGAGACATACAGGGCTTTAGGTTGTCTTGTATGCAGTCATCCTGGATCTGGATCCAATCTCTTGAGCGCCAGCAATAGCAGGAATAATCTTTGAGCATGGTGCCAAAATTGCTGAGTGCATAGAGCACCACTGAGTGTGGTCCAAACCCAAATAAATGATTAACTTGATGGGATGGGCATTCTTTAGTAATTGTACATGTATAATTACTGATGATTTTTTTAATCTCTAAATTTTAAACATAATTTTTATAAACCTGGGGCTGGAAACTTGCAAATTGTCATCTTTGCTATCTGGCTTCCTGCCTAATTGGGTCACAAGAGGCAGGAAAGGAAACACAAACATGATGCAGAAAAGAGACATAGCTCCACCCAGTTGTGTTTGTCAGTCTAGATTTCTAATCTGGCAGTGGCATTTGAGTTTCCAAATTCTAGAAAGGAAACATTTCTGCATTCTGCATATCCGCATTCTGGTATCCAGCACTGTGCTCTTCAGGACTTTATAATATCCCAATTCTGCAAGGTCTTTCTCTGCAGTTTCCAGGAAACCAGCACTTATTTGTCTCTCTTTCTTTCTTTCTTTCTTTCTTTCTTTCTTTCTTTCTTTCTTTCTTTCTTTCTTTCTTTCTTTCTTTCTTTCTTTCTTTCTTTTCTTTCTTTCTTTTTTCTTTCTTTCTTCTTCTCTCTCTTTCTTTCTTCTTTCTTTTCTTTCTTTCTTTCTTTTTCTTTCTTTCTTTCTTTCTTTCTTTCTTTCTTTCTTTCTTTCTCTCTCTTTCTTTCTTCTTTCTTTTTCTTTCTTTCTTTCTTTTTGGTTTTTAGTCTCAGAAACAGGAGTTTCTCCTTGCATTACAATCGAAAATTAGTCCTGGCAAACTCAGGGTACCATATGGGATGCTGGGTATTGAACTGGAATGACCATGTACAGGGCAAATGCCCTGCCCACTCACTATTTATTGTTCCAGCCCCTTCTGAGAAGTTTTTCTCTTGTGTTTCTTCACACCTATTATACATTATATATAAATATCTGTAACACAAAACAGATATTGTTTCAAGGAAAAATATATGTACTTTAAAATATATGTTAGTATTTAAAGAAAAATGTTATGACTTAAAAAATGCATGTGCACAAAATAGTATTAAATTGTCTAAGTTACTTATAACTAAAGAAAATTATTGCTATTAAAGTTTTTCTGTTAATAGAAGCTGGAGCGATAGCACTGTGGTAGGGTATTTGCTTTGCACACAGCTGACCCAGGACAGACCTCTGAGCATCACCGGGTGTGGCAAAAAACCCCAATAATTAATTAATTAATTAAAAATTGTTCACAATCCTGTAAAACCTACTATAGAAGATTTTGTAAGCACAGTCATTGATGAATTTAAGGGAATTAATTAATGTAACTTTAAGGGGGTAACTATTCTGCTCTCTGAAACAGCAATTGGACTGGAAATGTCCTCTTGGAGTGTCCCCCCTGTAACTGACAACTGCTCTATGTATAAAAAGGTAGAGCCTGGCAATTGCTGGAGCAGATCTTGCAGGCTGGGAACCAAAATCTTGGACATTGGGAGGCTGTTACTTCCCATTTAAGGAAAACATGCGCCAGATGTGGTTTTTCCCCTTCCCTGGTGCAGTGCTTTCCTCTAAATTAAAAGAATTATTTGCCAAAAGACCTGCTTAGCGAAGTTAATCATTTGACCCTTTGCGTGGATTATTGGCGGTCAATCATTTGACCCTTTGCGTGGATTATTGGCGGTAATTCCAACATGGCAGTAACATTACATTTTTCTCTCTATTTGGCCACTATAGAAATCAAGCCTCAGCTCTCCTACAGACAAAGAAATGTCAGTACCAAATCCCACCAAAAGTCCCCTGCTGCCTAGTTCGTATAATCTGCCGCCAACAGCTTGTTTTTCTAAGTCTAGCCCTGTGATGGTAAACAATTATTTCCATCCCCCCTAAAATCTATTTTGTGGCTACTACATAGACTACATAGACATATCTGTCTCTCTCCTCCTGGTATCTTGAAAAACCTGCTTTTTGCTCACCATAAACATCCCCAGCTCTGATTTCACTGACCTCCAGCAGAGTTCTTTCTCACCTAAAAAATGGTCTTTTAATATGTTAATTTAAGACTTGTTTTCCCATGATACTGCTCTTCTACTCTTTGAAAACACCTTGCATACCAGAGTTTGTGCTTATAAAAAGTCATCTGCTGAAAAGTAAATTTGTGTCTTGTCCCATACAATGTATTTTGTGTGGTCTCATTTATTTCATATTTCATATTCTTCCGCTCGTGCTCACGCTTCTCTCCCCATGAAAGGTTTCCCGGACTCCACAAAAGTTCTGCTTAGCAACGAAATACAAGGACAAGATCAGATATATGTGGGAGATTATAATGACAGATTAGTTAGAATAAGAGGTAATATACCCAAAAACTAATTTTAACATTACTTAAATTACATTTAATTTAAATGTAACACATACTGCAAAATAAATCTGTATAGGAGGTCATTAACACACAAAGTTTTATTGCTAAATTTAGTAAGATGTCTATATATCATAAGTTTATGATTAATTTAAAAATATTTGGGCTGGAGAGATAGTACAGACTCTTGCTTTATGGCTCTTGCTTTACATACTGGGGACATTGGTTTGATTTCTAGCAACTCATATGGTACCATGGGCTCAGAGATAACTTCTGGTAGGCCTTGTGGGACCATATATGGTACTCAGAATTGAACAGTGGTTGACTGTGCAAAGCCAGTGCCCTACTTCCTGCTGTACTTGCTTTAGTCCAGATAATATGTTTTAATCCTTAACATAGAACTATAAGACATGAGACAGTTCAAGAGGAACTGAAAGCAGAATATATGAAATCAGAAATGAAATTGTGCTCTTTTTTTTCCCGGCCACACCCGGTGGTGCTCAGGGTAACTCCTGGCTATTTGCTCAGAAATAGCTCCTGGCAGGCATGGGGGACCTTATGGGATGCCTGGATTTGAACTAACTAACTTAGGTCCTGGGTCGGCTGCTTGCAAGGCAAACACCACTGTGCTATCTCTCTGGCCCTGAAATTGTACTCTTATATGATATAACACACTATACTTTTTAAACTTTGCATTTAATTTTATTTTATATTTATTTATTTATTTTATTGAGATGCCATTAAATATAACATCATTTTAGTTTCACATGTACAACAAATGCATATTGTGAAATTATCACATTAATGAATTATCTGTCTTCATGCATTTATCATTATTTTTCTTGATACGAAGACTTAAGGTCAACTCTGTGACTTTTGATATTAGTACAGAAATATTTAGGGAAATCAATTTTCTCTAAACTAGACAGGTTTCTGTAACTTATGCACATATATCATAAGGATCTTATAGCTTGGTATTTTACCAGGCGATGTTTCAGAAACAAAACAGATTATACCATTCACAAATTTATTTTCCATAATATTGAAAAATCACCATGTGCAGCAGTAATTGTTAAATATTCAAATAACAATTGTTGATACTGTAGAACCAAATCAGTATTACATCAAAATAAATTTAGAAAAAATTTACAGTAGTTGAATTTAGAGGAGAAAGAGAGCAATAGATACAGTGAAATATGACATTCTAAAAATTGTTCTGGCTAAATGGATCTGAAAGAAGTGAAAAACATATTTTCCCCTACACATTCCTGATGGGAGTTGTCTGTCTCTTTCTCATGCAATGCAATGTTCCCCCCTCACCCTCCCCTCTGTGTTAACTACCTGCTTGTCTTTTATCTACTGAGTTACAGGTGCTGATCCATTTGCTGGCTCCCCATGGTTTTACAGACCTTGCATTAATTATCCTGAAGACATCTTGGAGACTTAATGTCTGGATCCCGCTCACTTGGAGACTTGAAGTCTGGACCCTACTCACACCTACCCCCAAAACCTCCGGATTCCCCCATATCAAAGCCCATTCCTGTTTCCTCTGTAAAAATAACACAGCCCACCTGAAAACTGTATAAAAACCCCTTGATTTCAGACCTTGGGGTTCGCAACCTCTGCTCTGCTCTGAGCACGTTTCGAACCTCTGATCGATCAGATTAAACTTGGAACTTGCCTGCAATTTGCTGAGCACGTGCCTTTTTCACTATTCTGTGCTGGGCAACTGGGGGGTCGGGTCGTCCGGATTTTTCATTTTTGGCAAGCCACCAGGAGACCCTTACACACCCCACCCGAGCCGGACGAGTGAACAAGGTCTGCTTGGTGAGTTCCCTGGGATCCCTTCTCCCTCCTCCTCCCCTTAGCTCACTCTCTAGTTCCCCGTGTGCTTTGCTCTGGGTTTATCTGTGGGAAGCGCTATTGCAAACAGACCTGGTGATTCGACTAAGGGGCTTAGTCGTGGAAGTGTGTGACTTTGGAATCCCAGACTGAGGTTCCCACTCGATGCGTATACCGAGTGGCAAAGGAGTTGACGAACTCCAACGCAAAGTCACATCCCTGGCCGCGCACACCAGGGTGCCTAGGAGGCGATTTAAAGCAACGGGGAAGACGTTCCCTGGTTGCAGGAAGGAGGTCTGTCTGTGTAAAGGTTTGTCTGCGTCGTAGGTTTGCTTTCTGTCGCTATTATTGAATTTGAAACTGTTGTTGGAATATTGGCTTGCGATTTGAGTTGAATATCTGGCAATTCTGATATCGTCATTGTGTTTCTCTATTGTGAGTCCCTTGGGGCTCGTCCTTTGACTGTTGAGCCGAAAAACTTTCTGTTTAAGATCTCTCACTAACTGTATCTAAACTAACGCTACTGAGTCCGACCGCAAAAGTCCCCCGGAGCCAGGTACCCTGTCTTCTCCATAAAAGACGTGGTCCGATAGATAAATCCTGGTGAAGAATAAAGGGTCTCAGTCAAGTCTCTCCAGATAGACTTGCCCTCCAGCAAGACAAACTGAGCGCCGGTTAGGAACACATTGGTTTAAGCAATACACTTCTCCCTCAAGTGGTCGGACATTCTTTTTCTATGTCTTCTGCGACTAATTTTCTGTCCTCTTACTTGTAACTGGACTATCCAGCCTCATATTCTGGTACACTCATCCCAGTTTGTTGTTTTCTCTCTACGGAACACCCTACCCTTGTTTTCGTGTTCCAAATCGGACTCTGTATTGTGTTTTTTTTATTCCTTGTTGGTTGTTACACTGTTAGGTGTGGAAAGAGGGCTTGATATATTGCTGTCAAGTATTCTGTGTGAAAGAGAGGCTTGGTAACAGCTGTTTGTGCATAAGGCTGGTGAGACCAGGCAGCAATGGGACAGGTACATCCACACCACTTGCTCTTACACTAGAGCACTGGAAAGAAGTTAACAAAAGGGCAAAAAAACAATCTTGGGTTATAAAGAAGAGAAAATGGCAGGCATTTTGCTCTTCTGAATGGCCCTCCTTTGGTGTAGGGTGGCCTAAGGAGGCTCTTTTCATTTGCCATCGGTACGGAAAGTAAAAAGCGTTATCTACCGCGCCAAACCCGAGGGACACCCAGAACAGGAGTCCTATATTCTTGTTTGGGAAGATTTGTGTGAAAGCCCGCCGGAATGGATGCGCCCCTTTCTGTTTCCAACAGCTCCCGACAGCCTGGTTGCCTTGCCGCCTGACCCTGAGCGTTCTTTCTTACCCCCACCTACTAACCATAGCATTCTTCCCGTAAGAACCCAAGAAGGAGGCACCCCGGAGGAGATAACGAAGCCAGCCCCTCCCGGCTCAACTCTATGCCCACCACAGTTCCCCAACATTTATCCAGATACAACTGATCTTCTTCTTTTCGAGCCCCCCCCTACAGGCCCACAGATCCACACAACGGGAGGCGTCTGCCCCCTGCGTCTCCCTCAACTTGCGAAAGTTCGGAGAAGCAGGGAGCAGGTCAGGGGGCGTGGCTGTTTCCGGGTCTGCAGAGCGGAGCGTCTGCCCAACCTGCGTCTCCCTCAACTTGCGAAAGTTCGAGAAGCAGGGCAACAGGGGGCGTGGCGGGTCACCCCAGCCCTGCACTAGGAATAGGGGAACAGCCCACCCCAGCTCCTGCCTCGATCTGCGGGAATGCAGGAAGTGCAGACCAGGGGACGCGGCGGCTCACCGCAGCGCCTGCATTTGGGAGAGGGGAACCATCCACACTGTCAGCTCCCACTGCCCCTCCCCAGCCACCACCACCGCTATTAACCAAGGGGCATGACCGGGCCCCTTGCCTGCCTTCTGTTTTAACAACAGACGGACAGGAATCATACTATCCACCCTCCCCCCCTGACTCAGAGGGAGGGGATGGACGCACAGGACCAGCTGCAGGGACCCGGAGCCAGCTAAGAGGACAAAGCTCTGCCCCTCTTGCAGCATCTATAATGCCACTAAGACCAGTGGTCCCCAACGTTCCTTTGCCCGATGGGCATGGTGGAAATATGCCTACCTTACAGTACTGGCCTTTTCCCTCCTCTGATTTGTACAATTGGAAGCTAAATCATCCTTCTTTTTCAGAGGACCCTACTAAATTAATCAACCTTTTTGACTCCCTAATGAACACTCATCAACCAACCTGGGATGATTGCCAACAACTGATAAAAACCCTCTTTACTACTGAGGAACAAAATAGAATCCTGGCCGCAGCACGGAAAAATGTGATTGGGAATGGTGGTCTGATCACCGACAGGCCTGATGAAATAGATGACATCTTTCCTTTGCGCAGACCCGACTGGGACCCCAACGCTCCTGGAGGTAGGGAACATCTGTCCACTTATCGCCAGACACTCATGAGAGGTCTCCGGGAAGCTGCTAGAAAGCCCACAAATTTAGCCAAGGTAAAAGAAATAATACAAGGGCCAGAGGAGCCACCAGTTGTCTTCCTAGAAAGACTAATGGAGGCATATAGGCGATATACCCCATTTGACCCTGCTTCTGAGGTCCATCAGGCATCAGTAATCATGGCTTTTGTAGGACAGTCAGCAACAGATATTAGAAGGAAGTTACAGCGGCTAGAAAACATACAAGGCAAAAATTTGCAGGATGTGTTAAAAGAGGCAGAAAAGATATATGAGAAAAGAGAAACAAAAGAAGAGAGAGAAGAAAGGTTAGAAAAGGAACGTAGAGACTGGGAAGAAGAGAGAGAAAAGCGTAAGAAGGAAGAGGAAGAGAAAGAAACATTAGAGAGAGAGCGGAAGGAAGATCGGAGAGATTACAGGAGAACTAAGGAAATAGCAAGAGCCCTGGCCGTAGCAGTCAGTGCAGAAAGGGCAGACAGGGACCTGGGCCCACGTAAAAACCCGGGATGGAGCTCAGGCCCGCGTCGCGATTTAGGATCACGACGGAAGCCGCGCAAGCTCGAGAAGGACCAGTGTGTTCGATGTGGACAGATAGGGCACTGGGCACGGGAGTGCTCCCAACCCCCGAAACCTCGCTCAACAAAGACCCTAGCAATAGACTCCGAATGAGGGGGTCGGGGCTCCAATCCCCTCCCGGAGCTCAGGGCTAAGTTTAAAGTGGAGGGGACTCCCGTGGATTTTGAGTTAGATTCAGGAGCAGTATATTCAGTCCTGAAGAAACCACTAGGGCCATTGGCAAACTAACTTTAGTACAGGGAGCAAATGGAAGCAAGTACAGACCCTGGACTACTAGTCGTACAATGGATCTGGGGAGAGGAGAAATAAAGCACTCCTTCCTGGTCATTCCAGACTGTCCTTCACCTTTAATGGGTCGAGACCTATTAACTAAATTAAGGGCACAAATTACTTTTGAGGAAACAGGCCCTGAGGTAACTTTTAGGAATCCAAAAGTCCAACCTATTGGAACATCCATTTTAACCATGAGAGCTGAGGACGAGTATAGAATATTTGAGGAAGAAATCCATACCTCCAAAACAGATCTGGACTGGTGGTTACAAATAGCACCAGCACCATGGGCCGAGACTGCTGGACTAGGGCTGGCAAAACTACAGGCACCAGTAGTGGTGGAATTAAAGGCAACCACAATCCCTGTAAGAATCAGGCAATACCCCATGAGTCAAGAAGCAAAGCAGGGAATAACTCCCCACATCAGAAAGCTCTATAAGCAAGGAATTCTGGTAAAATGCCAGTCCCAATGGAATACTCCACTCCTCCCTGTCAAGAAACCTAGCTCCGGGGACTATAGACCAGTACAGGACTTGAGGGCAGTTAATGCCTGGGTGGAAGACATTCACCCTACGGTGCCCAACCCCTACAATCTGCTTAGTACCCTCAGTCCAGACAGAATTTGGTACACTGTGTTGGATTTGAAAGATGCCTTCTTCTGCTTACCCTTGCACCCAGATAGCCAGCCGTTGTTTGCTTTCTAGTGGACAGACACGGAGGCCGGCATCTCAGGCCAGCTGACATGGACACGACTCCCGCAAGGATTTAAAAACTCCCCCACCATTTTTGATGAAGCTTTGCATCAGGACCTAAGTTCTTTTCGTGAACAACACCCACAGGTAACTCTGTTAGAGTATGTCGATGACCTGTTGATCGCTGCCGAAACCGAGGGCAGTTGCAGGCAAGCCACTCTAGATTTGCTACAAGAGCTAGCCCAGCTGGGATACCGGGCCTCTGCCAAGAAGGCCCAATTATGCAGACAGGAGGTAACGTTCCTAGGATATACCCTACGTGATGGCAAACGATGGCTGACGGAGGCTCGAAAAAATGTAGTTGCCCAAATCCCGCCACCAACAACACGGCGACAGCTGCATGAGTTCCTGGGAACAGCAGGGTTTTGCCGTTTATGGATTCCGGGTTTTGCCAACCTGGCAGCACCTCTATACCATCTCACAAAGGGAGATGCAGCATTTGAATGGACTCCTGATTGCCAACAAGCCTTCGATGCAATCAAGACGGCCCTGCTGTCCGCCCCAGCGCTGGCTCTACCTGATGTGAGTAAGCCATTCACTTTATTTTTGGAAGAAAGAGGCGGGGTGGCCAGAGGCGTCTTAAACCCAAACACTCGGGGCCGTGGAAAAGAGCCGGGTTTGCCTACTTATCAAAGAAATTGGACACAGTAGCCATTGGCTGGCCCAAGTGCCTTAGGGCAATTGCAGCCGCGGCCCTTTTGGTAAAAGATGCTGACAAGATCTCCGTTGGGCAAAAAGCTAACTATAGTAGCCCCACATGCACTGGAAGAGCATCATCCACCAGCCTCCGGACCGGTGGCTTTCAAAACGCAAGAATTACACACTATCAAAGTATTCTGCTAGACAAAGACAGAATTCATATCGGAGTACCCGCCACCTTAAACCCGGGCTACTCTGCTGCCTGAAGAAGCAGAGCCGGTACTGCACATATGCGCAAGACATACTGGCTGAGGAAGAGCAGTACCAGAAAAGATCTCCAGGGACCTCAGCCGTTTTTAAAGCAGTCAGATGTGATATGGTTAACTGACGGGGAGCAGTTATGTAAAAAAAAGGGAGGAGAAAAGAAGAGCCGGAGCAGCAGTAGTAAGAATCATAAAGTGGTTTTGGGCCCAACGGCTGCCAGATGGAGACTTCCTGCTCAGCGTGGCAGACTAATTGCATTAACAAAAGCTTTAAAAGATAGCAAAGGGGAAGAAAGCCACCATCTACACAGGATAGTCGGTATGACCTTTTGGAACCGCCCACGTCCCATGGCTAATTATTATCAAAGACGAGGGGCTGCTGACTTCAGCGGGAAAGGACATTAAAATAAAAAGGAAATACTGGAATTATTATCTGCCCTTCAACTCCCAAAGAACTGGCCATCGTTCACTGCCCCGGACATCAAAAAGGAAATGGAGCAGTAGCAGCAGGGAACCGAAAAGCAGATGCAGAGGCAAAGGCTGCAGCTGAGGGACTACTGCCCTGCCCCGTCGCAGGACCAAGGCCACTTCAGGAGGAGGCATTAGTATGGGTCAAAAGAAGACATCCCTATAACCTCCACTCAAGCCGGAGTGGAAAACTACAAGAATTGCTGAACTAGATCCGGAAGAAATAGAAGAGCCTGACCCAGAGGCAAGAAGGTTGTTGCCACTCAAGGAAGTACCTAGACAAGAGAAAACTTCAAGAATTCAAGAGTACCTAAAAACACTCCATCGCCTCCCCCACCTAGGGCACAGGAAAATGTTAGAAATTGCAAGAGACTGGCTGGGGGACACGTGCCCCGAGGAAATAAAAAGACTTGCAGAACAAGTTGTTAAGTCGTGCCAGCCATGTCAGCTGGTAAATGCCTACCCTGGAAGAATCAAAATGGGAAAACGATTAAGAGGAACACGACCTGGACAGCACTGGGAGATTGACTTCACCGAGATCAAGCCCACCAAATATGGACTGAAATACCTATTAGTTTTTGTGGACACTTTTTCCGGCTGGGTAGAAGCCTACCCCTGTAAAAATGAAACTGCGCAAATGGTATCTAAGAAAATTCTAGATGATATTTTCCCCAGGTTCGGATTCCCCAGGTAATTGGGTCCGATAACGGACCTGCTTTCGTGGCCCAGGTAAGTCAGGGATTGGCCAGGGCTCTGGGAATCAATTGGAAGCTACATTGTGCCTATCATCCCCACAGCTCAGGACAGGTAGAGCGTATGAATAGAACTATTAAGGAGACTTTAACTAAATTATCTCTAGAGACTGGCGTAAGTGACTGGATTTCCCTCCTCCCTTCAGCCCTTTTCCGGGCTCGAAACACCCCTCTCCCCTCCCAGTGTAGTTTAACCCCTTTTGAAATCCTATATGGGGCTCCTCCCCCAGTAAAAGTTATAACTGATACTTATGAACCTTCTCTTGCTTCCTCTTCCCCCTTGACTGCCCGACTGACTGCTGTCACCACGCTGCAAAAGTGCATCTGGAAAAATCTTCAGCTGGCATACGAGCCCGGGGACCTGACAGTACCACACAACTACAAGCCAGGAGACTCAGTCCTCGTGCGGCGACATCGTGCTCTAACACTAGAACCCAGGTGGAAGGGACCGTATGTTGTCCTCCTCACGACCCCTACTGCAGTTAAGGTAGACGGTATTGCGGCGTGGATACACGCCTCACATTTAAAGCCAACACCAATAGAATTTAATCAGAATGAGTGGGCAGTGGAGCGAGCAGAAAACCCACTCAAAATCCGGCTTAAACGTCAGCAAACTGCTCCTCCTGCCTCAACTCCTGTGGTTACTTCTAATGCCCCCAGTCTTAGGGGGGTTTGATCGGCCAGTGGAACACCAAAAGCTGTTAAGGACTCTCTACGGTAACCCCTGTGACTGCCCCGGAGGTCATCAGTTCAAACCTGAGTACCGAGCTACACAGGCAGTCGACTGTGGCACTAAAATGGCCTATCTCCAGCTCAAGCCATCAGCTTCCACAGGTGAAATCAAGGCTCAGTGGGTATGTAAGCAAAAACCCCAACCCCTTCCCCCGGACACGAAAGGAACCTGCCCCCCAGGATGTGTAGAGCTAACTCAGGTACACTCACGGTGCTATAAAACCTATCAGCAGTGCGTTAAAAATGGCCAACTCTACCTGGTGGCGAAACTAACTGATACCTACAAGGGGAGCACTGGAGGTGAATGGGGTCCTGAAACTTTTAAAACTCCATACGGGGCAGCACATTGTCTAGCAAATATTGGAGATGTGGTCTGCTGGCCTCTAAAAGCCCCTTTACATATATCAGATGGGGGAGGGCCCACAGATCAAGAAAAAGAAAAGGAAGCCATAGAATGGGCCGAAAAGGAAGTTTATAACCTAATGCCAAACTGGCCCAAGCACCCCTCCCTTCAAGCTAGGGTGCTAAATGAGGATCTGGATTCAAATATACACGACATTCTAAAGTACACTCACAAGCTCTTAAATCAAACCAACCCAAGCTTAGCGGCTGACTGCTGGCTATGCATGAAAATGAGTAACGATTGGCCATTAGCAATACCTGTGCCTAAACCAAATATAAGTAGCTTTTCAAACTGCACCTATACCAAGCCCTTTAAGGTAATCCCTCAGGAATTTGACTCCTCCACTTGCTATGTTAGAAATTACTCACTAACCATAGATTTAGGGCAAGTACCAACAACAAGGTGCTCTAACATCTCCGAAGTCTCTTTGGACTTGGGATGCCTCCCCCCAGACAGGTCTGGGTCCTGTGGAGGAAATTTGGCTTATCCAGTGGTTACCCAGAAATAGCACAGGCATTTGTGCACCTGCCTTCCTGCTACCCAACATTGATGTTCTCCCAGGAACTGAACCAGTCCCTCTTCCCAGCATAGACCTCCTGGGAGGACACCGAACTCGTAGGGCTGTAGTATTACTACCCCTGCTGGCTGCGTTAGGGGTGGTCGGAGGATTAGGAATGGGAGCTGCAGGGTTAGGAGTTTCATTGGACCGGTATAATAAGTTATCTGATCGACTGGCCTCAGACATCCGGCAGGTTTACAAGTTTATCCAGGACCTACAAGACCAGCATGACTCACTCGCCCGGGTGGTCCTGCAAAATCGGAGGGGACTAGACTTAATCCTAGCCGAGAAAGGAGGATTGTGTGTAGCTTTACAAGAAGAATGTTGCTTTTATGTTAATAAATCCGGAATAGTACGAGACAGAATAAAGAAACACCAGGAAGAATTAGCAAAGCGAAGGGAGGAACTCTATGATCAACCGTTATGGTCTCTATGGGGAGGAATCCTCCCCTACCTCCTGCCTCTACTTGGTCCACTGCTAAGTGTACTCTTAATAGTTGCAGTAGGACCCTGTATCGTAAACAGAGTTGTAACTTTTATCCGCACTCAAGTGGGGGAAGTTAAGCTAATGGTGCTAATACAGCAATATCAGGAAGTACCCACAAAACTCTGAGTAACCACTTGCTGCACCTTGAACTTAACCCCTGAAACCAACTCCGCCCCACCTCAGCAGGAAGTAGTTACAGAAGAGAAACCGTCTGCCCAAAATCCCTTCAATGTTCTTGGCTAGCAGTGGTTACTTCGGTTACTTCTGTGTTAATTCTAAGATTAGAATTATTAACAAGAAGGAGTGGGAAATGAAAGAAGTGAAAAACATATTTTCCCCTACACATTCCTGATGGGAGTTGTCTGTCTCTTTCTCATGCAATGCAATGTTCCCCCCCTCACCCTCCCCTCTGTGTTAACTACCTGCTTGTCTTTTATCTACTGAGTTACAGGTGCTGATCCATTTGCTGGCTCCCCATGGTTTTACAGACCTTGCATTAATTATCCTGAAGACATCTTGGAGACTTAATGTCTGGATCCCGCTCACTTGGAGACTTGAAGTCTGGACCCTACTCACACCTACCCCCAAAACCTCCGGATTCCCCCATATCAAAGCCCATTCCTGTTTCCTCTGTAAAAATAACACAGCCCACCTGAAAACTGTATAAAAAACCCCTTGATTTCAGACCTTGGGGTTCGCAACCTCTGCTCTGCTCTGAGCACGTTTCGAACCTCTGATCGATCAGATTAAACTTGGAACTTGCCTGCAATTTGCTGAGCACGTGCCTTTTTCACTATTCTGTGCTGGGCAACTGGGGGGTCGGGTCGTCCGGATTTTTCAGATCAAAAAACTGAATCCAACTTCTGCTACCTACAAGAAATACACTTGACTACTCAGAACAAACAAAGACTTAAAATAAAAGGCTGGAGGAAAATCACCAAACAAACAACACCCATACAAAAGCTGGAATGGCCATACTAATATCAGATGACACAGACTTTAGACTCAAAGTTGTAAGGGACAAAGAGGACATTTGTACTAATTAAGGGATATATACAACAGAAAGAAATCACAATTCTAAATGCACCCAATGAGGAATCAGCGAAGTATTTAATAAAATTGTTTTCAAATCTGAAAAAGATATCAATAACAACACAATAATTTTGTGACACTGCCCTGTCACTCCTTGATAGGTCAACAAGACTAAAATCCAACAAAAATATACTAGCTCTGAAATGAGAAATGGAAGAAAGTGGACCACTAGATATATATAGGGCATTCCATCCCCAGAAACCTGGATACACATTCTTCTCCAATGCTCATGGGTCATTTCCAGGATAGACGACATACTAGCCCATAAAACATATCTCCATAAAATCAAGAGGAAAGAAATAATGCAGACTACCTTCTCTGATAACAAGGCACTGAAATTAGATGTGAACTGCAGAGGGACAGAGAAGAAAAACTTTAACACCTGGAAATTAAACAGCTTACTACTGAACAACCAGTGGGTCCGAGATAAAATCAAAGAGGAAATCAAAACATTCTTGGAAACTTATGACAAAGACACAAATCATGGGAATTTATGGGAAACAGCAAAAGTGGTACTGAGAGGAAAATTTATAGCTTTGCAGACAGACATCAGGAAGGAAGAATGGGCATACATGAATAGCTTAATGACACAGCTTATAAAATTAGAAAATGATCAACAAATGGAACCAGAAATAGATAGGCAGAAGACAGTAACAAAGTTTAGAGCAGAAATCAATGAGGTGGAAATTCAGAAAACAATCTGAAAGATCAACAAAAGAAAAAGTTGGTGTTTTGAAAAAATAAACAAGATTGATAAACTACTACCAAAGCTCACAAAGAAATTGAGAGAAAGAAACTTGATAACCTGTATTAGAAATGAAAAAGACGAGATCACTACAGATATTGCAGAGATTCAAAGGGTAATCAGAGATTACGTTGAGAAACTCTATGCCACAAAATATGAGAACCTGGTAAAAATGGACAAATTCTTGGACTCATAACTTTCCATGGTTAAATAAGGATAAGGTAGCATATCTAAACAGTCCCATCACTATTGAGAAAATTAAAATGGTGATCAAAAATCATCCAAAAAACAAAAGCCCATGCTCAGATGGGTTCACTAATGAATTCTTTCAAGCCTTTCAAGAACATCTACCAATTCTTTTAAGGCTCATTCATAAAATTAAAGAAACAGAAACACATCCAAAATAGTTTCTATGCAGCTAACATCACCTCGATACCAAAACAAGACAGAAATACTGCCAAAAAAGAAAATTACAGACCAATACCCCTGACTAACACAGATGCAAAGACCCTCAACTAAATTCTGGCACATAGAATTCAATGCATCATCAAGAAGGTCATTCACCACAACCAAGTAGGCTTCCAAGAATGCAAGGATGGTTTAACATCCTTAAATCTATCAACATAATACACAATATCAACAAAAAGAAAAGAAAAATTATATGATCATATCAATAGATGCAGAGAAAGCTTTTAATAAGGTCCAACACCCATTCTTTTTATATCTTTAAACACCTTGATTACAAACATATTGTGGTTGGGTTTCAGTCATGTAAAGAACACCCCCCTCACTAGTGCAACATTCCCTAAATCTCCCTCCTCCCTACCCCACCCCTCCTGTACTCTAGACAGGCTTTCTATTTCCCACATTCATTCATTCACTCACATTGTTGTGATGGTTCTTGATGTAGTTATTTTTTAAGTGCATTCATCACTCTTTCTGGTGAGCTTCATGTGAGCTGGAACTTCCAGCCCTCCTCTATTTTGTCTCTGAAAATTATTGCAAGGATGTCTTTCATTTTTCTTAAAACCTATAGATGAATGAGACTATTCTGCGTCTATCTCTCTCCCTCTAAGTTACTTCACTCAGCATAATAGATCCTATGTACATCCATGTATAGAAAAATTTCATGACTTCATCTTCCTGACGGCTGCAAAATATTCCATTGTGTATATGTACCAAAGTTTCTTTAGCCATTCATCTGTTGAAGGGCATCTTGGTTGTTTCCAGAGTCTGGCTATTGTTAATAGCGCGGCAATGAATATAAGTGTGAGGAAGGGATTTTTGTATTGTAGTGATATAGCTGGATCATATGAGAGCTCAATTTCCAGTTTTTGGAGGAATATCTATATTGCTTTCATAAAGGTTGAACTAGACGGCATTCCCACCAGCAGTGAATAAGAGTTACTTTCTCTCCACGTCCTTGCTATCACTGCTTATTGTCATTCTTTGTAATGTGTTGATTTTTGTGGTGTGAGATGGTACCTCATAGTTGTTTTGATTTGCATGTTCCTGATGATTAGTGATGTGGAGCACTTTTTCATGTGCCTTTTGACCATTTGTATTTCTTCTTTGTTCATTTATTCTCCCCATTTTTTAATGGGATTAGATTTTTTTTCTTGTAAAGTTTCATCACTACCTTGTATATTTTGTCTGATGGGTATTGGGTAAATAGTTTCTCCCAATCAGTGGTGGCTCTTGTATCCTGGGCACTATTTGCTTTGAGGTTCAGAAGCTTCTCAGCTTAATATATTCCCATTTGTTTAGATATCTCTACTTCCACTTGTTTGGAGAGTACTGTTTCCTCCTTAAAGATACCTTTACTCTCAATGTAATGGAATGTCTTCCACAATTATTGTGTTATTATTGATGACCTCTTTCAAATATTTCAATAATTTTATTAGATAATTTGCTTGTCTCTCATTGGGTGTGTTTATGTTTAGTTGTGTGATTTCTCCTGTTGCACATATCCCTTTATTAGTACAAAGTGTCCATTTATTCTCTTACAACTTTTCTGAATCTAAAGTTTGTGTCATCTGATATTAATATGGCCATCCAGCTTTTTTTAATTAAATTTTTTATTTAAGCACCATGATTACAAATATGATTACAGATGGGTTTCAGTCACAAACAGAACACCCCCTTTACCAGTGCAACATCCTCACCACCAATGCTCCTTCCCTCCTTCCTTTCCATCCCTTGCCTGTGTTGAAGACAGACATTCTACTACAGTTATTTTTTAAAGTTCAGTAAGCTGTTTTTTTTTATCTTTCTTAACGGATAAATGTTAAAAAAATACAGTGGTAATGGTGTGAAAGTGGCAATCACCATTGTTTTCATAGACCCAGCAAAATTGGGGAAAACAGAAATAAAATTCTTGGTCTGATTACAAGAAGGCCACAACCCAGAAGTTTATTGGCATAAGACCGACTCTTGGCTCCAGGTTTACCAGTCTGTCCAACCCCTGAGTCATTCTAAATGGTCTCAGTGAAACTTTTTCATACTTAAGCTGTTGTTGGTGTCAGGTTCTTGTATTTAACGGTTCTGGATTCTGTGCATTTCCTTAATTGAAGTCAGGCTGATGTGCCACCCAGCTTTTGTAAGGGTGTTGTTTCCTTAGGTGATTTTCCTCCAGACTTTGATTTTGAGTCTATGTTTGTTATGATTATTTAGGTGTGTTTCTTGTAGGCAGCATAAGTTTGGATTTATCTTTTTGATTCATTTAGCCACTCCTTTGTTTTGTTTGTTTGTTTGTTTGTTTGTTTTTGGGTCACACTCGGCAGTGCTCAGGGGTTACTCCTGGCTCTATGCTCAGAAATTGCTCAGAAATCACTCCTGGCAGGCTCAAGAGACCATATTGGATGCCGGGATTCGAATCACCATCCTTGTGGATGCATGGCAAACGCCCTACCTCTGAGCTATCTCTCAGGCCCCCATTGTCTCTTAAATGGTGCATTTAGTCCATTGACATTGAGGAAGATGATTGTCATGGGATTTAATGTCTTCTTTGTGTATAAGTTTGGTGTGTCTGTTGGTCTGTCTTGTCTTAAAATAGACCTTTCCATTTTTCCTTTAAGGCTGGTTTTGCATCTGTAACATTTCTGAGCTTATCCATGAAGCTATGTATCTTCATTCAAACTTGAACATGGGTGCAGTATTCTAGGTAAAGCATCCATTTAATTTAGTCTTGTCACAATATTCCACCACTATCTCTGGCCTTGAGGGTTTCTTGTGACATGACTGCTGTAAATCTTATGGATGCTCCTTTGAATGTAATTTCCCTTTTGGATCTTGCTGCTTTCAGTGTTGTATCTCTATTTGTGGGATTATTAATTGTGACTAGGATGTCTTGAGTTTTTTTCTTTGGGTCTCTTTTAGCTGGTACTGTTCAGGCATGCAGGATTTGATTAAAGTCTTTAGCTCTGGGAGTTTCACTGTAATGATGTCTTTGACTGTTGATTCTTCCTGGAGATCCCCCTCCTGGGCCTCTGGGACTCTAATGATTCTTATGATATTTCTGTTGAGTTTGTCAAAGACTTGTATTTTCATCTGTTTACTTTCTTGTGTACTTTTTTTCCCATTGCCTGATTGTAAGGTTCTTTTCCAATCTCTTCTGCTGTATGGAGTTTCTCTGCATTTCATCTTCCAGTTTACCTATTATGTAGTCGACTGCTGTTGGACAGACTTTCCATTGAGGTTTTCAGTTCAGCTACCGTGTTTTTCAGATCTGCTATTTTAGTTTGGATTTTTTTTATTTCTATCTTTGTGTCCTGTTTAGCTAGAGATATGTTTTCTTTGACTTCCATGAGGATTCTCCATATTTTTATTCTAAACTCTTTATCTGAGATATAAATCAGATGGTTTGTATTTTTGGGGTCATCAGAGCTATCATCTTCATTCTCTATGCATGATGTTTATCAGTGAGGTTTCCCCATTGTCATGCTTGAAGTGTGATTTTTTTTCTGCTTGTTATGGTGGAGTTCATTAGTTAGAAAGAGTTTGCAGCCACAAAGCAGAGCGGCTATGCTCTTTTGGAGCCTCTAGGAGAGTTTTTGCTGGGCCCTTCCCTGTCCTCTCAGGAGAGGTTCAGGAGACAGAAGAGTAGAGAAACACGCACAGGCGACAGGCCCCCTCAGTCGCTCCAAGTTGGTAATCTCACAGCAGGGGCAGATTCCTCCTGCCTGCCTTCACAGACAAAGGATCTACCTTTGTGCCAGGGCACTGCTGGTAGCCGGTTTTCACTCACTCACTCACTCACTCACTCACTCAGTCTTTCCTAACCTTTTGGCTTTGTGCCTCTAGGAGAGAGTTTTTGCTGGGCCCTTTTTTGGCCCTCTCAGGGGAGGTTCAGAAGACCAAAGAGTAGAGAAATATGCACAGGCAACAGAACCCCTTAGTTTCTCCCAGTTGGTAATTTCACAGCAGGGACAGATTTCTTCCACCTGCCTTCACAGACAAAGAATATGCCTTTCTGCTGGGGCACCACTGGTAGCTGGTTTTCACTCTGAGAGACTTTACTCTTTACTAAGTTTTTTCACAAGTTATTTTATGATTGCTTATTAACTGTTCACTATTAAGTCTCCTAGAATAGCATTTCTTGCCTTAATCATAAACTCCTAGAAGTCAAAAACAGTTGCATTATTTAACCATGTGCACGTCCTACTAGAAAAGAAAGTGGGTTAGAAATATCAGCTTTATTTTATCAAGCAATTATCTCCTTATGTTGTAATTTCTGGTATGTGCATTCCCTCCATCCCAATAGCTCTACAGCAAATTAAGCTTCTTTACATGACTGACCTAATTCTTAAAATGATACATTAATGTCTCACTCTGACATTAAAATTCTTATAGATATAACTAATGTCACTAAATGCATACTTAGATATGTACAAATACATGCAAAGGTATTCTTTTTAAAATATTATTATGTTTTAAAAGTTTGTGGTTTTGTCTGAGTAGCCACTGCATTCTTAAATTGCCCTTTTCTATATTTGTATCTCACTGATTTTTCTATATACATTTGCACAATGATTATTCATTGTTTAAGTTCATTTTTAAAATATGTAGGCATACTTCTTATAAGTAACATATTAATTTTTTAAATACAAAACTAGAGCAGTTTGGCCCTTTCATGTTTAAAATAAGAACTTGTAAACTTCCTGCTAGATTGAGATAAACTAGGCACTGTTCATGCCCCACCCATCTTAACCACAGAACCCATTACTCTGAACTGTTCACCTTAAAGGATAGCTAAACTATACATTTATAATAAAGAATGGAGAAACAGAATGCTTAAGCACTAAAGAAAATTCAGCAGAAGGCAAACAGCTTAAAACAAATGGCTTCCAATCCTGACTTTTCTTTTCATTTTAATACTGCTAGTTAAACCTCATTAGCTTTGAGATTGAACACACTAAGTGAAACACACAATGCATGCAGAAGCATGATCAGTGAAGTATGCATGTGATCTTAATTTTCCATATCTCATTGCCACAGCAAGCGTGGTAGTCACTCCTCCCCTACTGCTCTACCCTTCAAAAGTTTTTTAGCCTGTATTTAGAGAGACAGCTAAAGACAGTCTGTGCACAACCTTCAAACAGATGTGCCCACTCTTTCCTTGGCTTATGTTAATTGCTATTTATTCTTTGAGCCAAAGAGCTTGTGGAATCAATTGGGGGGCTATAACAATATTACTTTTTACTATTTATTTTATTCTGTCTTCATGTATTTGTTTTTAATTATATGGTAAAATTTTTAATTTGAAAGTTCATTACCTTAGACATCACTTTTCAATCTCAGTTTATGATGTAAAAGCAAGATAGTAGCTGTTCCCATTACAGTCTCTTCCTCTATCTCCTGCTATGATTATTTTCTTCTGAAGGATACAAATTTAGGAGAATCAAAGGTCAGAGTGTTGTATTTCATTCACCCATGTTTTCAGGATACCTTTTTAGGCAGTCAGATTAGTAAGAGTAACCAGGAGAGCATATTTAGGCTTAAGAGATGCAGATGAGGAGTTAGGGTGAAGATATGTTTAGATACCTCATTTACAACTCAATTTTTTGTTTTGTTTTGGGACCCCATCAGGCAATATTCCTGCTTACTTCTGACTCTGCACTCGGGAATTACACCTGGAAGTACTAGGTGACCTTTTGGGGTGCAGGGGATTAAAGCTGGGTTGGCCATTTGCAAGAAAAGGGGCCAGAGAGGTGGCGCTAGAGGTAAGGTGTCCTCCTTGCAAGCGCTAGCCAAGGAAGGACTGTGTTTCAATCCTCTGGCGTCCCATATAATCCCCCCAAGCCAGGGGCGATTTCTGTGCGCTTAGCCAGGAGTAACTCCTGAGCACCAAACAGGTGTGGCCCAAAAAACAAAAATAAAATCAAAAACATTTGCAAGGAAAGTGTCTTAACCTCTGTGCTATCGCTCTGGGCATAGGTAATGCGAACTTTTCATCTTTGCTTCTTTTGTCTAAAATGCAGAGATTGGGCCAGAGGTACAGCAACTATTTTGTGATCAAAATAATTAAAACTCCAACAAATAGGGTTCTATGGGGTTCTGACTACTCCCTCGCTGCACTTCCTTTAGTTGTGCTGCTCTTTAGTGTAGCTTAACTAATTGGAAAGAAAATCAATGCCCCTGACCATATACTGTCCAACACTAGTTGAAGCAGATGAAAGTGTGACTTTCCTACTTACCCCAGTCAGATTAGAATATCTTTATTTTTCCCTCTCATCTTTGATCTTTCTCAATATAAAAGTTTTGGTAAAAAATTTTTTTTTGTGGAATTACTATGTACTTTAATTCCAAAGTACTAGTTTGTGTTATTTTAGAAATTTTTATCTGATTTCAAAATCATCAGTGTAAAATTAATTTACATTGCTATTTGATTCCTTCTTTCTGCTAAGAATTTTGTCCTGATTCATTGTTCATTTGTTCAACTTAGAACTCCTTAAAAATATTTTTTTGGTTATTTGCTATTGGAACTGTGCAGGAGTTACTCCTGACTCTGCACTCAGGAATCACTCCTAATAGGGTTTGGGGGACAATATGGGATGCCGAGGATCAAATCTGGATTGGCCTTGTGCAAGGCAAGTGTTTGTTTGACTGCACTACTGCGCAGATCCCAAACTCTTTCAATTCTTGTTTACAGGTCCTTAGTACTTTGCTCTCAGTAACCAGAGGATAATATTTATTCATTCATTCATTCATGGTAATGAGGTCCTGCATGACTATGCATTTTTTATTTATAGATTTACTGTGATTTAAAATATGTAATATATTACACTGTCACTTCTGACCGAAAGATCAATATCCATCCACTACAATCCATTGTATTCCCCTCTTTTACCCTTACTCATCCTCCCTCCTTCTGTAAGCTCAGTTCTGTATTCAGAGTCCAAGGATTGATAGTCTTTCAATTTGGGTGGGGGGTCACACCGGCAGCACTCAGGGGTTACTCATGGCTCTATGCTCAGAAATCACTACTGCAGGCTCGGGGCACTATATGGGATGCCTGGATCGAGCCACCGTCCTTCTGTATGCAAGGCAAACTCCTTACCTCCATTCTATCTCTTCGGCCCCAATTTTTTTCAATTGCATTGTTTTGCCTTTTTGTTTTGTTTTGGGGATCACATAAAGGCAGCACTTAGGGGTTATTCCTGGCTCTATGCTCATTTTTTAAAGTTTTATATAGAAAAACTGAGTATTTATATAGACTTTAAATGTTTCTTTACATTAATTATCAGTTGTTAACAGTGTTACAAAGAATTCAAGGATCACACAAGTGGTCTGACTAATGTGTCTTTTGGGTTTGGCCATTTGCCTTAAGCATTGCTTTTTTAAAAATTTTTATTGTGGTCAATGTGAATTATAATTCTTTCACAGTAATATTTGAGTCACATAGTGACAATGAATGAGGGGCATTCCCACCACCAGTGTTGTCCTCCCTCCACCCCTGTTACTTTAGTCTTCCAGTGAGCCTAGTGTCTCGGGCAGAAATGGTGTTTCTCTCTTAAAGTAGTGCAGAGCTCTCCCTGCTGCAGAAAGAAAATGTTTAGCCCTTGCATGTTCTGGAACACTAATTTTGTTAAGGAGTCCAGAGAATGCTCAATCAACAATCTTCGGCATTTCCTGTAGAAATCTGATTCTAGGCTCTCTTCTACTCAAAATTTGATGGTGGCACCTTAGCAGCATTGAACTGCTGGCTTCCTTCTCCTTATTTGCTTTAACTTATGCTTTCATATTAGTGGATAAGTTTTCCAATGCACTCCCAAGGCTCTACCTGAGATAAACTGCCTGTGGGTCTGGATCCTTCTGTAATTTGATTGTGGAGCTCATATGCTGCTGTTTTTTCCCTGACACATTCCTATACTCTGCAAAGAAAGCTCTCCTTACTCCACACTTCCAGGGACTCCTCTGGATAAGCATAAAATGAGAATGTTCACAGGGCAATTTCTCTATCCTGGGACCCACACCGAAGGGATGGTACCACCCTTCTTTTAACACTTAGCAGGAAATATGTAGAGAATAATCAGAAACTCCAAACAAATCGCATAAGTCAAAGTTTAGAGGTTGACCCCCCCCCCCCAGGGTTACAGTTTGACCCATAAACTCTCCATCCACAGTCTGGGTAAGAGACCAAGTATAGTCCACAAAAAAATCAGGTGTTTAGTCTTGCTGATCATCCCTCAGTTACAACTATTAGCAGAGAAGTAGATGATGTGATGAGGGATGTGATCATCCCTCTGTGATGATGAGACAGAGTTAAGCAACAGAAACCAAAGCATCATAGCATTATACCTGTTCCCTGAGCATCTGTGTGGATCAGTCTTCCTCAGGTTACTCTAGTGTTACAGATGTTGCCTGAAGAGTATACCCAGGACTCCCACTAGTTTTAGTAATCACAAACAAAACAACTCTCAGGTACATTTCCTACTGTCCTATTCAGTATAAGTTCCCCCTGATAAAGTTTTAGCCAGACTAGTGATTACATTTACAGCTTTCAGTTCCTTAAGACCAGTCTATTACAACAAGTAAGAACACTTACATACAGGTTACATATAGGCTACCTAAGAAGAGTAGGCTTTAAGTTAAGCTTGCTAAAATTCAATAAGCTACAGAAAAATGTTCTTTTACTTTCCATCTTCACATTGAATCTTGCCAGATGGCTAAATAAACTTGGCTTGATTCTTTGCATACATTCAGTAATAATAAAGAAATCTTCATTTGGGGCACCCCATTATTTACAGAGAATTTCTGGGCAGTGATCAAAATAAAATCACATGGTTTATCAATGAAAGAATTAATACTTTACCTGTCACGTCAGAGTTACCCAGGCTTGGCTGATGTAAAGATGCAAAGGTCAGGTCAACATGATGAGCTGAGGTGGGCCTTGGACATCTACTTTCTGTAGGAGTGTCCTAGAGGGGGCCTGTCCCAGCCCTCTCCAGGGTTGGGAGAGATTCTGATCCCCAGAACCTTTCTCGATACTGATAACAGAACTCAAGCTGTGGCCATCTGGCACAGATCTAGACACTCCTAGATGATCTCTGTTTTCTTTAGGCAAATCCACCTTTATGTTCTTCCTGATATTAGTTGAGTACTTGGAACAGTACTGAACCGGCTGTCACTTAACCTCAACCCCTTTCAATTTTGTTTCTCTGAAAGAGGATTCTGGCATCTCCTAGCTAAATTTTAAGATTTCCTGTCTGCATGAAGAGTAATCTCCACTACAGAGAGGAAAACTTTGTGCCTGTATTTAACTGACATAATGCCATAAGCATCAAAAGATACTGAAGGTGCCAAGTAAAGAGAAAAAAATAAAGTTTCTCTATTTACAGAACATACAGAAAAACCATTATGCATATAAATTTTAAATCCCATTTAGAAAATCTTGAGTTTCTGTAATATCTATAGACCCAATATTTTAAGAGCACTTTAACATGAGTTTAGAGAAGAATCTAGACTCCTTTGCCATAGAATTTTCTATATGAAAACATTAGATAATTTCTAATTTAAAGATATTATAGCATTCCAGTTTGACCATACAGTTTCTTTCCTAAGTACACAAACCTCAAACCTTTTGCAAACTCCGTTTATACTTTGTGTAACTTTCCTTCATTTCAAATTGTAATCAGCTGGTCACACTTTCACAGAATTTCTTTTCTTTATTTTCTAACTTTAACATATACATCCATTTTCTTTTTGCATAAAAATATACTCCTTCTCCTCCAGGGCACAACAGCTTCCCAGCACTGCAGCTCTAGGAGGGAAACTTGAAACTGTCTACAGTCAATTTGGAACCATTTTGCTGCATTATTACACCTATCAGGATCAAATTGTTCTTTATGGTCCTTATTAAAAAAACATTAAAGCAGTTCTACAGATCTCCTATTTTTAGATATTCATAATCAAATATTAACATTTAGAAAGAAACCTTTACTACGTTTACTATTAACCATTAAAATGTTCATACTTAAAGTTAACTTAAGCCCAACAATAAGTTTGATGTCACAAAATCGATATAAAATTCAGCTACTTGCCACGGCATACATAAACTTTTAGGGGAGCTCAGCCCACTGGATGTATCCTCAGATGTTCCGGGTGGGGAGAACTGAAATAACCCACATGGGGTTCCTCAAAAGGCCTGCTGTGGACGCCTTTTTCCCCTGTGTGAATGGTTGAGAAATTTCCAAAGAGATGCTTAGCATTACATTTTCGGTCATTATTTGGTTATCTCTTCTTTGTATATTTCAGGCAAAATTGTGGCCTCTATCAAATAATTTGGCTCAGAAATTCCAGCACCAAAGATGACTAAAAGAACCCCTTTTCTGGATAATATTTAGCACCTAAAAGCAAAGGCAATATTTTTTCTCTTTTTCAACCATGACCTTGCAGTTACAGTCTCTGGGTATCAAGGGCGAATGTAGATCCTGGGCTATTGACTCTCCTCAGAAAATAGGGAAACACATTTTAGGGGATTTGGCTCCTTCCTTTACTTGACCTCTAAAATAATAGAGCCCATCCAAGTGAAGATCAAGTTCCTTGATATTTTCTACTTCCTAATAATCCCTGATTTTGCATTTGAAGTAAGCTTGCAAAGAGCTGCCTTGGGTTGTAACCTTCTCCTTTGTAACAGAATTTTTACAGTCACACCCATATCTTAGGCATTGTTACTGTTGTACTTTGCTTTGTGATTATAATTATTCTTCACTATACCTATAGCTGATTTTACCCCTATAAATCCCCTTGCCTAAAGATTAAACTTGTCGCACTCCTGACAGAGATGTATTGACCCCCACGTACTCTGGTATCATTATTTCATATTTCATATTCGGTCACTCATGTGTCCACTTTCCTTTCGTGAAGGATTTTGTCCCCACTAGAGAATGCTGAGATGAAAGAAGCCTCCAGCACTACCTTAAGAAAATCACGTACTCACAAAAATAACAATAAGTCTAAAAAGGCTAATAACAGTAATTTCCAACATTTTCAACCCAATTTTTCATTCTTAGAAACCTCTAAAATTAGAGACATTTTCTCTCCACTTGAAAGTTAAAATGTCTCAATTTTTCTTTAGTTATCATAAGTTTACTCATTAGTTTATAGACAATAATTTATCTAGGTTTCATAGGAGGAAAAGATAAAGCAAATTTTTTAGTCTTGTTGAGTCTGGACAAGAGGTGACTTTTAAATTTTGGGTGTCATCTTTTAACTTTGGGTTTCAGTGTGTAACTTTTGAGACTAGGCCCAAGGAGACAACTGATTCCTGAGACCAGGCTGTAAATCACAAAGGACATTCCAAGGAATGCAAGGACATCTTATTTTCCACCAGACACCCTGAAGGGAGGGGAAACCAACTAATCATCGAGGGGAACACCTTGACCCTCGAGAAGGAGATCCCCACAGAGGACAGATGGCCCTTGAAGAATAGGGAGGAATAATTGCATACAGTCACTAAAAAGAAATAACACATAGGTATAGATAGAATAACACATAGTTATAAAATAAGGGTAAAGTCTAGTTTAATGCTATTCTCGCTTCTGTCCCTGGTTTGCTCGATATGATGAACAAGGCTCCCTTCTCCTAATCGCTCTGGTCACTATGCTATCAAGAGAATGGGTTCTCCACCCTGTAGATTAGGCGACCACCTGAAGAGTTCAATCTATATATCTGCATGCCAACAGTTGGGGGTAAATGATGTCATGAAGGGACTGGACAGACAGAAAATTGAGCCTTTTCTGTAAAAAAATTTTTGGATGATTCAAACTGTATAAACCTATGAAATGCTTTGACCTGTATGCTCATTATCATATAATTTTTTAAATTAATTAATTAATAATTTCCTATTAAGTTGCATTCACGGGGTCTCACTGCAGACTGAATTCCCGGCTTGTGGTGACACCCCAGGATTCTGAAAAAAGAATAAACCTACGTGTGATTGCATCCTCCAAAGTTTGTGTCTCCTCAATTGAGCTGTGGGCTTTCCTCGGACCTCGGTCATCCCTGACCTGGCCTCCCTGAGTTTGGCCATCCCCAACCCCAGATCCCAACCCAGGTCTAGACCAGCTTTGGTCAGCTTTAACAGTCTCTGATAGTATCAATTAATCTAGCCCACTTGGTTTGGGTTTTAAAACAGCCACTTTTTTTTTCTTTTTGATAATCTGTTATTTACAGATGACTCCTTAACAAAGACTAAATACATGCCCAAAGCTAATAAATTTCTGAAGGTTGGGTGATAAAAGAGAGGGAGACCTTGACCATGAACTTTCTTAGATACTTCTCGGGAGGATTTTTACTCTTTAGGCCAGAGTTTCCAAAGTCTCCCAATGCCCAATGCCTTAATAGCTCCTTTTTTTTTTTACCACCTAGAGTGCCTCTTTTCTAGTCTTATCAGTATTTAACTTCTCTCCTGCTATTATTCATCTAACTCCCATCATTAAAAGAGGCCAGGATGACACTTTTTCCCTTGGCCCTCGTCTGCTGCCAGCTCCAACTATCTCAGACTGTCTGGCTATATGCAGGCCTTCCTTCTGCCTGCATTCCCACGGAAAGACTCTCAGACCTGTTGCATGCATACAAAGAGGATAAGGGATGTATACTCATGCTTTCCCCTTAGAGCATGGATCTCATAGAAAGGCAACATGGGGACCAACCTCCCTGGCTCCATTGGAATTCTTCACTTTATTTTGTATTCTGCCCCACTCCTCTCTTCATATACATACAGATAACCTTAATTGATCTTTCTCTGTCTCCCTCCCCCATATAAGAATGGCAGGGAAACATCTAAGATTGATCAGAAATACGAGATATCTGTAGGGCGATTTTAAGTCCTGACAGGCCTTTGAGAATTATCTGGCAATGATGACCTCTCTCCATTGCTCTCTATCCTGTCTCTAGTGGAGCAGATCTGTGAATCAACATATACAAAGACATACACAAGGCTAAAACCACACATAACTTTTTGCTGAACTCAAATCAAATTCCACCAAACCAGGGGGAGTGGCATTCTCCCTAGAATTTTTCTTTCTTTTTTTTGGGGGGGGGCCACACCCGGTAACGCTCAGGGGTTACTCCTGGCTATGCGCTCAGAAGTCGCTCCTGGCTTGGGGGACCATATTGGACGCCGGGGGATCGAACCGCGGTCTGTCTCCTAGGCTAGCGCAGGTAAGGCAGGCACCTTACCTCCAGCGCCACCGCCCGGCCCAGAATTTTTCTTTTTTCATGTTCTCATACTGTGGGCTAGCTTTTGGGTCCAGTTGTGTTAGAGAACTTCTTTGAGTTCCATTGAGGAGAGTGGGTGACATGAACAGTGAAATATGAAGGAAAGAGAGACCACACAATGTATGTGGGAGAATAGCATTCTAAATTTTTAATGTGAAGGACCAGGGGTATATAAGGTATTTTTGCCAGTCACAGGTATAAAACGAATGCTCACAATTTCAAAACACAGATTAACAGTAAAGCAATTCACCTGGCTAGGGTGGTATGCAGACTTATATGGATCTAATATTAAGTAAAAATACTAAGAAGAAGTTAATTTTAACATCTCAAAGCAGTTTCTGTCAGGCTAGCCTCTGATGTAAAATAGGGGATTGGTGAGAAGCGGAATTTCTCTACCAAGTTCCTATTTCTAAGGGAATAGATTTCATTATTTAAAGGTCAAAATGAAGGAGAAGAACTATACCTAAAAAGAGTAATTGTTTTTCTGTTAAAAGTTCAACAGCAGGGCCGGAGAGAGAGCATGGAGGTAAAGCGTTTGCCTTGCATGTAGAAGGTTGGTGGTTTGAATCCCGGCATTCCATATGGTCCCTCGAGACTGCAAGGAGCAATTTCTGTGTGTAGAGCCAGGAGTAACTCCTGAGCACTACCGGGTGTGACCCTCTCCCAAATTTTAACAGCTTAAATCTAAATTCTGGCCAAACCTTTTTCTATGTAAATTATGAGACAAAAGTTAACAAGTACTCAAGGTTCTTTTAGAGAGGCTTCAAGAAGCAGAAATTGCAAGGGCATTTAGACAGAGGAAAATATGTTTCTAATTGTCTTTTTTGATGCCAAATTTTTCCAAGTAAAGAAATTTAATCAAGGCTCCATTTTCCTGTAAAATATGCTTATGTTACCACGTAAAATGTGGGGGCTGGAGAGATAACAGGGAGGTGAGGCGTTTGCCTTTCATGCAGAAGGTCATCGGTTTGAATCCCGGCATACCATATGGTTCCCCGTGCCTGCCAGGAGCAATTTCTGAGCATGAAGCCAGGAGTAACCCCTGAATACTGCCGAGTGTGACCCAAAAACCACACACACACACACACACACACACACAAAAGAAGTAAAATGCTGAAACTTCTCCTTCCTGTGCCTGTCTGCCTGTGTTTCTGAATCCCTGAAGGTCTCCTCAGAGGCCTAGGGAGTGCACCCCCAAAAAGAACTGCATTTTGAAGCTGCCCAGGAAGTAAATTCTGGCTGTGGGGGTCGCCATCCAATAAGCTGAACTCTCTGGCCTGCAGAGGCTTCACGCTGCTATGCCTTTGTTCACTCTGAAGACTTCAAGGGAAACTTCTCCTGCCTGTGTCTGTCAGTCTGTGTTTCTGAATCCCTGAAGGTCTCCTCAGAGGCCTATGGAGCACACCCAAAAAAACCTGCATTTTGAAGCTGCCCAGTGAGTAAATTCTGGCTGTGGGGTCGCCGTCCAATAAGATGAACTCTCAGGCCTGCAGAGGCTCTGCCCTGCTGTGCCTTTGTTCACTCCGAGGACTTCAAGGGAAACTTCTCCTGCCTGTGTCTGTCAGTCTGTGTTTCTGAATCCCTGAAGGTCTCCTCAGCGGCCTAGGGAGTGCACCCTCCAAAAATACCCTGCATTTTGAAGCTGCCCAGTGAGTAAATTCTGGCTGTGGGGTCGCCGTCCAATAGGCTGAACTCTCAGGCCTGCGGAGGCTCTGCCCTGCTTTGCCTGTGTTCACTCTGAGGACTTCAAGGGAAACTTCTCCTGCCTGTGTCTGTCTGCCTGTGTTTCTGAATTCACGAAGGTCTCCTCAGAGGCCTAGGCAGCGCAACCCCAAAAATTGTCAACTAGAGGCAGCAGAAGAGTCTGGCCACTTCGCTTCACTTTCAGCCACACACTCTTTCTAACCAATGAACCTCACCACAACACGCAGGAAAAACCACACTACAAGAGTGGCAATGGGGAAACCTCGCAAGCAAACACCATGCATAGAAAATGAAGATGAAAACTCGGATGACGTAATAAATTCCAACTACCTGATTAACCTCTTGGATGAGGAACTTAAAATAGCAATATGGAAGATGTTTGAAGAACTCAAAGAAAGCATAGATCGATCTGAACAGAACACAAAGATAGAAATCAGAAAACTCCAAACTGAAATAAGAGATCTGAAAAACACGGTAGCTCAACTGAAAACCTCAATAGTTTTCAGAAAAACTCAACACAACAGAAGAAATTGGAAAAGAACCGTTAGACAAACGAACAGGTAATGGAAAAAGTACTCAAGGAATGAGAACAGATGAAAATAGAAGTCTTGATAAATTCAACAGAATCAATGTAAGAATCACTGGAGTCCCAGAGTCCCAGATAGGAGATCTCCAGGAACAATCAACTGTCAAAGACATCATCAAAGAGATACTCCTAGAGTTAAAGACTACATGCAATCAAATCCTACATGCCCGAAGAGTACCAGCTAAAAGAGACCCAAAGAAAAACACCCCAAGACATATCCTCGTTACAATGACAAATCCCATAGATAGAGATAGAATACTGAAAGCAGCAAGATCAAAAAGGGAAATTTCATTCAAAGGAGCATCCTAAGACTTACAGCAGACATGTCACAAGAAACTCTCAAGGCAGAAGACAGTGGTGAGATTATTGTGAAAAGATTGAATGAAATGAATGCCTCACCGAGAATACTGTACCCAGCCTGACTCAAGTTCAGGTTTGAAGGAAGAATACACAGCTTCATGGATAAACAATATCTCAGAAATTTCACAGATAATAAACCAGCCTTAAAGGAAAAACTGACAGGTCTACTCTAAGACAAGAGAGACAAACAACACAGCAAACTTATCTACAAAGATGACATTAAATCCTATGACAATCATCTCCATCAATGTCAATGGACTAAATTAACCAATTAAAAGACATAAAGTGGCAAAATGGGTCAAAAAGATGAATCCAACCTTCTGCTGCCTACAAGAAACACATCTGAAGAGTCAGAACAAACATAGACTCAAAATCAAAGGTTGGAGGAAAATCATCCAAGCAAAGAACACCCTCAAAAAAGCTGGGGTGGCCATATTAATATCTGATGACACCAACTTTATACTCAGAAAAGTGGTAAGGGACAAAGATGGACACTATGTACTAATCAAGGGATAAGTGCAACAGGAAGAAATCAGACTATTAAACATATATGCACCCAATGAGAGACCAGCAAATTATCTAATACAATTACTGACAAATCTGAAAGAAGAAATCAATAATAACACAAACATTGTGGGAGAATTCAACATGGCCCTATCAACACTTGATAGGTCAACCAGACTGAAACCCAACAAAAACATACTAGCCCTGAAAAGAATTATGGAAGAAAGAGGACTAGTAGATATATACAGGACACTCCATCCCAAAAAACCTGGATACACATTTTTTTTCCCAATGTACATGGGTCATTCTCCAGAATAGACTACATGATGACACATAAAACATACCTCCATAAAATCAAGAGGATAGAAATCTTGCAGGCTACCTTTGCTGACCACAAGGCTCTGAAATTAGATGTGAACTACAAAGCCACACAGAAGAAAAAGTTTAACAATTGGAAATTAAATACCCTGCTACTGAACAACCAGTGGATCCGAGATAAAATGAAAAAGAAAATCAAAACTTTCCTGGAAACAAATGATAATGAAGACACAAACTGCTAGAATCTATGGGACAGTGCAAAAGAGGTCCTGAGAGGAAAATTTATAGTTGTACAAGCACACATCAGGAAGGAAGAAGGAGCATACCTGAATAACTTAATGACGCAGCTCAAAAAATTAGAAAATAACCAGCAAAAGGAACCAAAAATAGGAAGACAGAAAGAAATGACAAAGCTGAAAGCAGAACACAATGAAGTGGAAAACCAAAAAACAATCAGAAAGATCAACGAAAGCAGAAGCTGGTTCTTTGAAAAGATAAACAAGATTGATAGACCATTGGCAAAACTCACAAAGAAAGAGAGAGAGAGAAATCTGATAACTCGTATTAGAAATGAAAAGGGGGAGATCACAACAGATATTGCAAATCCAAATCCAAAGGGTAATCAGAGAGTACTTTGAGAAACCTTATGCTACTAACATGAGAACCAGAAGAAATGGAAAAATTCTTGGACACATAACATTCCACATTTAAGTAAGGAGGATGTAGCATATCTAAACATCCCCATCACTACTGAGGAAATTGAAACTGTAATCAAACATCTGCCCAAAAAAGAAAAGCCCAGGCCCAGATGATTTTCCTAATGAATTTTTTCAAATCTTTCAAGAGGAGCTAAATACCAATCCTAGCCAAGCTCTTCCATGAAATTGAAAAAACAGGAACACTCCCAAACAGCTTTTATGAAGCCAACATCACCTTGATACGAATACCAGACAGAGACGCTGCCAAAAAAGAAAATTACAGACCAATATCCCTGATGAATGGTGATGTAAAGATCAACAAAATCCTGGCAAATAGGATCCAATGCATCATCAAGAAGATCATACACTACGACCAAGTAGGTTTCATCTCAAGAATGCAAGGATGGTTTAACATCCGTAAATCTATCAACATCATACACAACATTAACAACAAGAAAAAAATCACATGATCATATGAATAGATGCAGAGAAAGCATTTGATAAGGTCCAACATCCATTCTTGATCAAATTTCTCAGTAAGATGGTAATGGAAGGAACCTTTCTCAATCTAGTTGAAGCCATCTACCACAAGCCAATGACAAATATTATCCTCCATGAAGAAAAACTAAAATCCTTTTCTCTAAATTCTGGTACAAGACAAGGCTGTCCACTCTCACCACTCCTCTTCAACATAGTACTGGAAGTTCTTGCTATAGCGATCAGGCAAGAAAAAGATATAAAGGAAATCCAGATAGAAAAGGAAGAAGTCAAGCTCTCGTTGTTTGCAGACGGCATGATACTCTACTTAGAAACCCCTAAAGACTCTACCAAAAAGCTTCTAGAAACAATAGATTCATATAGCAAAGTGGCAGGCTACAAAATCAACCTACAGAAATCAATGGCATTTTTATACACCAATAATGATAGGGAAGAGATGGAAGTCAGAAAGGCAATCCCATTCACAATAGTGCCACACAAACTCAAATATCTTGGAGTCAACTTGACCAAAGACGTGAAGGACCTATACAAAGAAAACTATAAAGCCCTGCTCCCAGAAATAAGAAAGGAAACACGGAAATGAAAACACATACCCTGCTCATGGATTGGCAGGATTAACATCATTATAATTGCTATAGTCCCCAAAGCATTATACAGATTTAATGCGATCCCCTTAAAAATACCCATGACATTCTTCAAAGAAGTGGATCAAACACTTATGAAGTTCATCTGAAACAATAAACACCCTCAAATAGCTAAAGCACTCCTAGGGAAAAAGAAAATGGGAGGCATTACTTTCTCCAACTTTAAACTGTTCTACAAAGCAATAATTATCAAAACAGCATGGTATTGGAATAAAGACAGACCCTCAGATCAGTGGAATAGGCTTGAGTTCTCAGACATTGTCCCCCAGACATATAATTACTTAATTTTTGACAAAGGAGCAAGAAATCCTAAGAAGAGCAGGGAAAATCTCTTTAACAAGTGGTGCTGGCAGAACTGGTTAGCCACTTGCAAAAAAAGCGAACATAGACCTCCAGTTAACATCATGTACGAAGGTAAAATCCAAATGGATTAAAGACCTTGATATCAGACCGAATACCATAAGGTATATAGAACAGCACGTCGGAAAACACTCCATGACATTGAGACTAAAGGCATCTTCAAGGAGGAAACTGCACTTTCCAAACAAGTGGAAGCAGAGATCAACAGATAGGAATACAGTAAACTGAGAAGCTTCTGCCCCTCAAAAGAAATAGTGCCCAGAATAAAAGAGTAACCCACTGAGTGGAAAACTATTCACCCTTCAGATAAGGGGGTAATATCCAAAATATACAGGGCACTGACAAAACTTTACAAGAAAGAAACATCTAATCCCATCAAAAAATGGGGAGAAGAAATGAACAGACACTTTGATAAAAAAGAAATACAAATGGCCAAAAGGCACATGAAAAAAATGCTCCTCATCACTAATCATCAGGGAGATGCAAATCAAAACAACGATGAGATACCACCTCACACCGCAGAGATTGACTCATATCACAAAGTATGAGAACAATCAGTGCTGGCAGGGGATGTGGAGAGAAAGAAACTCTTATCCACTGCTGGTGGGAATGCAGTCTAGCACAGCCTCTATGGAAAGTGATATGGTGATTCCTTCAAAATCTAGAAATTGAGCTCCCATTCGACCCAGCTATTCCACTCCTTGGGATATACCCTAAGAACACAAGAATACAATACAAAAACCCCTTCCTCATACCTATATTTATTGCAGCACTATTCGCAATAGTCAGGCTCTGGAAACAACCAAGATGCCCTTCAACAGATGAGTGGCTATAGAAATGTGGTACATATACACAATGGGATATTATGCAGCTGCTAGGAGAGATGAAGTCATGAAATTTTCCTATACATGGATGTACATGGAATCTATTATGCTGAGTGAATTAAGTCAGAGGGAGAGAGAGAGAGAGACGCAGAATAGTCTCACTCATCTATGGGTTTTTAAAAAAAGAAAAGTCATTTTTGTAACAATCCTCACAGACAATGAGAGGAGGGCTGGAATACCAGCTTACTCCATGAAACTCATCACAAAGAGTGGTGAGTACAGCTATAGAAATAACTACACAGAGAACTACCATAGTCGTGTGAATGAATGAGGGAACTGGAAAGTCTGTCTGGAGTACAGGTGGGGTTGGGGTGGGATGGAGGGAGATTTTGGACATTGGTGGTGAGAATGTAGCACTGGTGATGGGGATGTTCTTTACATGACCAAAACCTAATCACAATCATATATGTAATCAAGATGTTTAAATAAAGAAAAAAATTTTTAAAATGAAGTAAAAGGCTTTACTATAATACACATAGCAGAAGGGAGAATCATCTATAGTCCAATTAAATGTTATAAAGGGAGCAGAATGTCAGTTTTATTAACAGACACTTCATTTGATTATCCACAGGAAAAAAACTCATCAGGCCTATTGATAAGATCTCTCAGCAATCTTAGACAGCCATCCACACTTTAGGGGAAAAACTTCTGGTAATATTTCCTCAGGAATTTTGTCCTGTCAACGTTTTTGAGGGAGAAAACTTCAATGGCCTTCTGGAAAAATATTCCTTTAGAAATGTAGAGATTCCTATTATGTTAATTGTGTGGCATTCTCACTCAAGTTGTTGGTGCATTCTTTCAGGTCTTTGAACTGCTCTGTTAGGAGCATAATTGGTGTAGTCTGTGCTTGGTTCATACCTGCAATGTGAAAATAGATGAACATTGCACAAGGAGTGACATCACATACAAGATAAAACTAACAAACTAATATGAACAAAGAACAGATAGAGATCAACTGAGAAAACTAACTTCTAATTTTCTCTCAGAACCCCGGAATTCCTATCAGGAGTTTTCAGGGAGGGGCCAGAGAAAGAGCATAGCGGTAGGGCGTTTGCCTTGAAAGCAGCAGACCCAGTACCAATGTTGGTTCAAATACTGGCATCCCATCTGGTCCCCCGTGCCTGCCAGGAGCAGTTTCTGAGCACAAAGCCAGGAGTAACCCCTGAGTGCCACAGTAGTGATCCCAAAACCCCCAAGATTAAAATTTTTTTAAAAAAGCGGTTTTCAGGGAGTTGGGGCATCTCCCAAATTCCTGGCCAGTGACCATTCCAGCACTTCTATCTAGGTCTTCTACTGGCAGTATAAAAGACTTCTAGTCTTTTATTGCTGATCCCAGAATTTCCGTCTGCGGCTTATTGATTTTGCTCAAGATTTTCCTCCCTAACATTCCATTGGCCTCTCATATCTGTGTGCCAGGATTCTGACAAGCCCCCAAATGTTAACTTCAGACTCGAGATCCATCCAACAAAGAACAGAGCAGACAAGTCATTACTACATAAAGCAAAGGAATTTATTCATATACCAGCATGGTGGGGCCATACCTCTTGCAGTTGAAGGACATTAAAGAAAGTTAACAAGCTGTTTTTATTGGGTTGCTGGAGCTTTAAGGTAGGGTCAAACTATAGGTTCTTAGTACTTGTTGGATAAGCCAGGTTTAAATTGGCTAAAGTAGTGGTGGAGCAACTCAGGTGCTTGTAGAACTTTGGATGCAATTAGATAAGATTTATTGCACACAAGCCCTCAGGTGTTACTAGATATCTTGCATTGCTTAATTTATCCAACTGTCCTGGTGTGTGCCGTGAAGTTCCTGGAACCGGCTGGTTGTTTTGTTTTTGATTTTATTTTTGCATTTTCTAATTTAATTTTATCTTATTCTGCAAGTTATGTGTATTATATAGTATATATATAATATATTATAATCTATAATATATTACATAATATAAAATAATAATATATTATATATAATATATATTATTTCCTAACATTATGTATAAGGTAATTTTGACCCCAAATTCCAAAATTAGCTTTATTCACAAATGTTTTTTCTTATTGATCATTGTTTTTTGATACTCTTGCAATTAATGGAAAATAAATTGCTTCAGCTGGTGAGTTTCTTCTTCTAAAATTCACTTTCCAAAGTTACAGAAGCAAAATAGCAGTCAATATATATTCCAGACTTACATTCTCAGCAAAACAATGTTACAAGGAAAATAGCAGGTCATATAATTTCAAATTTATATTTTAATATTCCCTTCTAATTGCTTCTTCTTGTTTGAGTATGTTTGTTTTGATGCTACTGTGAGGGTTACCTAAAGCCCTAAGCACAGAGACGTTTTTAAATTGAAAGCCGGTCCATCTTGTGTAGCTTCTAGACGTCCCTATTAATACTTTGCTTCTCCCCCATATTTTTGCTTTTTTAAGGAGTCTACTACTTCCAACTTTCTTTAATAGAAGTTGCTAACTACTTCCTAAAAAGTTAATATAGTACTGACAATATGTTATTTGTCTGCTAAACTCTTTATTCCTCCTTCAAATAAATGTAATAACCTTAGGCAGAGTATCTTTTATTGGCGATATTTTCCATTAAGTGCTTTGTATACCATCATTCCACTTTCTTCTGAACTGTAGAGTTTCTGTTGAGAAACTTACTGAGTCATGTGAATATTCTATAATATGTGACTTTACTTTTTTCTTTCTTTTTTATTATCTTTTCTTTTTTTGATTTTTAATATATATATTAGAAATTTCTATCTTTGATTCTACCATTTTAATTATAATATACAATTTCATATTTATTAAATGCTAAAATGTATGATCTAATATTTATTAAATTTTCTCTCTAATATTTATCAAAATTAAATATTTAACTGTAGTATTAATATTGCTTTGTATCTATGTTCGTTTGGAACTCTGTGATCTTCCCAGACCTGAATATCTAACTTCGTTTCTAGTATAGAAAGTTTTTAGCTATTATTTTCCAAATATAAATTATTCCCCCTTCTCAGTTTTTTATTGAGGAAACCCTCTGATGACAATGTTGTATCAATTAATAGTGCCCCAAGTAGTTGTTATGTTATCTTTACCTTTTTTAATTCTTTTCTTGTTTGTCCTTCTGGATGGTTTTCAAAGCTTTATTCTTGTTTTTGAATTTTATATTTGTTTTTTCTTGCTGCTGAATACTTCAGCTATTTCTCTCTTTAGTTGTTATTTTTGTTAGACTTTTCTCATATTGTCTCTCATATTTCCTGTATTGAATTACTTTTAAATTAACTTTTATTATTTATATTATCATCATTGAGACTATTACTTTGAAATCTTCTGTTGGTAGCTGCTTGCTTTAAGCTTTCTTCTCAAATTGCTGTCTTTTTTTGACGGGTCACACCTAACATCACTCAGAGGTTACTCCTGGCTCATAGTTCAGAAATTGCTCCTGGCAGGCACGGGGGACTATATGGAATGCCGGGATTTGAAACACTGTCCTTCTGCATGCAAGGCAAACACCTTACCTCCATGCTATCTCTTCGGCCCCAAACTGCTGTCTTAATCTATTAGAAATTATGAGTCCCTCCATTTCCTATTTTATCCATGATAAATAGGAACTGATAAAATAGGGAAATGGGGACTTGTGTTTCAGTGTCATTAAGCTATATCTTTGGTTTAACCATTATGTTTATCAACTGATCGTTGACAATATGATCAAGTAGGCCTTGAAGTAATCTTGATATTCCCACCTGGTACTGACATTTGCTATGGTCACACAAACCCTGAGTCGAGAAGATCTGAAAGTAGGCAGAGACCATAGATGTAGCCAGTGGCAGAGCATATACTTAGGAAATGTCCAGGTTGGACAGTGAAAGATACTGCTATCACTGTACCTGTGTGCCAGGTTAGAGGGAACATGAACACCAAACTGGTAGATGCAGTTACAAGTGCAGGCAGTGGCTTTTTGTTAAGTTCAAAAGGGTCTGGATGGTTCTTGGATTTCTCAGTTATCTAATATCTAGTCAAACACTATTGCTATATAGAGGCCTAGATGGTGGGTGTTGACTGAGATACTGATGCCAAGGCCAGTTCCAGATAAGACTGGGATCTCAGTCACTGCCAATATGTGTATCACTGTCCTTTCAAGGAGCAAGCAACCTTGTAGGTTTCTAGTTTCCTGTGCTTTGGAAAGTCTATGTGTGCATTCCATTTTCAGGGCTGTGACAAAAAAAGACAAGCAATCTTGGTACAATACTTGGTACAAGGTATTTGCTAGGGTGGGTGACACTATAGTGGAGAGTTGGATGGAATATGATGTTCAACAGTACTGCTCTTGTAAGGCTGAGGGAAATCACCAGATATACACCTAACAATGTCTCAGACTTCTGTTTATACCCTGTACTTTTTTTTGCCATCTTTCGCTTGTGAAGGACAGAATCTGCGAACAGTGAGAGCAGTGAGTTTTTCCTTACCTATCTGGATGCCCTTGATATATTTTTCTTGCCTAATTGAATGGCAAGTACTTCCAGCACTATGTTAAATAGGATTAGTCAGAAAGGGCAGCTTTGTCTTGTACCAGATTTGTAGGGGAAAGGCTTTTAGTTTATCTCCATTGATGGTAATATTTGCCATTGGCTTGTGGTAAATAGACTTGGCTATATTGAGAAAATTTC
Source organism: Suncus etruscus (assembly GCF_024139225.1). Lineage (NCBI taxonomy): Eukaryota > Metazoa > Chordata > Mammalia > Eulipotyphla > Soricidae > Suncus > Suncus etruscus. Next base: position 168,499,215 of record NC_064849.1, read on the forward strand.
CTTTCATTCCCATCTTAGTTAGAGTTTTGATCAAGATGGGTGTTGGACCTTATCAAATGCTTTTTCTCATATGATCATATAATTTTGTTTTTCTTTTTTTGATATGGTGTATTATGTTGATTGATTTATGTATGTTAAACCATCCTTGCATTCCTGGAATAAAACATACTTAGTCATGGTGAATGACCTTCTTGATGATGCATTGAATTCTATTTGCCAGAATTTTGTTGAGTATTTTTGCATCTGTGTTCATCAGGGATATTGGTCTTTAGTTTTCTTTTTTGGCAGCATTTCTATCTGGTTTTGGTATCAAGGTGATGTTAACCTCATAGAAACTATTTGGAAGTGTTCCTGTTTCTTCGATTTTATGAAAGAGGCTTAAAAGAATTGGTAGAAGTTCCTCTTGAAAGGTTTGAAATAATTCATTAGTGAACCCATCTGAGCCTGGGCTTTTGCGTTTTGGAAGATTTTTGATCACCATTTTAATTTCCTCAACAGTGATAGGGCTATTTAGATATGTTACCTCATTTGTATTTAACTGAGGAAGGTTATAATAGTCCAAGAATGTATCCATTTCTTCCAGGTTCTCATGTTTTGTGGCATAGTTTCTCAACGTAATCTCTGATTACCCTTTGAATCTCTACAATATCTGTAGTTATCTCCCCTTATCATTTCTAATACGGATTATCAAGTTTTTCTCATTCTTTGTGAGTTTTGCCAATGGTCTATCAATCTTTTTTAATTTTTCAAAGAACCAACTTCTGCTTTCGTTGATCTTTCAGATTGTTTTTTGTTTGTTTGTTTGTTTGTTTGTTTTGGTTTTCCACTTCATTAATTTCTGCTCTAAACTTTGTTATTTCGTTTTGCCTATCCATTTTTGGTTCCATTTGTTGATCATTTTCTAATTTTCTAAGCTGTGTCAAAAAGCTATTCATGTAGGACTCTTCTTCCTTCCTGATGTGTGTCTGCAAAACTATAAATTTTTCTCTCAGTACCGCTTTTGCTGTGTCTCATAAATTTTCATAGGTTGTGTCTTTATTATCATTAGTTTCCAAAAATGATTTGATTTCCTCTTTGATTTTATCTTGGACCCACTGGTTGTTCAGTAAGTAAGCTTAATTTCCAGGTGTTAAAGTTTTTCTTCTGTGTCCTTTTGTAGTTTATATCAATTTCAGTGCCTTATTATCAGAGAAAGTAGCCTGCACTATTTCTATTCTCTTAATTTTATGGAGGTATGTTTTATAGGCCAGCATGTGGTCTGTCCTAGAAAATGACTCATGTACATTGGAGAAGAATGTGTATCCAAGTTTCTGGGGGTGGAGTTTCCTATATATATCTACTAGGCCTCTTCTATTTGTCTTTTAGGTCTAGTATATTTTTGTTGGGTTTCAATCCGGTTGACCTATCAAGTATTGACACACCCGTGTTGAGGTCTCCCACAATTATTGTTTTATTATTGATATCCTTTTTTAGATTTGCCAACAATTTATTAAGATCTTTGCTGGACCCTCATGGGTAAATATATGTTTAGGAGAGTGATTTCTTCCTGCTATACATATCCCTTGATTAGTACAAAATGTCCATCTTTGTCCCTTACAACTTTTTTGAGTGTAAAGTTTGTGTCATCTGATATTAGTATGGTCACTCCAGCTTTTTCAAGGGTGTTGTTTGCTTGGATGATGTTCCTCCATACTTTTATTTTGAGTCTATATTTGTTCTGACTATTCAGGTGTGTTTCTTGTAGGCAGCAGAAGGTTGGGTTCAGTTTTTTGATCCATTTAGCCAGTCTGTGTCTCTTAACAGGTGCATTTAGTCCATTAACTTTGAAAGAGATAGTTGTCATGGGATTTAGTGCCATCTTTGTGTGGAAGTTTGATGTGTCTGTTAGTCAGTCTTCTCTTAAAGTAGACTTTCAGTTTTTCTTTTAAGGCTGGTTTTTTAGTTTGCAAAGTTTCTGAGCTGTTGTTTATCTGCGAATCTCTGTATACTTTTTTCAAACCTGAAAATGAGTCTTGCAGGGTGCAGTATTCTAGGCAAAGAATTTATTTCATTGAGTTTTGTCACTATGTCCCACCATTGCCTTCTAGCCTTGAGGGTTACTTGTGACAGATCTGCTATAAATCTTAAGGATGCTCCCATAAATGTGTCATTTCTCTTTTTGATCTTGATGCTTTCAGTATTCTGTCCCTATCTGTGGGATTAGTCATTGTGACTAGTATATCTTGGGGTGCTTTTCTTTGGGTCTCTTTTAGCTGGTAGTCTTCAGGTATGTAGGATTTGGTCACATGTAGTCTTTAGTTCTACTAGTTTCTCTGTAATGATGTCCTTGACTGTTGATTCTTGCTGGAGATTTTCTTTCTGAGTCTCTGGGACTCCAATGATTCTTAAATTGTTTCTGATGAGATTATCAAAGACTTCTATTTTTAACTGTTCATATTCTTTGAGTAATTTTTCCATTGTCTGATCATTTGCTTTAAGGCTTTTTTCCAATCTCTTCTGCTGTATGCAGTTGTTATGCATCTAATCTCCCAGCTCACTGAATCTATCCTCTGCTGCTACTACCCTATTGGAGAGGATTTCCATTGAGGTTTTCAATTTGTCTACTGAGTTTTTCAGACCTGTTATTTCATTTTAGAGTTTTCTGATTTCTATCTTCATAGCCACTTGATTCTTATTAGTGTCCCATTCACAGCTATATATGCTTTCTTTAAGTTCAGTGAACATTCTCTATATTCTCTAAACTTCATATCTGAGAGTTATCTGGTGGTTGCCCATTTTTGGGTCATCAGAGTTACCATCTTCATTTTCTAATCTTGGTGTTGACCTGCCCTTTTCCTCATTGTCACCCTTGTATTGTGGGTTTTTCTTCGTGTTGTGGTGGTATTCATCAGCTAGATGATGCACATGGTCACAAAGGCTCTCTGGCTCCACCCTTTGTGGGTGGGACTACTCACCTTTGAAAATGCACCCTCAAGGAAGAATGCCAAAGAGAATTAAGTCCCAGATCAAAGCAAGTAGAGAAAAGGCCCAAGATGTCTGCCGTGCTTCAGAGACACAGCAGAAGTCAGCTAGTTCCACTGTCTGTGGGCTGGATGATTCACCTCCAAAGATGATGCGCCCTCAGGGAAGAATGCCAAAGAGGATCAAGTTACAGGCTGAAACAAGCAGAGAAAAGGCCCAAGATGTCTTCAATGCTTCAGAGACACAGCAGAAGTCAGCTAGTTCCCAGTGCTAGGCATTTAACACTGGGGCAGCACCTTGCATGGCAAGAGATCTACTTTTCATACTATCTTTCTGTCCAGTAGGTACATTTTATAGGAATTATAAGAGTTGCTTATTCTTCCTATATGGTGGTGGTTCCTTTTGTTCTTTTGTTCTCTGACTCACTATTTAGGCAAGCTGGCCTAAATAGGCACAAACAACAGCATACTTTTATATATACTTTGATGTGAGTCAACAGATTGCTGCTATATAACTTTTTATGTTTTCAAGCAGAATCAGAATAATCAAATAAAATTCAGTGTATTGTGTTCAATGCACTGTAAAAAAGAAAGGTTTTTAATATAGCAAACTGAGTGTTATCTTAAATTTATGAAGGAATACAATGGCATCAGCTATCAAATAAATATATATATATTTACATATATATGTCCATAGCAAGCAGGATCACAGGTTACCTTTCATAGTTATTCAAGGCCAGAAACCAGTATCTCATTTCAAATCTCAGAACTCAGATATTTGCCTGAGGCCTTTCTTTTATAGATCTTTGATCTGTTTGATCCAAACTAGAAAATATACTGTATCTTCTGACTCCCAGGGAGGGCAAACCTGGCTATTACCCTGGCCTTTTCTCTAACTAGCCACCATTATTTGAGGAAGATGTAGATGGAATTTGGACCAGTTTGGATAACTTGAAGAAAGTACGTTCATTCTTATAGTACCAGCTTCTGAATGCAAGCTGCTTGAGAACAGTGGTTTTTTCCATGGGTAGACCATTGTATTTTTAATATCCAGTAGATTATAAGTAACATAGTAGTAGTAGCTAATCAATATTTATTAACTGAAATAGAAAAAAAAAATTTACCTTCTGAAAGCCTTCACCTTACCGTAGTTTGTAAAACTTAGAATTGTATTCCCCAAACATTTAACCATTGCGACCTTCGGTGGGGGACCCCTGATCCGCAGGGGTGTGGGAATGAGGGTCGCTAGTAATTTATGGGCTTACTCGAGCAGGTCCGATCTGTGAAGAAAACTTGAGAAGTTAGTAAGAAAAATCCTCAAGACAACGCATGCTGTTCAAAAGGAGTTTATTGCCGGGGAGATCAGCTTTTTTTTTTTTTTTTTTTTGGTTTTTCGGGCCACACCCATTAGATGCTCAGGGGTTACTCCTGGCTACACACTCAGAAATTGCCCCTGGCTTGGGGGGACCATATGGGACACCGGAGGATCGAACCGTGGTCCTTTCCTTGGCTAGCGCTTGCAAGGCAGACACCTTACCTCTAGCGCCACCTCGCCAGCCTCGGAGATCAGCTTTTAAGGGCGAAATACGTCAGAGGGTGTTACAGGTGTCCACCAATTACAACTGCAAGCACTCATTAGCATAAGCTGGGGGCAGGTAATAGGGAGGGGTAAAAAGGTAGATCTGAGCACATGTTTATACTGAAAGTACAAGATCCAAACAGGGTCTTATAAATTTTACTCAGCAAGCATAAATAAAACATCAGCTGTAATCATATTAATCTTTTGCTAACACAAAGGCAAGTTGCTTTATAATTTTCTTTCTGGCTGGATGTATTGGGCTGCTTTCAATTTACTTTAGTACTTTTCTATTTCCTTTGTCCTCAGGGTATGGGTGCCTCTGGTCATGTGGGTAACAAGGTCAGGGATTTCTGAGGCACCTTTGTTCTAGGTTCCATCAGTTCAGCTCCCCACAGTTCCCCCTTCTCTGTAATAATAAAAGAAAAAAGAGCAAAATGGGTGGAGTGCCTGTCTTAGGCTACTTTGGTGGGCTTCCAGTTCTGGACATGGCAATAAGAGACCAAATTAAAAGTTTTTGCATGCAAAATATTAGGAATGCCATGTTTGCACCCAGACACTGGCACCAAGCTATCCCCGTCATAAGCATCTCCACAGCCTGGAGCAGAGCGAGCGAGGGTGTTTAGCCAGATACTCAAAACTCCTTAAAGCTCAGAGGTTGAAGCGTAGGTTTATCCATAGCTTCATGTCCTTCAGGGTGCATTTAAGGGAGCAACTGATATTGGACCTACACTGAACGTTAGGGCAACCTCATCAACCTGATTCTTAACAAAACTGAGGTGACGGAATGCCTAGGGGCCAAAGGAAAAAGTAGCAAAAAAGCCAGTGAAAGGACCAAATTAGGCAGCAGCTTGGACAGCCAGGATGAGGTAGAGCACCAATTTTTATACCAGGACTCATCTTAATCCCTCTGTCTATTTCTATCATCTAGCCTTTCTTCCACAAGTCTAATGCTGTCTTTAACTAAGCCAAGTTTATTTTAAAAAAGCAACATTCTACTTTAAGGATGACACAAATTCCCCCCTCCCTTAAAAAAAAAGCCAAATTTAAACCACGGCATTGCTGCACCATCTCTGCTAGGGATTCATCAGTACTTTAAGTAATGTAAACTTCTTTTAAGTTTGTAAACATTTCTAACAACAGTTATAAGGCATTAAAAGATTCTAGAGTATGAACCAATGAATAAATTCCTGTGCCCACACCAATAACACCCAGGCCTATCAATAAGGCTAGGGTGAAGGCAGTGTCTGATTTTCTACTGCAGCGGGAGAGAGACACAAAATTATATCTAAGAGGTAATAAAGCAGTTTTTGGTCTAACAGTCAATTTAGGCATTAAAACAACCAAAAACACAGTAGTCCTTGGACTAAAGAAACAAATGTGAAACAATGGGGGAGATAAACCAGTGAAACAGGCAAAAAACGTTAAATTGGGGGCAATCATGAACTGAAAGGAGGAATTAATGACAAGAATTTGATTACAATTTTCAATAAGGGGAATAGGGAAAAGTATATTGGGGCTCAGAAGGCAAAGTTCAAGTCCTACCACCTGTCCCAAGGTATGCTGAAGTGAGGCTGGGGGCTGCAGCACAGAGCGAAGGGGTTGGAGACAGGCAGGGGGTCGCCAAAGCAGAAGGGCCGTTGAGATGAATAGCAGATCCAGCACTGTTGGTAGATGGGGTCGGTGATGGTTGAGGCGTTGACCATCTGCAGGATGAGGTTCGAGGTGAAAGCTGGACCAACAGGTTTGATGGTTAATCTAGGCATTAACAAAGCTAATAGTCATGATAAGCAAGAAACATTTCAGTAACAATATGGGGAGAAAGTCCAGTGGAGCAAACAAATTAATGAAGATGGAGTTGTTAACCACAATGGTTTGATTTCAAATGTCTGATAGTTGGACAGGGGGGCACATATATGGTCCGAGTAAGCAAAGTCCCACGCCCGTGACCTGTTTTAAAGTTAAGCCTTGGTGCGACGGAGGTTGGCAGTGGGCATCAAGGGCAGCCAGGCAGAGTATCAAATCCAGCATTGTCCTTAGGCAGAGTCAGTCAGAAACAGGTCCGCAGGAATGGCGGGCTAGCAGGAGGGGTGACAGGCTCTTTTGAAGTGGATGAAGACAGGACTGCGGGAGGCTGCAGGATGTCTATAAGGAAACAGCTTGACAGGAGGCAAAATGGTTACTTGGGGGCTTTTTTTTTTTACAATAAAATTTTCCATGAATTTAATTCTTCATATAAAAAATAGGAATTTACTTAGTCTTCTTGCCTGGGTTTACAGGCAGAAGACACTAGCAATTTACATTACACAAATTATTTCCGAATACCACGGAATGCTATCTGACCTCTGTCAGACTTCAGCATAAAAAAATTTTTATAATTAACAATTGCCAATTTTTCAAAAAACTCTTAAAGTGAACCTAAATGATTTTTCTTGAACTTCTTAGTTATGATCTTAAAGCTAGATGCTATTCTCTAGCCACAAATCCATATTCTTTAGGCCTTAACTTACACATAGCAGGAAAGCTGGGTGATTGCAAAGTCCAGAAATTCTCCAGGGAAAACTTATCCCCGATGGCCATTGAGAAATCTGGGGTTTACCATCCCCTACACTTTCTGCCATGTTGTCAGAAGGACAAAGCTAGCTTAACACATGATTTTTAACACATGATTTTTAGCAGGATGTCACAGTCTGTCAGATGACCAGACTGAACCAGGTTGAGAAAAAAATTAATTGAAATTTCAAAAATGGATAAGGCTTTAAAAATTGTATTTATCATGAAATGTAGAAATAACAAATAAACAGACAAAACAAAACAACACTAAACACAACATTGTGGCCACTTTCATTCATCACAACACACACATGAACAGACAAAAGGATCCATCCAAAACTTGCATTAGAAAAATTGACAAGCGCTTTTAAATATTAGCCAGCATGTTTGTAAAAAATTTTTTTTGTGGAAAAACTTTTAGTTTTTAGAAGTACTTATTGTAGTTGGAGTGGAACTTTGCTGAAAATAAATTTTAAGGTTTAGATTTAACACAAAAATTTTAAAACAATCCTAATTTGAAGTTTAAAACATGAAGTAAAAAGTAAAAGTAAGCAGTTAAAAATTTGTTAAGTAAAATGGTTAATGAGCACTGTAGAAGGAGTCTCCACTCTGAAGTATGATATCATTTGCTGTAAATGAATAGGTTTTCTTTAAATTAGTTTAACAGGAAAACAGTAAGGCAGCTGCAATAAAGTGTTAAAATTTTTAACAAACAACTGTTCCCACTTTGAAGACTTTAAGTGAATAATTTGTAAAAACTATATACCAAATTAACAAGATGTTTAGACATTATAAAATATAGTTAAAGACATCTGATGCATTTCCACACCTAGAACTTAAGACCAAAATTATATTTGATACTTGGTTTTAATCTGCTTATAAAATGACCTCTACTGAAAATTTTGAGCAGGGGGTGAAAAACCTAATCCAGCCCTATCTAATTTTTGCAAAGGGGTAATGGGTTGAGTGATACCTTGCAAATGTTTGCCCAGGCCTTTGGAGGGTGTGTAGCCCTGTTGTAGCATTTGCTGCAATGCAACAGGATTTTTACACTTTTATAACATAAACACCCATTTGTTCCATAATGTCCTGACCCCAACGATTAATGGGTAAGTCGGGGATAATATAAGGGCGGACAAGACCTGTGTCACCATCCTCATCCTGCCAAACTAGCTTGTTAGCACTGACAAGAACTCTCTTGACGGAGCCAGCTATGCCTGAGACATTGTCAAAGGTGGAGGCAGTGGGCCAGTCAGGAGGCCAATCTAGGGGAGAAAAGCAGGTGGTGTCAGCACCAGTGTCTAGGAGGCCTGTAAATTGTTTACCAGAGATGGTAAGAATTAAAGGCGGGCAAATGGGGACTTCAGGGATGTCAGGAGGTTCTGCTTGATTTGGACTATGAGCCAGGGCGCCATTGTCGGGCTGGGCTGGGGGCTGGGGGGCTCTGGCAGCCGGAATTGGAGCTGGTGGGGGAGGGGCAGAAGCTCCTCCCTGTTCGTTGGTTGCTGAAGCGGCAGCAGCGGCAGCTGCAGCTGCTTCTTGCCTGGCCTGAGCCCTAGTTCGGGGTCTACCGAGGGGTAAAGAGGGGAGCTCACCCTCCTCCTCCCAGTCCTCCCCGTCTGGGCCATGGGTGGGTAACAAAAAGTGTGGGGATGATGGATATGTAGCTTGAAGCTGGGTAATTTGCTGTCTGAGCTGTTGAATTTCTATCAATAAAGGGTTATCGGGTTCTGGAAGAGGCACTTTAATGGGCGCGGACAAATCATACAGGGGAGGCTGCTAGGGGAGAGAGGCTGCACGCCCATGGTAGTCAGCAGCTTCTTCTTCCAACTTGGTCTCTTCCTCCGGGTCCAGCTTCTCCTCAGGGGGCTCTGAGGCTATGGCCCACAAAGAGGGATAAAGAGTCTTTTGCATAGGAGAAGATTCCTCGGGGGGAGGAAGGAATTCTATATGCAAAAATGAACTGGAGCGGGAACTGGGGTGAGAGTACTGTCAGGAGACGTGCTCCAAATGCTCCTGGGCATCTTTCACAATCTGCAAGCTCTCAGGGTCAAAAGCAGATGTAACAATAATGCTTTTGAGGAGATCCCAATATTGCTGTATAATCTCTTTCTCAAACTCACTGCCATGTGTGCTAAAATGATTAGTGAGTTCCGCCCCGACTAGATCCCAAGTACTGGAAACTATTTTTGGGCAAGTAATAGCAAACCAAGGACAAATTTTATTAGCAAACATTAAAAATTTCAACAAGTCTCTCTCTTTAATTACTATATTTCTACTTCTAAGTTCTTCTTGTATACCTTTAATAAATTTTGCTCCTCTCTCAGGCTGGTCCCCATTTTTACTCTGGGACTGTAATGGGATGGCGGTTTTCACCTAGGTATTAGACTGACTAATTTTACGTCACCTTGATTTACTTGACATAAATTAGCTCCGGACTCGTCACTCTGCCGTCCGATTGGTGATCTGTAACTCGAGCTTCCACGTGAGGCGCCACTTGCAACCTTCGGTGGGGGACCCCTGACCTGCGGGGGTGTGGGAATGAGGGTCGCTAGTAATTTGTGGGTTTACTCAAGCAGGTCCAATCTGTAAAGAAAACTTGAGAAGTTAGTAAGAAAAATCCTCAAGACAACACATGCTGTTCAAAAGGGGTTTATTGCCAGGGAGATCAGTTTTTAAGGGCGAAATACATCAGAGGGTGTTACAGGTGTCCACCAATTACAACTGCAAGCACTCATTAGCATAAGCTGGGGCAGGTAATAGGGAGGGGTAAAAAGGTAGACCTGAGCACATGTTTATACTGAAAGCACAAGATCCAAACAGGGTCTTATAAATTTTACTCAGCAAGCATAAATAAAACATCAGCTGTAATCATATTAATCTTTTGCTAACACAAAGGCAAGTTGCTTTATAATTTTCTTTCTGGCTGGATGTATTGGGCTGCTTTGAATTTACTTTAGTATTTGTCTATTTCCTTTGTCCTCAGGGCATGGGTGCCTCTGGTCATGTGGGTAACAAGGTCAGGGATTTCTGAGGCACCTTTGTTCTAGGTTCCATCAGATCGGCTCCCCACAAACCATCTTCTAGGTTTTTGGAAAAAATATCTCTAAGGTGGTTATCCCCTTAGAAGAGTGTAAAGAAATTTCTCTGTATCCCTTTAGTTTTGCATTTTAACAATAACAAAGGGTAAGATCACATTTTACACAAATTAACAAGCACTACGTATAAGAAGAAACTCTAGAAATCTCTGTGTGTTCAGTAGGAGGCAAAGAAGAGAAAGATTATGAAAAGGGTAATGAAAAGTTTATATGACAACCAAGATCCAGAGAAGAAAATGTTGCTTAGCAACCAGAAGTTTCTTGAAGAAAGATTCCAAATTCCAGTGGAGGAAAGTGTGGAAGGTAGGTAAAGAAGTATTTGTTGTAAAGTTTTTTTGAGAGGATGATTTGTAGAGAATTATTTGCCTTGATAAATGGAATGATGCTTTTCTTTTACATGTGTTAAAATTTTGGCCCTATCTCAAATGTTTATTAATAAGTGGCCAAAATGTATAGGGTCATAAACAGGAGCCAAATTTTCATTATAATCAAAAATCACCAGGAACCTACACGAAAAAGTCTTTGTCACTTCACTTCTTTTATTTTACCTTTCTAATTATTCCACTGATATATGGATTTTGTAAATTATCTTTAAAGTCCAGATATTTAAGAGCAAACACTGAATTCAGACATGCAATGGCCTGCAGGCTTCTGATATCCTTTCCTTCCTGAGTCAGGTGTGCACCTACTGTCTTTTTTATGTTTTGGTATTTCAAAGACTGAATTTTTGGTTTTTTGGTTTGGGGGTCTAACTCAGTGTTGCTCAGATATTACTTCTGACTCTGTGCTCAGAGTTGTCAACTAGCGGTGCTTTGAGCACCCTATGCTATGCCAATGGTTAAACTGGGACAGGCTACACATAAGGCAAGAAGCTTAACCTCTGTACTCTGTTTTCTTATTTTATACTAAAACACACAACAAAAGTGTGGTCTTAAATGTATCATTTCTTTGAAAATATTCCTTAAAAATGTATTCCAAGGGATCAGAGTGATAGCACATTGGGTAAGGTATTTGCCTTGCATGCAGCCAACCTCGGCTCAATCTCTGACATCCCATATGGTCGCTGGAGCCTGCCAGGAGTGATTTTAAAAAAGCCCCAAATATATATTTCAAAAGCAGAATTGCTATACCAGAGGATTTTAATAATTAAAATATGTACTTCCTAAATTTCTTTTCCAAAAGACATTGGAAATACTTTTGTATGCTGAATATGAGAATGCCAGTTTTTTGCATCTTCTTAAATGTGAACATTTAGGCCATCTAATAAGTGAACACACACACTCAAACAAATACTCATACTCACAGTACCACCATTACCATGAGAATGAATATTAAAGTTTATCGGCCATTTTGTTCCTGTTTTTTGTGAATTTCTATCTGGTATCCTTTTTACCATTTTTGTGTTGAGCCGTTTGCCTTTCCTAAATAATATATAACATTATGGTTATTAATACCTTGTCTGTGAAATGTGCTGCAGTAACTTATTTATGACACATATATTTTATATATTTTTGATCCCCTTTCATCCAATTGCACAGAAACTTTTAAATGTTATGCTTGTTTAATATTTGTATTTGGGCCATATCTGGTAGTGCACAGGGTTTTTAACTCTGAATTCAAGAATCACCTCTGTTGGAGTTTAGGAAATCAAATGTGGGATTAAAACCCAGGTAGGCCCTGTGCAAAGCAAGTGCCCTATCTCTTACTGTCCTATCTTTCCATTTCACTTTTTAAGATTTTTATGATAAATCTGTCACATACCTTTAATAGTTTCTGGATTAGAGACCTATGTGAAGAGAACTTTTTTTTTATGAATCTGTAAATCTGCTGTATTTTTATTAATATTTTTACTTAATGTTTAATGCTTTAAATTACTGGAATTTGTTTTAATACGTAACATGAGGTACTATTTAAAGTATTTGCTTTACTTTTTTTGTTATAGGTAGTCTATAATTTGTAAATAAGCAGAATTTTCCCAAGATTATTAAAAGGCTAAGTTAACAAAAGTCATGCATGTGTATGAGTTGACATTGAGGCTCTATGCAATTGTATTGACTTATTTCTCTAATTTTACAACTGTAAGTTTTACTGGCTTCAAGCATATATCAGATTTGTTTGGAAGATCTATCTCATGATAGAACGTTGTTCTATCACAGATGTTTCTGTGTCTTTAAAGAAGCACATTTTCTTCCATATAAAATACAGGAGATCTTCCATATAAAATATCTATATTCCATATAAAATATAATATATATAATATATATAATATATTATATATATAATATATATAATATAATATAAAATATATTCCATATAAAATATCTACAAAGGACAGATTGTAGTCTTTGGGAATAAATTTCCAGGCATATGACAGTCTCAGTATGGCTAGTTTTCTTACTGATATTGCCTTTAGAAAGAAGTGTGCTAAATTTGACTGCTTTATCTCCTTTTCTTCTCTGCTACCACCAGCATATGCAGAATTGTTGTCCTGGATATACTTACCTGTCTTTATTCAGAGAACTTTCAGATGATCAGCCAGGGTGTGCTATGTGGTTCATATAAGCACACATAATTAAGGATCAAATGTTTCCCTTTAGTCTGCCTGCTGATATTTTAACTCTTCAAAATACATTGATTATTTATCATCAGATGGCTTTTCCCATCGTTTATGAATAATAGCATACACATTTATTTTCCTATATTTAAATAGGTGTTCTAAGGATCCTAGAAACCAAAGTATAATTCTACATTTTGTTTAATTTATCATGAGATACAGAGTAAGCAGTTAGTGGAATCATACTACCATACACAAATTTTCCAACTTTCATAATGTATTTCTTTTATTCATTTCAGTTTTCTTTAATTTTCATATATGTAAAGAGGTAGATTCTACTTGATTACAAGGTATTATTAATTTTCTGTTTGATTTGGAATGCTACTATTTATTTAAATATTTTTATAAGAGTATTTATGAAAAGATATTCCCTATACACAGTTTGTCCATTCTTGCTAGAATCTTGCTTCACAAAATGACTTGATATTTGTTTTTTTTTGCACCTGAATATTTTATGTGTGATTTGAACAATATTTTCTATATTATTTGATTATTTACTTTAGGCCAATCCTAGTGGTACTCAAATTCATTCCCTCTTCTGTGCTCAACAATTACTCCTGGTGGTACATTGGGGACATTTGTATTACTAAGATCAAACAGGGGTCAGTTGTGTAAAAGGCAGCTATCCCTTGGACCCCAATATTGCTATTTTTAGTTTATATAATTTTTCTATGAAGCTACCAAAATAAAAGATCTTTTACATAGTAGATTTTAGTTGCCTAAATATGTCTCTGCTAATATTTTATTCCTATTTTTGCATGTCACAGTGGTAATTTATGCTTTAATGTAGCTACATAATATAAATTTTATCTAGCACTCATAATATGTGGCATAAAAATACTTTCTTTTGAGCTGGGGGCTGAACTCCGCCATCTACCAGGTAGGGTAGGGGTTATTGATCAAGCCAGTGTTTGGAGTTTGGTTGCTATTGATGGGGGCTGAACACCACCCTCTGCCAGGTCGAGGGGGAAGGATGGTTGGCCCACCCGGTCTGTGGAGCTCAGTCACTCCAACCCAAACCACCAAATGCAAAGAAATATGGGCAAATTAAGGAAGACACTAACAACCAAGGATATGGAAAGAAATACTAGCAAGTTTCCAAGTCCACCAAAATGCATGGGCCCAATAGATGAAGACCTAAAAGCAACATTGCAAGCCATGGCAAAAGAAATCATGGAATCACTAGACAGTGAGTTCAAAAATCCATAGATGAACAAATCAACAAACTCAACGAACTTTTACAGAACATGAGAGAATACATACAAATGGAATTAAAGGAAATAAAAAATATCTTAGCAAGCCATAGTAGCAGAATTACATAGTTGGAGAGTCACATAGAAGAACTTAAAGAAAAACTACAGAACAAAAATGTCAAAAAAGCAAATAAGGAAATAAAAGTAAAGCATTGGAAGAAAAATTAGGTATTTAATGAACAAAGACAAAAGAAATAATCATGAATCATAGGAATATCAGAAGGGGAGGAAGTAGGGAAAGGGGGAGAACAAGTGGTTAGAGAAATAATAGCAGAAAACTTTCCTACCCTCTGTAAAGAGGCTTCAGTGCAGATCTAGGAGATGAAGAGAGTCCCTTATAAAATAGATCCTCATAAACAGCCACGAAGAAATATAGTAATCCAAATGGCAAAACACAATGAGAAAGATGAACTCCTTAAAGCAATAAGGAGAAAAAACCTCAAGTACAAGGGAAGGAATATAAGAATCAAACCAGATCTCCCATTTGAAATAACTCAAGCAAGAAGACAGTGAAATGATATATTTAAACAACTGAATGAAAGAAACTTCCAACCTAGAGTCCACTACCCAGCATAACTCTCATTCACATGGCAGGGAGGACTAAAATCATTCTCAGACAAAAGAGAACTTGCAATATTTGCACAAACAACACTGATTCTAAATGATATACTCAGAGATGAATTACACAATCCAAGTCCCTGATTGTAAAAACAACCACCCTACATAATACAACTGCACAAAGCCCTCCCTAGCAATAATCTCCTTAAATGTCAATGGACTAAACTCTCCCATTAAAAGACACATAGTAAAGACTTAGAATAGAAAAAAAAAACTGGATTCATCCCCTGAGGGCTCGCTTCTTCTGAGGTGAGTCTTTCCTGCCTGGTTACTGTGTATACAGCTGACTCTGCTGGGTCTCTTAAGCACAGCAGACATCTTGAGGCTTCCCTCTGCTTGCTTCAGCAAGGGATTTTGATCCTCTCTGGCAACCATTTCTAGAGAACTCGCTTCTCATGAGGGGAGTCTTCCCACCACAAGGAGTGGAACCTGAAGAGTGTGCCCACTCAGGTTTGCTTCATGGCCACGCACTACAACTAGACAATGAATACCACCACAACACATAAAAAAAACCCACAATACAAGCTTGACATGGGGAAACTATGCAGACAAACATCAGGCATAGAGAATGAAGATGGCAACTCTGATGACCTGACAATGGCCAACCACCTCATTAGACTTTAAGATATGGAGTTTAGAGAAGAAATATGAAGGAAGTTCACAAAACTCAAAGAAAGTATAGAACAGAACACGAATAAGAATCAAGAGGATATGAAGATAGAAATCACAAAACTCCAAACAGAAATATCAGGTCAAATAACAGGTCAAAAAACTCAGTAGATGAATTGAAAAACTCAATGGAAAACCTCTCCAACAGGGTAACAGCAGCTGAGGATACAATTAGTGAGCTGGAAGATGAGATGCATAATAACTGCACACAGCAGAAGAGATTGAAAAAAAAGCCTTAAAGCAAATGATCAGAAAATGAAAAAATTACTCGAAGAATGTAAACAGTTGAAAATAGAAGTCTTTGATAAGCTCAACAGAAACAACTTAAGAATCATTGAAGTCCCAGAGACCCAGGAAGAACAGTCAAGAACATCATCACAGAGAAACTACCAGATCTAAAGAATACATGTGACCAAATCGTGCATGCCCAAAGAGTACCAGCTAAAAGAGACCCCAGGAAAAACACCATGAGACACATTCTAGTCACAATGATGAACCCCACAGATGGGGACAGAATACTGAAAGCATCAAGATCAAAAAGAGAAATGACACATTTATGGGAGCATCCTTAAGATTTATAGCAGATCTGTCACAAGTAACCCTAAAGGCCAAAAATTAGAGGTGGGACATAGTGACAAAACTCAATGAAATAAATTCTTTGTCTAGAATACTGCACCCTGCAAGACTCATTTTCAGGTTTGAAAAAAGTATACAAAGATTCGCAGATAAACAACAGCTCAGAAACTTTGCAAACTAAAAAACCAGCCTTAAAAGAAAAACTGAAAGTCTACTTTAAGAGAAGACTGACTAACAGACACATCAAACTTCCACACAAAGATGGCACTAAATCCCATGACAACTATCTCTTTCAAAGTTAATGGACTAAATGCACCTGTTAAGAGACACAGACTGGCTAAATGGATCAAAAAACTGAACCCAACCTTCTGCTGCCTACAAGAAACACACCTGAATAGTCAGAACAAATATAGACTCAAAATAAAAGTATGGAGGAACATCATCCAAGCAAACAACACCCTTGAAAAAGCTGGAGTGACCATACTAATATCAGATGACACAAACTTTACACTCAAAAAAGTTGTAAGGGACAAAGATGGACATTTTGTACTAATCAAGGGATATGTATAGCAGGAAGAAATCACTCTCCTAAACATATATTTACCCATGAGGGTCCAGCAAAGATCTTAATAAATTGTTGGCAAATCTAAAAAAGGATATCAATAATAAAACAATAATTGTGGGAGACCTCAACACGGGCGTGTCAATACTTGATAGGTCAACCGGATTGAAACCCAACAAAAATATACTAGACCTAAAAGACAAATAGAAGAAAGAGGCCTAGTAGATATATATAGGAAACTCCACCCCCAGAAACTTGGATACACATCCTTCTCCAATGTACATGGGTCATTCTCCAGGATAGGCCACATGCTGGCACATAAAACATACCTCCATAAAATCAAGAGGATAGAAATAGTGAAGACTACTTTCTCTGATAACAAGGCACTGAAATTAGATGTAAACTACAAGGGGACACAAAAGAAGAACATTAACAACTGAAAATTAAAGAGCCTGCTACTGAACAACCAGTGGGTCCGAGATGAAATCAAAGAGGAAATTAAACATTTCCTGGAAACAAATGAAAATAAAAACACAAACTATCAGAACCTATGGGGCACAGCAAAAGCGGCCTTGAGAGGAAAATTTATAATTTGCAAGTGCACATCAGGAAGGAAGAAGGAGCATACCTGAATAGCTTAATGACGCAGCGTATAAAATTAGAAAATGATCAAGAAAGGGAACCAAAAATAGGTAGGAAAAAGGTAATAACAAAGCTTATAGCAGAAATCAATGAAGTGGAATCCCATAAAACAATCTGAAAGATCAACGAAAGCAGAAGTTGGTTCTTTGAAAAATAAACAAGATTTATAGACCATTGGCAAAACTCACAAAGAGAAACTTGATACCCTATATTAGAAATGAAAAGGGGGAGATCACTACAGATACTGCAGAGATTCAAAGGGTAATCAGAGACAATTTTGAAAAACTCTATGCCACTAAATATGAGAACATGGAAGAAATGGATAAATTCTTGAACTCTTATAACCTTCCATGGATGTGGCATATTTAAACACCCCATCACTATTGAGGATATTAAAACTGTAATCAAAAGTTAGCCCAAAAACAAAAGCCCCGGCCAGCTGGATTCACGAATGAATTTTTTCAAACCTTTCAGGAGGAAATACTATCAATCCTGGCTAGGATCTCTCCTGGTTAGGATCTCTCATGAAATTGTAAAAATGGAACACTTTCAAATAGCTTTTATGAAGCCAATATAACCTTGATACCAAAACTAGATATAGATGCTGCAAAAAATTAGACCAATATCCCTGATGAACACAGATGCAAAGATCCTCAACAAAATCCTGACAAACAATCCAATGCCTCATCAAGAAGATCATTCACTATGGTCAAGCTGGTTTCATCCCAGGAATGCAAGGATAGTTTAACATCTGTAAATCTATCAACACAATACACAACATCAACAACAAGAAAAATGAAAATCACGTGATCATATTAATAGATGCAGAGAAAGCATTTGATTTGGTCCAACACCCATCTTTGACAAAAAAAAACTCAGCAAGATGGGAATAAAAGGAATCTTTCTTAATATACTTCAGGTCATTTATCACAAGCCAGTGGCAAGTGTTATCCTCAATGGAGAAAAACTAAAAGTCTTTCCTCTAAATTCTGGTACTATTCAACATAGTACTGGAAGTACTTGCTATAGTAATTAGGCAAGAAAAGTTACAAGGAAATCCAGATAAAAAAGGAAGAAGTCAAGCTCTCACTGTTTGCAGATGACATGATACTCTACTTAGAAAACCCTAAAGTTGGGGCCGAAGAGATAGCACAGCGGCGTTTGCCTTGCAAGTAGCTGATCCAGGACCTAAGGTAGTTGATTCGAATCCTGGCGTCCCACATGGTCCCCAATGCCTGCCAGGAGCTATTTCTGAGCAGATAGCCAGGAGTAACCCCTGAGCACCGCTGGCTGGGTGTGGCCCAAACAACCAAAAAAAAAAAAAAAAAAAAAAAAGAAAAAAAGAAAAAAAAAGAAAACCCTAAAGACTCTAACAAAAAGTTCTAGAAACAATAGATTCATATAGAAATATGGCAGGCCACAAAATTCACACACAAAATTAATGGCCTTTTATTCATTAATAATGATAGGAAAGAAGTGGACATTAAGAAACCAACTCCATTCACATTTGTGCCACACAAACTCAAATATCTTGGAGTCAACCTGAGTAAAGATGTGAAGGACCTATACAAAGAAAACTATAAAACCAAGAAATAAGAGAAGACATGTGGATATGGAAACACATACCCTGCTCATGGATTGGCAGGATCAACATCATTAAAATGGCAAGACTCCCCAAAGTATTGTATAGATTTAATGTGATCCCTCTAAAGATGCCCATGACATTCTTCAAAGAAGTGGATCAAACACTTTTGAAATACATTTGGATCAATAAACACCTACGAATATCTAAAACAATTTTTGGGAAAAGGAATATGGGAGACATTAGTTGCCCCAACTTTATACTCTATCACAAAGCAATAGTTATCAAAACAGCATGGTAGTGGAATAAAGACAGACCCTCATATCAGTGGAATAGGCTTGAGTACTCAGAGAATTTCCCCAAACATACAGTCACCTAATTTTTGATAAAGAAGCAAGAAATCCTAAATGGAGCAAGGAAAGCTTCTTCAACAATTGGTGTTGGGACAACTTGTTAGCCTCTTGCAAAAATGCGAACTTAGACCCCCCAGGTAGCACCATGTATGAAGGTAAAATCCAAATGTATTAAAGTCCTTGATATATCTGAAACCATATGGTATATAGAACAACACTTAGGTAAAACACTCCATGACATTGAGACTAACGGCATCTTTAAGGAGGAAATAGCACTCTCCAAACATGTGGAAGCAGAGATAAACAGATGGGACTATATTAAGCTGAAATTCAAATCAAGACAAGAACGAGGTACCACCTTACACCACTGAGAATGGCTCACATCAAATAATGGGAACAATCTCTGTTGGCGGGGATGCGGTAAGAAAGGAACTCTCATCCACTACTGGTGGGAATGCTGCCTGGCCCAAACCCTATGGAAAACAGTGTGCAGAGTGCTCAGTAAACTCAGAATCGAGCTGCCTTCTGACACAGCAATTGCTCTCCTGGGTACCTATTCCCAAGTTGGAAGGACATTTATCCCAAAGTATGTGTGCACGCCATTATTTATCGCAGTACTCAGCACAATAGCCAAGATTTGGAACCAGCCTCAATATCCAACAACAGTTGACTGGATCATGAAGTTGTGGTTTATACACAATGGAATACTACATAGCAGTTAGAAATGTTACAATCATAGACTTTGCAGCAACTTGGATGGATATATAAAATATTGTATTAAATGAAGTAAGCCAGAAGATGAAGGATAAACACAGAATGATAGCACTTTTCTGAGGTACTTAGAATATACACCATATATACATTTAATACTCCAGGAACAAATACAATGGCCTAATAGGTTAGAAACTCCAAGCGAGAAAAGAGGTATGTAATCAGACTTTTATTGCAATGGCCTATAATAATGTCTTAGGAATCTTATACAGGGTTACAGGTGAAGGATATGATTGCAAGCCAGAGACTCCAGTGTAAGCTTTTTATAACAATGTGTTTTAATGTCTTAATATTACTAGATTTAAAATAACCTCTTAGCTTCTCTGTCCACAGGGGTTCTTGGATACAAAGGGTGGATATTATAATTTGACACCTCTGTGCTCAGTCACACTAAATAACATATTCAGTTTGCATTATGAAAATGTCTAGATAAAACACTCCAATATACCCATTTTCTCTGCTTTATAGCCTCTATTAGGACCTAAAGCATATAAGCATGTGACCATTCAGACCACTGCAACAATCAACTGTGAACCACAGACTTATATTACAGTATCTACTACTCATCGAACACGTTTTGGCAAATTAACATTTCCCTTCTCTCTCCTTTCTTCTCTCTTCTCACGACTTCTTTCTTTCTTTCTCCCCTTTCTTCGTCCACCTCTTCTTCCTCCTCATCATCTCGATTTAATTTTTAACATTATTTTTACTATATTTACCTATTTTTCTGTTCTCTTATCTTTTGCTTGTTCTTACTTTTTTCTTAAGCTATACTTTAGCTAATTATTTATCTTTATTCAGCCAGTCCTTAGGAGCTCAGACCCATCCTATTAGGGTCAGACCTCTAACAACAGCTTAAGAACATATCACTATTGTGTGTTTTTATGTGGGCATGAGTACATAGACATAGGACTCCTCTATGAAAGCCAAACCTAAGTTGTAAACAATTTATGACTATAATATATATAGCCCCTCTTATATGCTATCTTTTTCCCATATTCAGAAATCATACTATCCCTTCATCCCACATTTCCAATTCTATATCCCACCTTATTAACGCTCTTTACCCTCAGTTCTTAACCCATTAGGTATCAAGACCAACCTCCTGCCCCAATAAGCCATCACCCATTCCCCAAGCGAATGGATACCCACTCAGACCTACATATGGTCTCCCGGCAAGAATTTACAACCAACACCCCTGCTGACTCATGCTCTGTGGCCCTCCATCTCACACCCCCCCAAATGTGGACTGTAGTCTGATACCGAACTCAACTCCGGAAGGTTACCTGGTGCAAGAACTTTACCCGAACCCTTTCTGCCACAAATTGTTTCTCATTCTCAACAAGACCAGGGTGGGTGATGAAAATGCGCTCTGGATTTCACCCCCCACAAGAAAATCTCAAAAGACAATGGGGAAACCTATATTTTCTTTATAAGTTTAAGACTTATATAATAATACCTCTTAACCTGTTTATCCCCAAATGTAAGGTAGTCTCCTGTATTTTTAAAACTTATTTATTTTTCCTTTATATATGTGAGTATATAATGTATATGTATATACTGTCTTGTTTCTGTTTTTTCTTCTTCCTTAACTCTATCGATTTTGGTTCTGCTTGTTACAAAAACCTACAAGAAAAAGTCTTGCCTGGGATAATAGTTCAGGTCAAAACCAGGGCACAGAGATGATTGAGTCTGACACTCTCACCCCCACATGCACCTGCAATATAATATACCACCATATCTTCTTGCAAAGGCATATTACAAAGGGGAAAATTTTGCATATAGAAATAAGCTCTTATCTACTAGGGATAGGAATTCATATATTTTACAATACAGGGGCACCTCTCACCTTGAATATGTCATGTGGTCCCAAATTAGAATTCATGTGATTAAACCGTGACCATCCAACCCTGAATCCTAGATCTCAGACAAAGAACTAGCATAGTTCTCTGCAACAGCTCCAGGAACCAAACTCCGTCTGGGACATTCTTAATACTGTTCTGACACTAACATGTACCAGTTTTGATATGACATCCTCATAATGAGGAAATGGCAACAACTTATCTAAGTTTTGATTGGTACAAAAGCCAACTTCAATATCTACAGATTGATTATGATAACCATGACTGGGCAGAACTTATCCTAGTACCAATAAAAAAGACACTAGTCTAGGCCCTGGCCTATGATCTGTACAACAACCAAGATCTCTAACTCCAGAGGTCTGACTGAGATAACTGCAACCGAGTAGATCTTCTGGAAATATAAGGAAAGACTCTATCCTATGCTTCATCCAAGGATTGGGGCAAAAAACAAGACCACCAACTATAAAAGACTGATTATAACAACAGTGATGGAACAGAACTACTAGAACCACAAAGAAAGACCACCCTAGGCTCCATCCTTTGACCTGTGCAAATATCAAGATTTATAGCTTCAGAGGCAGGATTTTATTATCCACGATAGAGTGGAAAGTTTTCAGACACCACCAAAAGACCAAGGGGAGAGTAAAAGAACATGTATGGAGCCTGTAGTTATTCCCATTACAGTATACTTCAAGGGCGGAGAAACCCTGTATCTCTTAGGCCAAGGAAATTCCCTTTCTAATTTTCCAAGTATTTACTGTGCCTATGCAAGGAAAATAAAAGAGAAGAACAAATTAACATTTTTTGGTTTTGTTATTGTTGTTTGTTGCTTATTTTTTTCTATGAGTTATCTGTTTTTGTTTTTGTGCTTTGTTTTGTTTTTTATTTCAGGACCGTGGTTATTGTGTGGTTATTGTCTTAATTGCTGTGGTGCTTTTCGAGTGTTTTGTTTGATTTAAAAAAAATTTTTTTAGTATTGTTATGTTTTTCTTCCTTTTTCCCTTTCTTCTCTTAAATTGATATTTATAGCCTCTAGAAGGGCTTCTCCCATTTTTTGCTTGTTTCATTTTATTTTATTTTATTTTATTTCTATCCTTCAAACAGATCCACATAATTTGAACCATTTTTTTTCCGCCTCACAAACTGAGGAGGAAATAATGGAGGGTACCAAGACCAGACAGACATATAAACATTAATTGGAAATAAAAAAATCAGACTTAAACACCAAATCCAAAGCCAACAACAACAGAATCGACACCCAATCTACAACATGCTAGACATAGAGGGGACCACTCAACCCGGGAGGTAAAAAAGGGGAATATGGGATGCGTTCTGGGAACAGGAGTGGAGTGAGGACAACATTTGTGATGGGACTGCCCCTGATTCAATGTAACTATGTACCTAAAAAATCACTATGAAAGACTTGCAATCTACTTTGGTCAAAATAAAAATTAAAAAAACAACAACTTTCTTTTGGCACACCGAGACATTTTCCAGTTTCTTAAATTATGCATGTAACAGTGAGTAGATCAGTCATTTACTTTCTTGGTTTTGTCTGAGCTCTGAAGAACAAAAATAACCAAAAAGTGACAGATCCCTGCATTTTAAAGTGAAGGGCTGGTAACTAGCTGTTTGTCTATGTATATTTTACACAAATGTACACTTTACACAAAAAGCTGAAAGCATTTTGAGTCTTGGCCTTACACCAAACTCACAGGAATTCAGGAACTGAGATGGAAGCCAGGGAATAAAGGAATTTTGAGCTCATGTTATAGGTTGGTGGCATTTTCTGTCTCCAGATTTAGTGTGTGGTGATGACAAGGCAGGTTAGAAGGGAGGTAAATGGGCCTCACAGACAGCTTCTCACCTTTCTAATATATTTCTATATATTCTAAGATCATCACCTTTCTAATATTGCCTCTGATGTTTGGTAGGGCCAAGGGATAGTTTTAGCTCCATAATTTAGAAAATGAAAGACATGGGCAGAGTTAGCTACCTGGAGAAAAGCAGAGAGCGCCTGTTTCCAATGACACTGAACAAAATGAAGCGTGCTTTCCTGACAAGATACAAGGCAGAAAATGGGAAGCCTCTGGCTTCCAACAGACCAAAATAAAACTTTTTGATTCTGAGGACAAAAAAAATGTGGCCACACAAAGAGATTTCCGCACCATTAAAGGAACAATTGGCTGTTCCTTAAGAGGAACCTCGATAAAATACACAAAAATACAGCAAAATCAGTGCCATAGCAAGCCTTAGGAATATTATCATGACATCATAACATACTCATGAAGTTAAGCCTTTTCAAAACTTTACTTGAGTACATTGGTTTGTGAGACCAATTTCACAACAATTCAAACTGTAACCACACCACAACCACCACTTAAATACCAGTATTTCTCCACCATAGCTAATTCTTTTTTTTCATCTTTTCCTGTTGTTATTGTTATTGTTATGGTGACTGGGAGTCACACACATTTGGTTGTAGTGCTCTTCACGAGACACATGCTTGCTTGTGGTGACTCACACTTGGTTATGAAGATTTATACTTGGCAGTAATGCAGGGTCGTGCTGAAAATTGAAATTTTTAACCTCATGCCTGCAAGGTAATTACTATGCAACGAAACTACATTCAATACCATGCCTATTTTTGGTTTGAGGTACATCCAACAGTGCTCAGAGATTACTCCTGGTTTTGTACTCAGGGATCACTTCTGGTAGGACTCACAGGATATCAGGGATTAAACCCAGTTTGTCTGCTTGCAAAGAAAATGCCCTACCTGCTGTATTATTACTCCAGCCCTAGGACCATGTTTCGTATTGTATACTTCAATCATTTTGGGTCTTCAGTTATATGTGGTAGATACATATATGTTATAATATATATTACATGTATATATCTTGATATTACCCTACAGATCACTTGTTTTATTTTCAGTTTTTTTAAATATTTTTAACTTATGTTCTCTAGATTAAATAATTATTTCTTTTTATATTTTTAATTAAAATTTTTTTGGTTCTTGGCTCACACCAGGTGGCATTCAGGGCTTACTCCTGGCTCTATGCTCAGAAACCACTCCCAGCAGGCTCGGGGGACCACATGAGAAGCCGGGACTTGAACCACCATCCTTCTGCATTCAAGGCAAATAAATGCCCTACCTCCATGCTATCCCATTGGCCCAAGATTAAATGATTTTTTTTTTGTTTTGTTTTGTTTTTTTGGGGCCACACCCGGTTATGCTCAGGGGTTACTCCTGGCTGTCTGCTCAGAAATAGCTCCTGGCAGGCACGGGGGACCATATGGGACACCGGGATTCAAACCAACCACCTTTGGTCCTGGATCGGCTGCTTGCAAGGCAAAGGCTGCTGTACTCTCTCCCCGACCCATATTAAATGATTTTTATAGCTATGTCTTTTTGCTCCTTTTTTGGTTGCTGCATAACAAATTACTTCAGCCCTAGTGACAAAATAGCAAAAATTATTGACCTCACACATGTAAATCATGTGCTCAGCTCATTGAGCTACCTATCAAGTTCTTCTAATTATTTATTTATTTATTTATTTACTTTTTCACCACTCATCTTAGTGATATGGGACCCAGAGGGACCCATCCCTGCTGACACCAACCATTCTTATCTGTAGCCACCAACACACAAACTGTCCACAGCAGAACACTATAGACTGCAAGGCATTTGGAGACTACATAGCCTCAAATTCCTAGAACAGGAACTTAGGCTTGGAAGAAGGTCAGTGCCTGCATACTCAGCCCATGGATAAACTTATTAGTTTTAAGTTGTTTTGTTGTTTTTTTGTTTGTTTTGGATCACACCTGGCACTGCTCAGAAGCTACTCCTGACTCCTATGCTCAGAAATCGCCCCTCACAGGCTGGAGGGACCCTATGCGACCCCGGGATTTGAACTGCCATCCTTCTGCATGCAAGGCAAATGCCTTACCATTGTGCTATCTCTCAGACCCCAGTTTTCAGTTTTTGATAGTTATCCTTCAATACCTTCATTATGATTATTTTACTTAATTATTCAACTACATTATAAATTTAAATATAATTTATTTCTAAATATAGATTTTTAGTCATAAGTGGGGTTTGTTTCTTTAGATTTTGTTTCACATTTCCTACATTGTAGTACTTTTTTCTTTTTTCTTTTCTTTCTTTTTTTTTTTTTTTTGAGTTTTTGGGTCAAACCTGGTGATGCTCCAGGGTTACTCCAGGCTATGCACTCAGAAATCGTCCCTGGCTTGGGGGACCATATGGGACACCAGGGGACCAAACCACGGTTCATCCTAGGTTAGCCGCATGCAAGGCAAACGCCCTACCACTTGCACCACCACTCTGGCCCCTGTAGTAAATTTGTTATCCTAAAATATAATGTTAATGTCTCTTTATAGAAGTTCTGGAGTTTGTTATCTTTTTCTGAAGATTTTTTATTCTAGTGCAGAGCTAAATATAGTGGAACTAATGTCCCAAATCACATTGTTGGTGAGCAGCAATTAAGCTTTCTTCTCAAGTTATCATCCTTGTAATTAATTCTTAAAACGCATTTGCTTTCTGCTGGGTTCTTTGAAATTTCTTATCCCACATCTATAGTTCAGAGCTCACCCTTGTAGCATTTGCATACTTAGCATGTAGTTTTTTTCTTTTCTTTTTCTTTTTCTTTTTTTTTTTTAATTTTTCACTATAGTTCCTTCATATCTTGATTTTTTTTCCCCCTCAACTGCCAGGCTTTTTGACAGTCTTAGTTCTGTTTTCTGACACATCTGCCTGAGTTCCAGTTATCTATATTTTATATGAAGTGCCTCTAGGGACATGTTCATAGTTACTCAATTCTATTCCTTGGTGATTTAGGCTTTTTAGTACTGCTTCAATTTTATGTCTGACTTGGGGAAATATATAAACTTTTCCCTAATATGCTGGGACACTTAAATGGCCTTAAAATCTGTTTATTGTGTCAAGTTTCATAGAATCCTGTCTTCAATATGGGCTCAGTGACTCCTTTGATACTATATTTTCTGAAAATTTTTCAAAAATTTAATCTCTACAGTTTTATTTGGAGGGGGGTACAACTGGCAGTGTTTAGGACTTGCTTTTGGTTCTGTTCTCAAGGATATCTCCTGATAGGGCCAGGGGAACACAGGGAAGCTGTGGGTTGAACTCCATACAAGGCAAGAGTCCTACTTGCTGTACTATCTCTCCACCCCTCCCAATTTTAGTCATTATTTATTTATTTATTTATTTATTTATTTATTTATTGGTGTCACAACCGGTGACACTCAGGGGTTACTACTGTCTATGCACTCAATAATCACTCCTGCCTTGGGGAATCATATGGGGCGCCGGGGGATTGAACAGCAGTCTGTCCTAAGTTAGCATGTGCAAGGCACACTGCTTGTACCACTGCTTCAGCCCCTATTTTATTTTAATTTAATTTATTTATTATTTATTTTTTTTGGCCACACCCATTGAAGCTCAGGGGTTACTCTTGGCTGTGCACTCAGAAATCGCTCCTGGCTTAGGGGACTATAGGAGATGCTGGGGATCGAACCAAGGTCAGCCGTGGATTGGCTGCATGCAAGGCAAACACCCTACCACTGTGCTATTGCTCTGGCCCCATATTTTTAATTTTTAAGAAAGAAATGATTTAAAAACTGGTGGTTACAAGGTGGTTCACACTACAGAGTTTTCAAAGATAAAGTTGGTCATGATTGAGTTATAGTCATACAATATAATAACCTTAACCAATGTGCATTTGCCACCATTTTGGTCATTTTAGATGAAATCTTTTAAGGAGTAAAGATAAACTATCTGAATTGAATTTCCGTTCTGTTTTTCAAATAATGTTTATTTGCTTTCACCCTTTTAGTAATTGAAATATTTATATTTTTGCCTTTCTTTCTCAACATCCCCTTTCCTCCCTGCCTTCCCCCTTTTTTCCCCTTATTTTTCCCTCACCTTTACTCTTTTCCCTTTTTTCATTGCTGGTGTTGTAATATCCTTATACACTTTGGTTGCAATAGTTACTATGGTTGTACATATGTTTGTGGTCTTGATTGAGCCCATACTTGGTTTGTGGAATAAAAACATTAATTGTGGTGGGGGCAGAGAGATACTAAAGTGAGCAGCTAATTAGATTCCACACCCTGCACCTCAAGTGGTTCTGGATATCTCCAGGGATGATGTGTCCTTTCACTGCCCCAACCAACTTCTGTGCCCCAAGCAAAAAACTTGTTTGCTGGTACTTGCTGAGTTTACACACTGTAGTTGTCATGGATCAAAGATCACACTTTCTTGTAGCACTGGGGATCCCAACTGCTGTGTTTCAGGCTTGTATTCAGCATGCTAAGAGATGGCATGGAACAAACTCAAGACCAGGTCTGCAGGGAAGGATCCCTACCACTGAGCTTTCTGAAGCTCTTTCTCTTGTATTTTTATTTATTTTTTAATTTTTCCACTTATCTTTTACAAAATTTATTTTATACTAATATGTCAAACAGCATTTAAACACAGACATATCTCTCTAATAAGGTAAATAAAAAACAAAAGTACTAATTTTACTGGATACTAGATATACCAATCACATAGTCTTTAAACATCATTACAATTTAACTTTCATAATCTGACCAGGCATTTAGAAAATAGTCTATAGACTGTTTAACAAAGAACACCTATAAACAGACATGACTGTCCTAAGCTGTTTATTTGGACATAATCTTACAAATATTACTTATTAGTGGTAATGGTGGATCTGGAGAGAATTGTGCCTTCTCCAAGCTGCACAGAGCCACCAGTAGTGTGATGGAACTTGTGACCCTTTCCAAGGCCACTGCTCTTGCGGTCTGCACATGTCAGTCCTCACATCTAGCTCCCTGCACTTGTAGATTTGTTTTGTGAGCCAGTAGGTATCAGTAATTCTTCTGATTGCTTTTCTGGAATGGATAGATGAGAAGAACCTCAAAATATTGGTATGTGGAGCATGCTATCTAGGAAACAACCACGATTGTCTATAACATCACCTGGGAGCAATCCCCTACCACAGAAGACCTATCACTGCCCCGCCATCAACCTACTCCAAAGAGAGGTCCCATAACACCAAGAAGACACAACAACAACAACCTGCTTTCAGGGCAGGGCTATCCGTATTGTCCTCTAACTGTGAGGTGAAACTAGAGGACACTCCACACCATCCCGACTTCAATGTAGGATATACATAGATTCCAGAATCTTTAACTACAGAAACCTGACACCAACAACAACTACTGTGCAGAAAGGAAAAAAAAAGGTTTATTGGCACTACAGACAATGACTTGGATTAGACAAACTAGTTTGCCTGGAGCCTAGAATGGTCTTATGCTAGAAAACTTCAGGGATAAGGTCTCCTTGTATTTAGGCCAAGACTTTTCCTTTCCATGTCCCCCATATTTTGCTGGGCCTATGCAAACAATAATTGCCACTCTAACACTGTTTTTGCTGTGCTCCATTGACTCTAATCCTTAAAAAAAAGAGCTTATTAAACCTTCTGCTAGGCCTTTAATGAGTTAATTTGTGATTCAATGATTTTCAAAAATATACTTGCTACTGAACCTTTCCTTTCTCTTCTTTCTCATTAGTTTTTATATTTGTTTAAATAACGTTGCCTTTGTTCTTCCTGAAACAAATGTATTATGATCAATTGTGTCAACTATGTGATATATTTCCTTTAAATAAATAACTAAATAAAAAGAAAAAATGGTATGTGGAATCTTCACCAAACCAGTGAGAAATCTCTCAGTACTCTCAGAGCTCCACAGCTGGTTCCTCAGCCATAAATCGAAGGCTTTGGGCAAACTTGAGCTGGTTAACCTCCTGATGCCTGGACTTTCCATAGGTTGCTCCCTTAGGTATACCCACAATTCTTAGATTGTTTCTTTGTCCTTGTTCATTAGACACTGGAGTTTTCCTTCCAGTGCTTTGCCTTTTATTTCTTTGTTGGTTTCTTGATCATTTTTTGTTTGCAGTTTTCCTTCGAGTTCTTCAATGTGTTTCTTCAACTCTGTGTTTCTGCTTGTAAGGCTTGTTACTTTGTCTTTTAATTCCTTCATTTCTTTTTGTATGGAATCTCTCATGTTCTTTAACATTTCTTCTTTAATTAGGCTGATTCATTCATCCATAGATTTCTTGTACTCGGTAGCTAATGTTTCTTTCAATTCTTGTATCAATTGTTGCATTTCTGTTCTCATTGCTGCTTTTAGGTCGCCTTCCCATGGATCTGTGCATTTTGGCAGACTTGGAAACTTGTTAGGGTTTGTTTCTGTATTTTCAGATGTTAGGGTTCTCTTTGATTTACCCATATTTCTTTGCGTTTATTGGTATGCTTTGGAGTACACCCACGTGGAAGGGTCCCAGGGGAATGCACTCTTCCTGGGCACTGGCGCGGGGGGGGGGGGGGTCGTGGACGCAGGGATCCCTATGCCCCAGGTGGAGCGGCCTCTGGGCGCTGCACTCACTTTAGGGAGAAGCACGCAGACTGGTGGGCGCAGAAGTCTCCGAATGCCCACCTTTTTTTTTTCTTTTTTCAATTTTATGGGCTCTTAATTATTTAAGAAATTTTGGTGTTAGATCTGAGCTGGCTATACCTTTAAGTTGTGTTAAGCTATTGCGTCTGCGCAGGCGGGGTGTTTGGGTGGGGCTTCCCTACCTAGAGAAGGCTGAAGGAAGTCCCCGGGGGCGGGCCAAAGGTGCTCGAAAAGGAGGTGTGTTTGGGCGGGGCCAGGCTGCTCCCTCAGGAACTGCAAGTTTGTGACCACCACGGTGCATGCGAATACAATAGATTACATAACCTGGCTTGGTTTTATCCTGCCAGGTGGGCCCTGGAGCCCATGCAACCCCCAAGACTTGACATTACTGCCAGCAACACGCTGGCAAGAAAAGTAGCATCACATCGACTAGTTCTTCCTCCGGAGCTTCTGGATTTGCTCCTTTGTGCCCATCTTGGTTGACTGAGATGGCTGCCACCAAACAAAAAGGCTTCCTTCTATATTTTTAATTTTTTTAATTTGTTTTGTTTTTTGGTCACACCCGGCAGCGTTCAGGGGTTCCTCCTGGCTCCATGCTTAGAAATAGCCTCTAGCAGGCACAAGGGACCATATGGGATGCCAGGATTCGAACCGATGACCTTCTGCATTAAAGGCAAACGCCTTACCTCCATGCGATCCATCCGGCCCCCCCCTTCTATATTTCTAAATAAAAATAGATTGCTTCCATTAAATCAAATACCTTCTTTTTTGTTTGTTTTGTTTCGGGGCCACAGCCAATGAATGAGTCTCAGGGATTGCTCCTGGCTCTGTGCTTAGTAATTACTCCCGGTAGTGCCAGGGATCATATAAGATGCGGAGGCTTGACCTGGGTCCGCCATTTGTAGGGCAAAAGCCCTAACTGTTGCACTGTTGCTCTGACCTCTTAGAATGCCTTATTATAAAGTTAAAACTGATAGCACATTTATGAAAGTCAGCTCTGGAAAGCAGAGCTGTGAAACAGTTAGGGTAATGTTGATGTAATGCAATATAACTATGTGGTTATGTCCGTAGACCGAAATGTTCTTTTCTCTAGCTACGATTCTCTGGAGCAGCAGGAGGGAAGGAAAAGTTGGCCATCTCTTTCCATGTCATTAATTTGCTTTCCACTTGGAACAGGTAGGTACATCAGGGCCTCTACGCAGTCCCCTACCCACGGTTTAGAAATCTGTCTCAGAGAAGAGTGAGAGGACATGGGCAAGTGGCCACTTCCTGCCATGTCCACCTGTCAGCACAGGTTGTTTCTAGACCACTTGCATTTCCTTTAGGAAACTTGACTGGCTTACATTGCTCTGGAGTATTTTTGAACGCGTTAAGTGATCGTTTTTCCTCCTCCTCCTCCTCCTCCCTCTTCTCCTCCTGCTCCTTTTCTTCCGCGTCCTCCTCCTCCTTCAAAACTGGCGAGTCATCAGCCTTTAAAAGGAGTGACCTTAGAGTGGTAAGGTGTTTGCCTTGCATGCGGCTAACCTGGGACAGGCCCGGGTTCGATCTTCGGCATCTCCTATGGTCCCCGAAGCAGCTAGGAGCGACTTGTGAGGCAGAGCCAGGAGTGACTCCTGAGCGCCGCCGATTGTGGCCCCCAAACAACAACAACAACAACAACAAGCCAAAAACGAAAACCCACCTCCTACCCAATAATCTGTCATTTAAGTGAATGTGTATGGATCTCCGTAGGTTTGCCGTTTGCCTGTGATTTTTCCTTTTGTCAGGCCATTTGTCCGTGCAATGCGTCCTTAACTCTCTAGGTTGCTAGTGAGGAGGAGGAGGAGGAGGAGGAGGAGGGATTTCTCGCCAGCGTTGACAGGATCTCGTTGCTTCCCCACAGCGTGAGGGGCGAGTCCGTCGCCGCGGGACGAGGCGGCGGAGCGAGAGGAAGCCGGCCCACGGGAAGACGCCGTCGCCCGGCGTCCGGAGCTGCGGGACGGGCGCCCGCTGAGAGGAGCGCGGGCAGCTCGGCGGCAGGTGGGCGCGGCGTCCGTCCTTCCGCGCTCCCTGCCGGCCTGGGGGCGGCGGTGGCCGGGACCGTCGCCGGCGCGGAGGAGGAGCCCGGCTGGTCCCCAAGGCGCGCGGTCCCCGGGGCGGGCCGTGGCCGTGGCCGTGGCCTCGCGGGCGGCGGCAGGTCGGAGGACGAGCGCCCGCCGCGTCCGCGCCGCGAGGCTCCGTCCCGCGCCAGGGCCAGCCCCGCTCGTTGCCCGCCGAGGCCCCGGGCGCAGCGAGGCCGGCGGAGAAGCAGGTGCCGGCGGCGCGCGGGCTGCTCGGCGGGGCTCCCCGAGCTCGCGTCCGGCCGCGCGCGGAGCCCGTTCGGCGGCGCCCCCGAAGCCCCGGCCGGCCGAGCGCGAGCGGGAGAGGAGCGGGAGCCTCCGCATCCGCCCGCGCCCGCGCCCGCGCCCTCCGCCCCGGCGCAGGGAGGGTCGCGGGGTGCGCGCGCGAGCCCCAGCCCGGAGCCCCGGAGCCCCGCCGGCCGCGCGTGGGCGGGGAGCCGGGCGGGACCGGCGCGGACGCCCCGCGGCTCCTTCCCGGCGCGTTGCTCCTAGGAGGCGGCGATGCTCCGAGTCACGGCGCCCGCGGCCCCCGCGCCCGCGCCCGCGCCCGCGCCCGACTACTGGATCGACGGCTCCAACCGCGACGCGCTGGGCCACTTCTTCGAGCTCGAGTCGGAGCTGGGACGGTAAGGCGGCGCGACGGGCCCGGGGCCGGGGGCGGAGCGAGGGGCGCGCGGCGTGGCCGGGGGCCGCTCTCCTCTCCTCGCCTCTGCTCGCCTCTGCTCTCCTCTGCTCTCCTCTCCTCTGCTCTCCTCTCCTCTCCTCTCCTCTCCGGGCGCGCGGCCTCGGGCCTCCCGGCGCGCGCCACGGACCCGGCTCTCCTCCTCTTTCTCTTCCTTTCTTCCTCCCCTTCTCCTCCCCTCTTCCTACTCCTCACCCTCCGCCTTTCCTCCTTCACCTGCCTTTTCTTCTACCTCCTCTTTCTCCTGGTCTTACTCCTCCTTGCTTTCTTTTCCCTCTTCCTCTCTCTCGCTTTCCTCCTCTTTTTTCCTCCCCCTTTTCTCTCTCTTCGCTTTTCTCTTCCTCTGCCTCTTCCCCCTCTCACTTCCCTCTTTCTGCTCCCTAACCCCCAGCCCATGGGTGCGAGAGATGAGAAAGACAGAGACACAGAGGGGAGGGAGGGAGGGCAGGAGAGAGGGAGAGAGACAGACAGACAGACAGACAGATAGAGACAGAGAGAGAAAGACAGACAGAGAGAGACAGAGAGACAGAGAGAGAGAAGAGCGCACATGGGGCCCAAGCAGTGGTAATTAGTGAGGAGAGTTTTGCTGTTATAGTTTCAAATGCCTGAGCGATTTATTTAAATTATGGATGCATAGTGTCATTTCCTAAGGCTGCAGAAATACCGCTCTCTCCTCTGAGGATCCAGCCAGGTTGCATTTTACCAGGAGAAGGATGCCATATGGTCTCATAGTTTTATCCATTGAAAACAACTTTCCTTCCTTTCCGTTCCTTTGTAGAAACAGCCTTGTTTCCAACACTGATTTTAAATTTTAAATTTCTTTAGAAAACATTTGAAATGCAGTTTCATCTGTTGACAAGCTGAAGCTTCTGTTCTTAGATGTCTTTGCGATTCTATTTTTTATTCTGCTTTTGCTCTCTTTTACTTTGTTTGTTTAGCGAACAACCATTTTCCTTTGGGGTCCTCAAACCAGCACTGTGGATGGTGGTGTTTCTTGGGAAGGTCTAGGCTTACCTTACCTCAGTTGGCCATTTATTTCTATTCAGAGTAGGAAGTGGGTAAGAAAGGCAGAACTTCTGGAACAAAATTTAGTAGATTAATACTGTTTCAGAGTTTTAAAAAATACTTTACTCAATATGAGTAAAGTATAGGTAAGCATCCCGTTTTTATCCAGTTTTTTTAATGCTCACTGTAAGATTTGCTGATGTCATTTCCTAGAGCAGGGGTCTCAACCTCAATTTACCTGGGGGCCGCAGGAGGCAAAGTCAGGGTGATCCTTAAGTGCAAAGTCAGTAGTAAGCCTTGAACATTAGGGGGTGTGACCCAAACAACTAAAACAAAACAAAAAGATTCCTCTAGGGTAGGGCCACAAAATGTTGTACGAAGGGCCTCAAACGGCCCGCGGGCCGCGAGTTTGAGACCCCTGTCCTAAAGTGCAGCAAATAAACCCATAAGGTTTTATCAATAAGGTTTGAATCTGCATATGATAGTGTGATGTAACGAGTGAATCAAGAGCTGATGTAAAGAAACGGTTTACTTCGTGCTTTAGAAACTGCCATCAAAGGCGGGGGTCGGGTGGGGAGGAGGGAGACTTGGGACATTGGTGATGGGAATGTTTCACTGGTGATGGGTGGTGTTTTTTACATGACTGAAACCCAAACACAATCATGTATGTAATCGAGGTGTTTAAATAAAAAAAAAAAAGAAATCTTAAAAAAAAAAAGAAACTGCCATCAAGAAGAGGAAATGCCTGATAATATTTGGGGACTGTCCCCCCCACCACAGTTTTCTTTGTGACATTTACTCCAGATGTCTAGCACTTCACAACCAAAGAAATTCAAGATTTTTCTTTACTATAAGGCATGGGAATGTGGGAGAGAAAATAAATAAAAACAACAAAATTTGTTCATTGTATGTATGTTCAAGATGGAGTTAGTATGTGATTCAGGGCATTTCATGTGAGGCCCTGAATTTGATTTCTGACTTTAAAAAACAAAACCAAACTAACAAAAAACTCCGGACACATACAAGTAACTCCCATTCAAAGTGGAAAACCTAAGGAATTTAAAGTTGATTTTATGAGGAAACCTTGGTGTTATATTTTGAAGACAAGTAAATTCCAACCCCTTAATCTGCTATCTTTTCATTTGATTACTTTAAAACTCAAGGATTCAACTATTTTGACAAAAAGGAATTTTGTACTCCTCATTTTTCAATTATCATGTATAGTAGGCGAGTAGTTATTATTGGTAGTTATTCCCTTTACAGTATACTTCAAGGGCGGAGAAACCCTGTATCTATTAGGCCAAGGGAATTCCCTTTCTAATTTCCCCAATATTTACTGTGCCTATGCAAGAACAAAAAAAGGCAGCATAAAATAATTTTGGGGGGGGGTTTGTTATTGTTGTTGCTGTTGTTGTTTTCATTTTTTGCTCTTTGTTTTGTTTTTATTTCAGGACCATGGTCAATGTATGATGTTTGTCTTTATTGCTGTGGTGCTTTTTTGGATATTTTTGTTTGATTTTTCTTTTTGTGTTGTTGATGTTTCTTTGTTGTTGTTGTTGTTGTTTTGTTTTTGGATCATACCCGGCAGTGCTCAGGGGTTGCTCCTGGCTCTACACTCAGAAATAGCTCCTGGCAGGCTCGGGGGACCATGTGGGATGCCGGGATTTGAACCACTCTCCTTCTGCATGCAAGGCAAATGCCTTACCTCTATGCTATTTCCCTGGCCCCTGTTGATGTGTTTCTCTTCCTTTTCACTTTTCTTCTCTCAAATTAATATTTATAGCCTCTAGAAGGATTCCACCCATTTTTTGCTTGTTTGGTTCTTACCCCCATTTTATTTATTTATTTATTTATTTATTTATTTATTTACCTCAAAAAGAACCACATAACTTGAACCAACTTGTTCCGCCTTTCAATTTGAGGGGGAAACAATGGGGGGCACCAAGACCAAACAGTTGTATGATCACTAAGTAGTAATAAAAATGATCGGACTTAAATACCAAACCCAATCCAACAACAACAGAATCAATACCCAAACTACAACAAGCTAGACACAGAGGGGACCACCTATACTAGCAGCCCAGGGGATAAGGGAGAGAAATATGGGGTGCATGCTGGGGTGGAGGGAGGACAACTTTGGTGGTGGGAATGCCCCTGATCCAATGTCAATATATACCTATAATATTACTGTGAAAGATATGTAATCCACTTTGGTCAAAATAAAAATCATTATTAAAAAAAAGTATTAACTAAAACATACAGCAAGCAGTATTATGGATATATTTACCAAGATTTTATAAATCCAGATAATGCTATGAAATTATAATTGTAGTCATCGATTGAATGATGAAACTCTTTTTTGTATTAGTGAAAAAAATTAAGTCTAAATGGCTTTAAGACTTTAGCTATTTTTACTCTTAGACTAGGAACAAATTTGCATGCAAGTGTTGACTCTAAGTACCAAAAAATAATTCATTCTTAACTGTAACACAGTTGTCATTAAGATACTAAAAGAACAAATCTTAATATAGTGGGCTACCATTGTGGCTAATTCTAGGGTTAGACAGTTTCCTCTGGATGAAGTGAATTGTGGTTAGGCGTTCTTCTATTGCAACAATCTGTTGTAAACTAGTGGTTCTTGAATTCAACATAATTAGATTTGGGATCATTAGGGTTTTGTTTGGGAATCCCAGGAGCTCAGTTCCGAGGGCTATTACTAACTTATCTGTGCTGGCAGCACTGGTCCACATGTAACTAACTACTCAAACTATAAGAGGTATCAAAACTTTCTGAGGATTGGGACAAGAGTTGGGGGCGTGGATATCAGGGAAAACATGTAAGATTATCAGGAAAGTTGATTTTTAATAATACTTTTGAAAATATTGCAATGTTTATAGTCTTTTAGAGAACTTTCAAAACTCATGACACATTCACAAACTCAGTTCTCCTTTAAACTCTAAAGTGAGTCTGGATGCTATTCAGAACGTCATATCCTCGAGAGCAGTTGGTTTTTTGCCCAGTGATTTGAAAAATTGCTGTGGTAAAGGCTTTGCTAAGGTCAAGAGAAGCTGCCTCTGGTCCAGCTGCTTTTATCCAGTGGTTCGGAACACAGAGGGAGAGAACTGAAGTTGCTTGCTCTTTGGTAGGGTTTTGGCTCTCATGAAAGCTCAGTGCTAATTTTCATTTTTTTCCCTATATATTTTGTAGGAGAGTGAACAAATGTAAAGATATTATTACACATACAATTTCAGGGAAACCAAATAAAAATAATCAAGACAAAAGAGTATGTGTTAAGTAACTTTAGAATCATTTTTCTAACAAATATTCTTTGTACTTACTATAGTTTTTCTAAACTAATAACTCTAAATATCTTCCCAACTCCTAATCTTATTCTTCTCAATAGTCAAAAATCATTTATAGGAGGCATATTTCTATAAGATTCCTTTACTCTATGTGTTATCCATTAGAAACCAAATGCATTTAGCTAATGATACATATTGGTGTATATATTCTTTATATATGTTTTATTTGGAACAAATTTTGTAGACAGTGTTAACCCTTATTACTAACAGTGTCTCATTTCCTATTATATAGTTTGATGTCATTTTATTTCATTAAAATATTCTTTGCACTCATGATTTCACATCCCACTACAAGATTATGACTTAGCTTGAAATGTGCTCTGTAGGCCAAAAATCTTTATATATCAAATAAGAGTCCGTAGCAGTTATTTTATTCAGTGATGCCTTGTGCACATTTGGCAATGTGGTCTGAATCTTCATGTTCGTAGCTCTCTAGACAAAGACTCTTCTTTCTTTGCCTTTAGGTCATTAAGATTTTTCTTGTTGAAGCCTTTGGGGGAATTCTGATGCCTCCCTAAGAACTTCTGCTGGATTTGTTCACTGCACTGGCTTGAGGGTTCAGGGCCTGGCCAGGAGTCCCTCATGTGCAGTGCTATTCAGAGGCTTTGGCTGCGATGTCTTTCACTCAGTAACATCGAATGGGCCCTAGTGATGGCCATCAAATGCTTCCAGAGGACCTGAGGAGAGTGCGGTGCTCACATCCTGGCTCTGAGCGGTGTTCCTGAATGGAGAAGAAGCATAATCTCTGCGCCTCGCCTCTGCCTTCTTTGTTTCAGTTCTTTCTCCGGGTTTTCTCGGCCACTGCTTCTGGCACCCTTTGATTTCCTTCATGCCATCTATAAGGGCCTCAGAGCCTTCCAGAGTGTGCCGCTGTAAAGGGCCCCCACAGCACACACTGCACCTAGCATCTCCCATCTGGAAAATTTAGTTTTATATAGGGGGGGCCTCTCAAGCACTGCTCAGGGGACCCTGTACCATTCCTGGCATCAAGTTCTTCCTGTGAGTTGCTCTGGACCTGTGGTATGCTGCTGTGCATAGGAGTGCTGGGGGAAGCATGTGATATGCAGGTGAAAGGTTGAACTTTAGATGTCAAACACACAACTACTGAGATAGTTCTCTGGCCCAGCGGTATGTGTTTCTGTCCTCATTAGAACTAACAAGTATATCTGGCAGGTATCTCTTTTTTCTCTGTATACTCACTTATTTTCTCAGACAGTTTACTCAGAAAGATGGGATTGCAAATAGGAGAAAGAAAAGTGGGGTTCCAGAGGCCCTTTGTGTGAGCCTTGATTGGAAGTGTATATGTATTTACCTGTTTACTGTTATTATGTACAATAAATTAGAAACAGAAGAGAAAATTAACAATGTTCATAGGACTACCTCCAGAAAATTGTCCTCTTTCTCTTTGAGCTGTCATCTCTGTTGGTCTTGGGGTCTTCATCTGGGTTCTAGTGACCTCGAACTTCTGTCACCATGACCCTAATTCACTTAAAATGTTTCTTCCCAGAGTAAATGTTTATAGTTGTACCTATGAGGTTGGTAGGTGATGATGCAGCTTCTTTGCAGTTGGAGGGCTCTGTGGCTCTGAAATAGCAAGGATTCCTTTCAGCTTCACTCTCATCTCATCACAGACATGTCAGAATTAGAAGTTAATTCAATTTGAACTTGCAGGTTTGAATTGCCTCTAAGCCTATCCACTTGG
The DNA here is from genome assembly GCF_024139225.1 of Suncus etruscus. Classification (NCBI taxonomy): domain Eukaryota; kingdom Metazoa; phylum Chordata; class Mammalia; order Eulipotyphla; family Soricidae; genus Suncus; species Suncus etruscus. The sequence continues at coordinate 168,538,257 of NC_064849.1, forward strand.
TACAGCTAAGATACATACATATATACAATTGATCTGTGCTAGATACGGAGATACACTGTACTCCGTAAAAACTTTAAGTCAGATGAAGACTGATTGGATCATAACCTGAAGAAACATTTTCTATTAAAAATTTTATTCCCTTTTCCTTCTCCTACCTCCCCCACTCCACTTGTAAAAATGACTCTTCCTTCTGGGAATATCCCATAGTGGCATAAGGCTTCTCTTGCATTTAGAAGGCTCTTAATTCAATTCCCCGAACTACAAAACAAACAAAATCAAGAAGCTTTCTAAATTGTAGAATTAAAAAAAAAGAAAAGGACCCAGAGTGACAGTACTTGCCTTGAATTTGACCTATCCTGGTTCAATCTATACCACCCTATACTTTCCCCCAAGCCTTCCAGAGTGACCTCTGAAGCCTGAGCTGGCTACCACCATATGTGGCCCCAAAACAAATTGAGAGAGAGAAAGAAGAGAGAGAGAGAAATGTGAGAGAGGAGAGAGAGAAGAAAGACAGATATAGGTGTTGTCTACTTCTAAACCATACTGGAGAACTTAAAAAAAAAAGGCACTAACCACAAAATAGCTTCAAAGATCTTTCCTATAAACACTTAAGTACTTTATCCTCAAACTTACATTGTAGATTGAGTTTACAGCAATCCATTAGGAAATGAATTACCAAGTGGTACTGAGTGAAGTGTTTCAATGACATGCTATTTAACATTTTTTTTTTCGTTCCGAAAGTGTTCTCTTTAGTTGCTCTTTTGGGAAAATTTACATATATCAAAAGATCATTGAAAATCTAAGATTAGCTTATGTTTCAAAATATACTATATAATTGAGTCAATGAAGCACGTAATTGAGGCTAAGAATACAGACAGAAAGAATCAAAGTTTAACTCAAAATATCTTTTTTTTTTAAATTTTGATCATAATGGCTTACATATCTTTCACAGTAGTATTTTAGGTACATATTAACACTGAATCAGGGGAATACCCATCATCAAATTTGTCGTCCCCCCATCTCAGTTCTCTTTCTGCAATCCATATACTCCACCATCCCCCCCCCCCCCTGTGCTGCTAGAGTAGGTGGTCCCCTCTTTGTCTAGCTTACTATTAGTGATCATATATCTGTTTGGTCCTGGTACCCTCCCTTGTTTCCCCCTCTATTTAAGAGGCAGAGCTAGATAAATCGAGTTATGTGGTTTTGTTTGAAGGAAAGAAAAGCAAAAGATTGGGGGTACAAAATAAGAAGAAAAAAAAAGAAGTCAAATACTCTGAAAATGGGCGGAGTCCTTCTAGAGGCTTTCAACCTCAGTTTGAGAGAGGATGTGAAAAAGGTAATTGAAACACCGCAACAATACAGAAAGAAATATCAAATTAAATATTCAGTGAGCACTACAGCAATAAAAACAAGCACTACACAATAATCTCGGTTCTGAAATCAAATTATGCTGGAGTGCAAAAAGAAAGAGAAAGATAAGATAAAATAAAATAAAATAATATTGGAGACATCAACTTCAATATCTACACCAAAATAAAGACGTCAAAAAATTGATCAATCGATAAATAAATATGTGGAAAATGATTGTTTTGTGCTTTTTTCCTTTTCTTTTCCCCCCTGCATAGGCACAGTAACTATTGGGGATATTATAGAGGGAATTCCCTTGGCCTAGAAGATACAGGGTTTCTCCACCCCTGAAGTATACTGATGCCACCTTGAGAAGAACATTATAAAGTTCAGTGGTTGTAGCTTAGATCTCATCGTTTCAGTTTTGTTGAGTCTGTGTTTTGGGGTTTATACCTCTCCCATTCTCCCCCATTGAGCTAGTATGTTTTTGAGTGTTGTTTTGTGGTGCAGGTGGAACCCAGGGTTTGACACAATGAAACATGGCCTGTACCTCTGAGTACTGTACTGTGTCTTAACGATAAAGATCAGATGAGGACAGGACTAGTGCTGGGCAGAAGGTGGTTTATGACATGGAAAAAGAACAGGGCATATGGCATTTCCTCTTCTTTCTTGGAGCACATTTCCCGTCTTGGCACTGTGGATGTTTGGCCCACAGAATCCCTAGCTGTGGGTTCTGGCTTGTATATTGTAGCATGGCTGTGAATGTTCCTGACTGTTGTCGTCTACATTCCTGGAGCAGCTCCCAGGCCCCCCACCCCCCAGTGTGGCAACCAGAAATATCTCTGGACTTTGCCAAATGTCACTGCATCTTTCTGTTGAGAATCACTCTCTCAGAAACATGAAATGAATTTTCTACAAAATGTTCCTATTAGTTATGTATATAGTAGGTGAACCAGAGTTATATCGGCAGATTAAATTTCTTTGGTATTATTGTGTATCTGCTACAATCAAATTTCTCTCCGATTTTTTTTTTCTTTTTTTTTTTTTTTTTTTATTTAAACACCTTGATTACATACATGATTGTGTTTGGGTTTCAGTCATAAAAGGAACACCACCCATCACCAGTGCAACATTCCCATCACCCAAGTCCCAAATCACCCTCCTCCCCACCCAACCCCCGCCTGTACCCTAAACAGGCTCTACATTTCCCTCATACATTCTCAATATTAGGACAGTTCAAAATGTAGTTATTTCTCTAACTAAACTCATCACTCTTTGTGGTGAGCTTCCTGAGGTGAGCTGGAACTTCCAGCTCTTTTCTCTTTTGTGTCTGAAAATTATTATTACAAGGGTGTCTTTCATTTTTCTTAAAACCCATAGATGAGTGAGACCATTCTGCGTTTTTCTCTCTCTCTCTGACTTATTTCACTCAGCATAATAGATTCCATGTACATCCATGTATAGGAAAATTTCATGACTTCATCTCTCCTGACAGCTGCATAATATTCCATTGTGTATATGTACCACAGTTTCTTTAGCCATTCATCTGTTGAAGGGCATCTTGGTTGTTTCCAGAGTCTTGCTATGGTAAATAGAGCTGCAATGAATATAGGTGTAAGGAAGGGGTTTTTGTATTGTATTTTTGTGTTCCTAGGGTATATTCCTAGGAGTGGTATAGCTGGATCGTATGGGAGCTCCATTTCCAGTTTTTGGAGGAATCTCCATATCGCTTTCCATAAAGGTTGAACTAGACAGCATTCCCACTAGCAGTGGATAAGAGTTCCTTTCTCTCCACATCCCCGCCAACACTGTTTATTCTCATTCTTTGTGATGTGTGCCATTCTCTGGGGTGTGAGGTGGTATCTCATCGTTGTTTTGATTTGCATCTCCCTGATGATTAGTGATGTGGAACATTTTTTCATGTGTCTTTTGGCCATGCGTATTTCTTCTTTGTCAAAGTGTCTGTTCATTTCTTCTCCCCATTTTTTGATGGGGTTAGATGTTTTTTTCTTGTAAAGTTCTGTCAGTGCCTTGTATATTTTGGAGATTAGCCCCTTATCTGATGGGTATTGGGTGAATAGTTTCTCCCACTCAGTGGGTGGCTCTTGTATCCTGGGCACTATTTCCTTTGAGGTGCAGAAGCTTCTCAGCTTAATATATTCCCATCTGTTAATCTCTGCTTTCACTTGCTTGGAGAGTGCATTTTCCTCCTTGAAGATGCCTGTAATGTCCTGTAGTGTTTAGCCTATGTGCTGTTCTATATATCTTATGGTTTTGGGGCTGATATCGAGGTCTTTAATCCATTTGGATTTTACCTTTGTACATGATGTTAGCTGGGGGTCTAAGTTTAATTTTTTGCAAGTGGCTATCCAATTGTGCCAACACCACTTGTTGAAGAGGCTTTCCCTGCTCCATTTAGGATTTCCTGCTCCTTTATCAAAAATTAGATGGTTGTATCTCTGGGGAACATTTTCTGAGTATTCAAGCCTATTCCACTGATCTGAGGACCTATCCTTATTCCAATACCATGCTGTTTTGATAACTGTTGCTTTGTAGTACAGTTTAAAGTTGGGAAAAGTAATTCCTCCCATATTCTTTTTCCCAATGATTGCTTTAGCTATTCGAGGGTGTTTATTGTTCCAAATGAATTTCAAAAGTGTCTGATCCACTTCTTTGAAGAATGTCATGGGTATCTTTAGAGGGATGGCATTAAATCTGTATAATGCCTTGGGGAGTATTGACATTTTGATGATGTTAATCCTGCCAATCCATGAGCAGGGTATGTGTTTCCATTTCCGTGTGTCCTCTCTTATTTCTTGGAGCAGAGTTTTATAGTTTTCTTTGTATAGGTCCTTCACATATTTAGTCAAGTTGATTCCAAGATATTTGAGTTTGTGTGGTACTATTGTGAATGGGGTTGTTTTCTTAATGTCCATTTCTTCTTTATTACTGTTGGTGTATAGAAAGGCCATTGATTTTTGTGTGTTAATTTTGTAGCCTGCCACCTTGCTATATGAGTCTATTGTTTCTAGAAGCTTTTTGATAGAGTCTTTAGGGTTTTCTAAGTAGAGTATCATGTCATCTGCAAACAGTGAGAGCTTGACTTCTTCCTTTCCTATCTGGATTCCCTTGATATCCTTTTCTTGCCTAATCGCTATAGCAAGTACTTCCAGTGCTATGTTGAATAGGAGTGGTGAGAGAGGACAGCCTTGTCTTGTGCCAGAATTTAGAGGGAAGGCTTTCAGTTTTTCTCCATTGAGGATAATATTTGCCACTGGCTTGTGGTAGATGGCCTTCACTATATTGAGAAAGGTTCCCTCCATTCCCATCTTGCTGAGAGTTTTGATCAAGAATGGGTGTTGGACCTTATCAAATGCTTTCTCTGCATCTATTGATATGATCATGTGGTTTTTATTTTTCTTGTTATTGATGTTGTGTATTATGTTGATAGATTTACGGATGTTAAACCAGCCTTGCATTCCTGGGATGAAACCTACTTGATCGTAGTGGATGATCTTCTTAATGAGGCATTGAATCCTATTTGCCAGGATTTTGTTGAGGATCTTTGCATCTGCATTCATCAGTGATATTGGTCTGTAATTTTCTTTTTCGGTAGCGTCTCTGTCTGGTTTAGGTATCAAGGTGATGTTGGCTTCATAAAAGCTATTTGGAAGTGTTTCTGTTTGTTCAATTTCATGAAAGAGTCTTGCCAAGATTGGCAGTAGTTCCTCTTGGAAAGTTTGATAGAATTCATTAGTGAATCCATCTGGACCTGGGCTTTTGTTTTTCGGCAGACATTTGATTACTGTTTTAATTTCATCAATGGTGATGGGGGTGTTTAGATATGCTACATCCTCTTCCTTCAACCGTGGAAGATTATAAGAGTCCAAGAATTTATCCATTTCTTCCAGGTTCTCATTTTTAGTGGCGTAGAGTTTTTCAAAGTAGTTTCTGATTACCCTTTGAATCTCTGTCATATCAGTAGTGATCTCTCCTTTTTCATTCCTGATACGAGTTATCAAGTTTCTCTCTCTCTCTTTCTTTGTTAGGTTTGCCAGTGGTCTATCAATCTTGTTTAGTTTTTCAAAGAACCAACTTCTGCTTTCGTTGATCTTTCGGATTGTTTTTTGAGTTTCCACTTTGTTGATTTCTGCTCTCAGCTTTGTTATTTCCTTCTGTCTTCCTGTTCTTGGGTCCTTTTGTTGAGCATTTTCTAGTTCTATTAGCTGTGTCATTAAGCTACTCAGGTAAGCTCCTTCTTCCTTCCTGATGTGTGCTTGCAAAGCTATAAATTTTCCTCTCAGTACTGCTTTTGCTGTGTCCCATAAGTTCTGAGAGTTTGTGTCTTTATTGTCATTTGTTTCCAGGAACCTTTTTATTTCCTCCTTGATTTCATCTCGGACCCACTGGTTATTGAGCATGAGGCTGTTTAACTTCCAGGTGTTAAAGTGTTTCTTCTGAGTCCCTTTGGAGTTCACAAATAATTTCAGAGCCTTGTGGTCAGCGAAGGTAGTCTGCAAAATTTCTATCCTCTTGATCTTATGGAGGTATGTTTTATGTGCCAGCATGTAGTCTATCCTGGAGAATGTCCCATGTACATTGGAGAAGAATGTGTATCCAGGTTTCTGGGGATGGAGTGTCCTATATATATCCACTAGGCCTCTTTCTTCCATTTCTCTCCTCAGGTCTAGTATATTCTTGTTGGGTTTCAGTCTGGTTGACCTGTCCAGTGTTGACAAAGCCGTGTTTAGGTCCCCCACAATTATTGTGTTGTTGTTGATATTATTTTTCAGATTTGTCAGCAGTTGTATTAAATATTTTGCTGGCCCCTCATTCGGTGCATATATGTTTAGGAGAGTGAATTCTTCCTGCTCTACGTACCCCTTGATTAATATAAAATGTCCGTCTTTGTCCCTTACAACCTTCCTGAGTATAAAGTTTGCATTATCTGATATTAGTATGGCCACTCCAGCTTTTTTATGGGTGTTGTTTGCTTGGATAACTTTTCTCCAGCCTTTTATTTTGAGTCTATGTTTGTTCTGACTATTCAGGTGCGTTTCTTGTAGGCAGCAGAAGGTTGGATTGAGTTTTTTGATCCATTTAGCCACTCTGTGTCTCTTAACTGGTGCATTTAGTCCATTGACGTTGAGAGAAAGAATTGTCCTGGGATTTAACGCCATCTTTATTTCAAAATTTGGTGTGTCTTTTGGGTAGTCTTGTCTTAGATTAGGTCTTTCAGTTTTTCTCTTAAGACTGGTTTTGTGTCTGTGAAGTTTCTGAGCTGTTTTTTGTCTGTGAAACCATGTATTCTTCCATCAAACCGGAAAGTGAGTTTTGCTGGGTATAGTATTCTGGGTGAAGCATTCATTTCATTCAGTCTTGTCACAATATCCCACCACTGCTTTCTGGCATTGAGCGTTTCTGGTGACAGGTCTGCTGTAAATCTCAGGGAAGCTTGCTTGAACATGATTTCCCCTTTTGATCTTGCTGTTTTCAGAATTCTGTCTCTATCTGTGGGATTTGTCATTGTGACTAGGATGTGTCTTGGGGTGGTTTTTCTGGGGTCTCTTTTGGTTGGTACTCTTCGGGCATGCAGGATTTGATCACATATATTCTTTAGCTCTGGAAGTTTCTCTTTAATGATGTTCTTGACCATTGATTCTTCCTGGAAATTTTCTTCCTGGGTCTCTGGGACTCCAATGATTCTTAAGTTGTTTCTGTTGATCTTATCATAGACTTCTATTTTCGTCTGTTCCCATTCTTTGACTAATTTTTCCATTGTCTGCTCATTTGCTTTAAGTTTTTTGTCCAATCTCTCCTGCTGTATGGAATTGTTATGTATCTCATCTTCCACAGCACCAAGTCTATTCTCAGCTTCTGATACCCTGTCCCAGAGCTTATCCATTTTGTCATTCACTTCGTTTACTGAGTTTTTCAGGCCTGTTAGTTGACATGTTATTTCAGTTTGGAGTTTTGTCATTTCTGCCTTCATATTTTCTTGGTTCTTATTAGTGTTCTGTTCAACTCGATCCATGGTTTCTTGGAGTCTGTTGAGCACCTTCCATATTGCTAGTCTAAAGTCCTTATCTGAGAGGTTGATTAGTTGTTCAGTCATTATCTGGTCCTCAGAATTGTCATCTTCATTCTCTATGTCTGATGCTGGCCTGCGCTGTTTCCCCATTGTCACATTTGTATTGTGGGTTTTTCTACGTGTTGTAGTGGTATTCATTGTCTATATGATGTAGGCAGCACACTCCTCTGGCTCCTCCCTTTCTGGATGGGCTGACTTGCCTCTAAGGGAGGGGAGTCCTCCGTGGATGAAGCCTCACACTGGGTCAAATCTTAGGCCCGAGCATGTAACAGAGAAGACAGTCCAGAGAGAAATGTTTGCTTCTGTGATATAGCGCCGTTCTTAGTGTGATTTTTCCTTCTTGTTGCAATGGAGTTCTTTCCTTAGAAAGAGTGCACGGCCGCGTAGCGAAGCGGAGCGGCCGTGCTCCTCTGAGCCTCTTTTTGCCCCACTCGCAAGAGTTTCACGCAAGAGGACAGTAGACAGACATAGACAGGTCACACTCACAGTCTTTCACAGCTGAGCCCCACTGGGCCGGTGTACTTTCGCGGATTTTCCCCGCCTGGTGTCACACACAGGGAGCCAGCTTTTGCAAAGGATAGCCGGTTTTTATGCTCTGAAGTCCCTCCCTGAAAATGGCGTCTGGGCGAGCGAGGTTTCTGGAGGCTCTTTTTGCCCCACTCGCAAGAGTTTCACGCAAGAGGACAGTAGACAGACATAGACAGGTCACACTCACAGTCTTTCACAGCTGAGCCCCACTGGGCCGGTGTACTTTCGCGGATTTTCCCCGCCTGGTGTCACACACAGGGAGCCAGCTTTTGCAAAGGATAGCCGGTTTTTATGCTCTGAAGTCCCTCCCTGAAAATGGCGTCTGGGCGAGCGAGGTTTCTGGAGGCTCTTTTTGCCCCACTCGCAAGAGTTTCACGCAAGAGGACAGTAGACAGACATAGACAGGTCACACTCACAGTCTTTCACAGCTGAGCCCCACTGGGCCGGTGTACTTTCGCGGATTTTCCCCGCCTGGTGTCACACACAGGGAGCCAGCTTTTGCAAAGGATAGCCGGCTTTTATGCTCTGAAGTCCCTCCCTGAAAATGGCGTCTGGGCGAGCGAGGTTTCTGGAGGCTCTTTTTGCCCCACTCGCAAGAGTTTCACGCAAGAGGACAGTAGACAGACATAGACAGGTCACACTCACAGTCTTTCACAGCTGAGCCCCACTGGGCCGGTGTACTTTCGCGGATTTTCCCCGCCTGGTGTCACACACAGGGAGCCAGCTTTTGCAAAGGATAGCCGGTTTTTATGCTCTGAAGTCCCTCCCTGAAAATGGCGTCTGGGCGAGCGAGGTTTCTGGAGGCTCTTTTTGCCCCACTCGCAAGAGTTTCACGCAAGAGGACAGTAGACAGACATAGACAGGTCACACTCACAGTCTTTCACAGCTGAGCCCCACTGGGCCGGTGTACTTTCGCGGATTTTCCCCGCCTGGTGTCACACACAGGGAGCCAGCTTTTGCAAAGGATAGCCGGTTTTTATGCTCTGAAGTCCCTCCCTGAAAATGGCGTCTGGGCGAGCGAGGTTTCTGGAGGCTCTTTTTGCCCCACTCGCAAGAGTTTCACGCAAGAGGACAGTAGACAGACATAGACAGGTCACACTCACAGTCTTTCACAGCTGAGCCCCACTGGGCCGGTGTACTTTCGCGGATTTTCCCCGCCTGGTGTCACACACAGGGAGCCAGCTTTTGCAAAGGATAGCCGGCTTTTATGCTCTGAAGTCCCTCCCTGAAAATGGCGTCTGGGCGAGCGAGGTTTCTGGAGGCTCTTTTTGCCCCACTCGCAAGAGTTTCACGCAAGAGGACAGTAGACAGACATAGACAGGTCACACTCACAGTCTTTCACAGCTGAGCCCCACTGGGCCGGTGTACTTTCGCGGATTTTCCCCGCCTGGTGTCACACACAGGGAGCCAGCTTTTGCAAAGGATAGCCGGTTTTTATGCTCTGAAGTCCCTCCCTGAAAATGGCGTCTGGGCGAGCGAGGTTTCTGGAGGCTCTTTTTGCCCCACTCGCAAGAGTTTCACGCAAGAGGACAGTAGACAGACATAGACAGGTCACACTCACAGTCTTTCACAGCTGAGCCCCACTGGGCCGGTGTACTTTCGCGGATTTTCCCCGCCTGGTGTCACACACAGGGAGCCAGCTTTTGCAAAGGATAGCCGGCTTTTATGCTCTGAAGTCCCTCCCTGAAAATGGCGTCTGGGCGAGCGAGGTTTCTGGAGGCTCTTTTTGCCCCACTCGCAAGAGTTTCACGCAAGAGGACAGTAGACAGACATAGACAGGTCACACTCACAGTCTTTCACAGCTGAGCCCCACTGGGCCGGTGTACTTTCGCCTCTCTCCGATTTTTATGTAATAACATTAAGATTCTTTCCTATGTGCATTCTACCTCTGCTCTAATTTACTTGTTATTTTTGTTCAAATCACCTATTTTGATTAATCCGAGTTAACTTGTTGACAATATTTATTTTCTATAATATTGAAAACCAGTGTTTATACTACAGGGAAAAATGGATTGTAAACTAAACTTTGATAAAAAGCATTTTCATTAAATTATAGCTAGAAATGTTTTCCTACAGAAGACTTTAAGTCTGCGGATTGTTATCTTTTTGTTAGGAGGGATGATTATGAAAGATTAGCAGGGTTAAAACCATAATAGTGCAAAATGAGGTTTTCTTCTTGATATAATCAGATGATTGAAAAAATGTGAAAAGGAAATGATATTTTTTACAATGTTGGAAGGAATATAAATTGGTGAATCTTTTAAAGAAAAAATGTATGGAGAATTCTTAAAAAAATAAAAACTGAAAATACAAATACTATATGATTCAGCAAAGCCACTACTAAATAATTAATTCAAAAGAATATTTTCGTCTTCATGTTCATAACCTCATTATGCACTGTAGTCGAACGTGGACTCAACCTAACTTCTTGTGACTAGATGGATATATTAAGAAACTGAAACCTATAGTGCTCACTTCGGCAGCACATATACTGAAATGGGAACAATACAGAGAAGATTAGCATGGCCCCTATGCAAGGATGACAGGCAAATTCATGAAGAAACTGAAAAATGTGTGTGTGTGTGTGTGTGTGTGTGTGTGTGTGTGTGTGTGTGTGTGAGCTCTTACTCAACTTACTACTATCGGCTATGAAAAGTTGTACCTTTTGTATCCATATGGAGAGAACTTGAGCTGATCATACCAAGTAAGCAAGTAAAGACAGTCAGGGGATGGTTTAACTCATTTGTGAAATTTAAATAAATAACCAAACCAAATGAACTGGTGAAACACAATATATCTTTAAGATCTGTGAAAAGTGAGGATTACAGAGGAAAGGAAGAATGGGAATGGGATAAGGAGGGGAAAGAAGTCATCTATTGGTGTGATGTCCTTTGCTTAGATGCATGAGGGTTATTATACATGTACAGATCTAAGATGTGCACCCCAAGTTGTGCAGTATTGAAAATGAATGAGCAAAATCTAATCTGAAAAAGAAGGAAACTCAGTTTTTATTCCTTGTTATTCTTTTTTGGGGGGCCCACACCTGCTGACATTCAGTGATAATTCCTGGCTATGTGCTCAGAAATTGCTCCTGGCTTGGGGGAACATACGGGACACCGGGGGATCAAACTGTGGTCTGTCCTAGGCTAGTGAGTGCAAGGCAGACAAATTACTGCTTGCACCACTGCTCTGGCCCCTATTCCTTGTTATTCGATACTATATAAAGGTATAGCCTTTTTATAAAATCTCTCTGTTTCATTTCTGCCGTTTGAATACCTCTGAACTAGGAAATGTATACTGTGGGGGGGGGCAAGATGCAAAAGTAGGAATGAATATGATGCATAAAACATTGTGTGGTCAGGAAAGGAACAATAGTACAGTGGGAAGGACAAATTTTTGACCTAGGTTCAATTTTTGGTATCCACATAGTCCCCTGAGCACCACCAGGATTAATTCCTGGGTACAAAGATAGGAGCAACTCCTGAGCATTGCTGGGTATGCTGCCATCCAAATAAACCCAAAATTAGAGCAATAATATAAAAAACATTACTTGGTCTATGTATGTAAAGTTTACTGTTAGTAATAAATGTACTGCCATGCAATAAAAATAACCAATTTAAGAAAAGTGAGAGCTTCTCAGGAATCTTTATGATTTAACAAGTAGGACTTTGTTGAAGGGCATACTAGGGGAGGGAAGAGTGTTCTCTAGAAAGACAAAACTGACCAAAAATGAAAGATGTACGTTTTATTTGGCAGACTCTACAAAGTACTAGCATTGTATGTTAGGTATGGTTTAGAGAGTAAGTTGATGTCAGTCAGACCAAAGCCAGCCTGTGAAACAGGTAACAGTATATATCATTTGAAAAACAACATTGTGGATAAAGAGAAAGGAAGAGTGCCAGAGAGATGATAAGGGATTAAGGGGATTACTGGCATGCTACTTACCCTGGTTTGATCCCGGGCACCCCATGGTTCTTGAAGGGTTTAAGACCACAGGCCCCAGGATTTCTTCAGTGGCTGCGTAATCCCCATGTATGACTGAATGGCATAGCATTCTCCACCTTTTGTATTGACTGCTGACCCATTTGGCCGAGAATTGCTTGGAGGCCTCTTTGGGCCTGATTATCACTTTATGATAATCTCTCTCCCCAGTCCCACAGCAAAACAAAAAGCAAGTGAACTTTAGGAGAGAAATAGGTGCTCCAGAATCAGCAGCCTCTTGGGTTGTGGCTGTGGGATTGTAGTTGAATGGGTAAGTGTAGCTGAGCGAGAGTGACTATAAGTTAAGAAGAAAGAGAAGAAACCAACTCCCCCTTAGCCTAACACTGAGCAAGAACAGTGAGGCCCCAGTGAGGAGTTGCGGGATCCAGATGGACAATGAACACTTTTTCTCTCATCCTGTGCCTTAAAGGCCACCTCAGCACTGGAATGGGCTAAAGCTTTGATCCACTGAAAGTGTGTGTCTCATATTGACATTTGAATTTCATATGATTTTCCCAGCACGAAATAATCTTGGATTTTCTAAAAGACCATTCGAAAAGGTAAAACCTATTCTTTAGTTGCATGTCGTAGTTATGGAAGATGCAGCTGAATCTTGGGTGAATAGTTTCTCTCAGTTCGTGGGTGGCTCTTGTATCCTGGGCACTATTTCCTTTGAGGTGCAGAAGCTTCTCAGTTTAATATATTCCCATCTGTTTATTTCTGCTTCCACTTGTTTGAGAGTGCTGTTTCCTCCTTAAAGATGCCTTTAGTCTCAATGTCATGGTGTTTTACCTACGAATTGTTCTATATACCTAATGGTCTGATATCAAGGTCTTGACCCATTTGGATTTTACCTTCATACATGGTGTTAGCTGGGGTTCTGAATTTTTTTTTTTTAATTTTGCAAGTGGCTAACCAGTTGTAACAACACCACTGGTTGAAGAGGCTTTCCTTGCTCCATTTATGATTTTTTTGCTCCTTTATCAAAAATTAGGTGACTATATGTCTAGGTAAAATGCTCTGAGTACTCAAGCCTATTTCACTGATCTGAGTGTCTATCTTTATTCCAATACCATACTGTTTTGATAACTATTGCTTTGTGATACAGTATAAAGTTGGGGCAAGTAATGCCTCCCATATTCCTTTTCCCAAGGATTGCTTTAGCTATTCGTGGGTGTTTATTGTTTTAGATGAATTTCAAAAGTGGTTGATCCACTTCTTTAAAAAATATCATGGGCATCTTTAGAAGGGTCACATTAAATCTGTACAATGCTTTGGGGGGAGTATTGCCATTTTAATGATGTTAATTCTGCCAGTCCATGAGCAGGGTATGTGTTTCAATTTCCACATGTCTTCTCTTATTTCTTGGAGCAGGGGTTTATAGTTTTCTTTGTATTAGTCCTTCACATCTTTAGTCAAGTTGACTCCAAGATATCTGAGTTTGTGTGACACTAATGTGAATGGGGTACTTTTCTTAATGTCCATTTCTTCCCTATCATTATTGATTGAAAAAGGCCATTAATTTTGTGTGTTAATTTTGTAGTCTGCCACATAGATATATGCATCTATTGTTTCTAGAACTTTTCGTTAGTGTCTTTAGGGTTTTCTAAGTAGAGTATCATGTCATTTGCAAACAGTGAGAGCTTGACTTTTTCCTTTCCTATCTGGAGTCCCTTGATATCTTTTTCTTGCCCAATTGCTATAGCAAGCACTTCCAGTACTTGTTGAATAAGAGTGGTGAGAGAGGACAGCCTTGTCTTGCACCAGAATTTAGAGGAATGGCTTTTACTTTTTCTCTATTGAGGATAATATTTGCCATTGGCTTGTGATAGATGGCCTTGACTAGATTGAGAAAGATTCCTTTCATTTCATGTTGCTGAGAGTTCTTTTTTTTTAATCAAGAATGGTTGTTGAACCTTATCAAATACTTTCTCTGTGTCTATGAATATGATCATGTGATTTTTATTTTTCTTGTTGTTGATTTTGTGTATTATGTTGATAGATTTATGGATGTTAAACCATCTTTGCATTCCTGGGATGAAACCTACTTGATTGTAGTGAATGGTCTTGATTGGGTCCTATTTGCCAGGGTTTTGTTGAGGATCTTTGCATGTGTGTTCATCAGGGATATTGGTCTGTAATTTTCTTTTTTGGCAGCATCTCTGTCTGGTTTTGGTATCAAGGTGATATTGGCTTCATAAAAGCTGTTTGGAAATGTCCCCGTTTTTTCAATTTCATAAAAAAGCCTGGCCAGGATTGGTAGTAGTTCCTCTCGAAAGGTTTGAAAGAATTCATTTGTGAATCCATCTGGGCCTGACCTTTTGTTTTTGGGCAAACCTTTGATTACCATTTTAATTTCCTCAATCATCATAGGGTGTTTAGATATGCTACATCCTTGTTATTCAACCATGGAAGGTTATAAGGAGTCCAAGAATTAATTCACTTTTTCCAGGTTCTCATGTTTTGTGGCATAGAGTTCCTCAAAGTAGTCTCTGATTACCCTTTGAATCTCTGCAGTATCTGTAGTGATCTCCCCCTTTTCATTTCTAATATATCCATATTAGAAATATATCCATATCAAGTTTCTCTATCTCAGTTTCTTTGTGAGTTTTGCCAATGGTCTGTCAATCTTGTTTATTTTTTAGAAAAACCAACTTCTGTTTTTCTTGATTTTTTGGATTTATTTTTGGGTTCCCACTTCATTGATTCCTGCTTTAAGCTTTGTTATTTCCTTTTTCTTATCTATTTTTGGTTCCATTTGTTGATCATCTTCTAACTTTATAAGCTGCATCGTTAAGCAATTGGGATATGCCCCTTCTTCCTTCCTGATGTGTGCTTGCAAGGCTATAAATTTTCTTCTCACTACCACTTTTGCTGTGTCCCATAGATTCTGATAGTTTGTGTCTTTGTTCTCATTTGTTTCCAAGAAAGTTTTGATTTCCTCTCAGATCTACTGGTTGTTCAGTAGCAGGCTGTTTAAATTCCAGTTGTTAACGTGTCCCTTTGTAGTTTACATCTAATTTCAGAGCCTTGTGGTCAGTGAAGGTTGCCTGCAAAAGTTCTATCCTCCTGATTTTATGGAGGTATGTTTTATGTGCCAGCATGTGGTCTATCCTGGACAATAACCCATGTATACTGGAGATGAATATGTATCCAGTTTTCTGGGGATGAAGTGTCCTATAGATATCTACTAGGCCTCTTTCTTTCATTTTTATTTTCAGGACTAGTATATTTTTGTTGGGGTTCAGTCTGGTTGACCTATCCAGTGTTGACAGGGCAGATTTGAGGTGTCCCACAATTATTGTGTTATTATTGATGTCCTTTTCAAATTTGTCAATAATTTTATTAGATAATTTTCTGGTCTCTCATCGGGTGTGTATATGTTTAGTTGCACTATTTCTTCCTGTTGCACATATCCCTTTATTAGTATGAAGTGTCCATCTTTGTCTCTTGCAACTTTTCTGAGTCTAATGTTTGTGTCATCTGATATTAATATGGCCACACAGTTTTTTAAGGGTGTTGTTTGCTTGGATGTTTTTCCTCCAGCCTTCGATTTTGGTCCATTTGTTCTGACTATTCATGTAGACATCAGCAGGTTGGATTCATCTTTTTTGATCTGTTTCGCCACTCTGTGTCTCTTAATTGGTGCATTTATTCTAGTGTCATTGAGGGAGATGATTGTCACGGATTTAATGTCATTATTGTGTATAGGATTGGTGTGTCTGTTGGTCTGTCTTGTCTTAAAGTAGACCTTTCAGTTTTCCTTTTAAGTCTGGTTTTGCATCTGTAAAGTTTCTGAGCTGTTGCTTATCCACGAAGCTATGTATCCTTCCTTTAAACCTAAATGTGAGTCAGGCTGGGTGCAATATTCTAGGTGAAGCCTCCATTTCATTCAGTCTTGTCACAATATTCCACCACTGTCTTCTGACCTTGAGCTTTTCTTTCAACATGTCTGCAAGAAATCTTAAAGATGCTCCTTTGAATGTAATTTTCCTTTTGTATCTTGCTGCTTTCAGTATTCTATCCCTATTTGTGGGGATGTGTCTGGGGTGCTTTTCTTTGGGTCTCTTTTAGCTGGTACTCTTCTGGCATGCATGATTTGGTTGCATGCAGTCATTATCTCTGGGAATTCCTCTGTAATGATGTTCTTGACTGTTGATTCTTCCAAGGGGATTTTCTTTCTGGGTTTCTGGAACTCCAATGATTCTTATGTTGTTTCTGTTGAATTTAGCGAGCATTTCTTTCTTTCTTTCTTTCTTTCTTTCTTTCTTTCTTTCTTTCTTTCTTTCTTTCTTTCTTTCTTTCTTTCTTTCTTTCTTTCTTTCTTTCTTTCTTTCTTCTTTCTTTCTTTCTTTCTTTCTTTCTTTCTTTCTTTCTTTCTTTCTTTCTTTCTTTCTTTCTTTCTTTCTTTCTTTCTTTCTTTCTTTCTGCCTTCCTTCCTTCCTTCCTTCCTTCCTTCCTTCCTTCCTTCCTTCCTTCCTTCCTTCCTTCCTTCCTTCCTTCCTTCCTTCCTTCCTTCCTTCCTTCCTTCCTTTCTTTCTCTCTTGTTTTTGTGTCACACCTGGCAGCGCTCAGGATTTACTCCTGGCTCTAAGCTCAGATTTCGCCCCTGGCAGGCACAGGGGACCATATGGGATGCCGGGAATCGAACCACAGTCCTTCTGCATGAAAGGCAAACACCTTACGTCCATGCTATCTCTTTGACCCAGAGCATTTTTATTTTTATCTGTTTAAAATCTTTAAGTATTTTTTCCATTTTCTGATCATTTTCTTTGAGGTTCTTTTCCAATCTCTTCTGCTGTATGGAGATATTATGCATCTTATCTTTCATCTCACTAATTCTGTTGTTACTCTATTGGAGAGACTTTCCATAGAATTTTTCTTTTCCTCTACTGCACTTTCCTGTCCTGTTATTTCAGTTTGGAGTTTTCTGATTTCTGTTTGGTCTGTTCAGATCGATCTATGCTTTCCTTGAGTTCTGTGAACATCCTCCATCTTTCTATTTTAAACTTCTTATCTGAGAGGTTAATTAGGTGGTTGGCATTTTTTTGGTCATCAAGGCTGCCATCTTCATTCTCTATGCATTTTGTTGTCCTGCCTTTTCCCCCCAATTGCCACACTTGACTTGTGATTCCTACTCTGTGTTTGAATGGGGTTCGTATTCAATAATAATTTTTTCCTATGTCTCTAGCTTAAAATCTTAATTTATATTTTTACTTACTGATATTTTCATGTTGAATGATCATTCTGTCTGCTAACTCGGATATAATATATTTATATATACACTTATATATAATTCAAATGACTAGTTAATTAGTATTCTTTAAATTAGTGCTCTGGTTAAGCAATTTTTGAGACCAAAGTTAGTTCTTACTTTTTATTTTGAATAAAATTTAGAGTTAAATGTCCCTTTTATTTTGTATCCCAGTATATAGAATATAATGAGTACTAGAAGAAAGTATCAGAGATTGCTCAGTAGCAGATATATAACATTATAAGTTAGTAGGCATATATAATTCGAGAAGATGTGCACAGAAATAATGCATTAGATATCAGTGGATAAAATATGGTATTTTTAAGTGGATGGATACTGAATAAGTTTCTCTACTCTGTACCCATATTTAATTAGCATTTTACTTAGTACTTAAATGACTTTAAAACAGATAGATCAAAGTGCAAACAGAAAGAATTTGCAAAGTGTATCCATGCAGAAAGGGGAAGTGGGCACAGGTGTGAGCTTATCATGCATTTAAAGACTCACTGATGGAAGGTTTTGATAAGAACTGACATTTTAACGAAAAATCACATAGGAGAACATAGAAAAAAATGAGAGGAGGATCAGTTGCCCATCATGCAGACAATTAAATGAATTTTGTTGTTGCTGTTGATTCAAACAAGACAACTGTAGCTACCTAACTTTATTGTAAATGCTGCCAACAGATGGAATAGGCATCTATTTTCCTGAGTGTTGGGTGCACAGGGACATGGAGAATTATGGACATTTGTGTATTGAGTTGAACAAGTGCATAGTCATAGCGTACTTATTCTGTAAGTTATGCTTCAGGTAAGTTTCAAAAGTTCACAAAAAACATGCCCAAAACAAAACAAACAAGGTTAGACTTGAAAAAACTCACTGACTAAAATAGTTTGTTTTAAAAAATAAACTATGGGGGCCAGCGATGTGGCGCTAGAGGTAAGGTGTCTGCCTTGCAAGCACTAGCCAAGGGAAGGACCACGGTTTGATCCCCCGGTGTCCCATATGGTCCCCCCAAGCCAGGGACAATTTCTGAGCGCTTAGCCAGGAATAACCCCTGAGCTTCAAACGGGTGTGGCCCGAAAAAACAAACAAAAACAAAAACAAAAAAACTATGGGGGCTGAAGTGATAGTACATCAGGTACCTCCATTCTTTATGCATCCAACCTGGGTTCATCCTTATACACCACATATGGTGCCTTAAAACAGCCCGGAATGATCCCTGTATTTAGAGACAGGATTAAGCCCCGAGCACATCTGGGTGTGCTCTAAAACAGAAAAACAAACCAAACCAAAAAAAAAAAAAAAAAACAAAACCCAAAATCTAAATAATATAACATCTTTAATTTTTCTGTGCTAGTTTGTTGTAACATTTGTTGAAAGTGTTCTCCCTTTGATTTATGTTGTGATTTAGACAGACCGTGATTAATGTTATGAGCCCAGATGAAGAGAGACAGAGAATAGAAAAACACATTTATTGTTAATTACAATATTTGCAAGATTTATCTCTGTGAACTGTTAGATCAGTAGGAATACTGATGTAGAGATACTGATCAGTAAAGATACTATTTGGACAGTATCTCTTTCTTGGACAGCATCTTGTATTCTTTTTTTTTTTAAATAAATTTATGTATGTATGTATGTATGTATGTATGTTTTTGGACCACACCCAGAGGAGATCAGGGGTTACCCACAGTTCTGTGCTCAGAAATTGATCCTGGCAGGCTCGGGGGACCATATGGGATGCTGGGGATCTAAAAAGGGTTGGTCCTGGTCGACTGCATGCAAGGCCTTACTGCTGAGCTATCACTCTGGCCCCAGCATCTTGTAGTCTTGAGTTTAGTCTTCTTTACTTGCCCTTTAGTACTCAGTGTCTGCTTTAATTTAGTAACAATTTCCACTTGACACTTTAACAAACTACAGAATTGTTAATTCTGTACCAGTCAGAACAAGTTTAGTCTTTCAAGGATAAATAGGCATTGCTATTATTCAGTCAAATGAATCTTACTTATTTTTTCTAAGCTCCATGCAGAACCAGGACTGAGACAATAAGTCTGTGTTATTAAAAGTGATGAAAATAAAAAATATAATTCAATAAGTCAGCTTGGCTCAGTGTGTTCAGTCATAATAGGCCTCTGAAGATTTCTTGTGTGAGTGGAAATACTTGTAGTGGCTCTTAAGGGACTCTGGGTACTTCCACTGCTTTTTCCCTTACTGTGAACACATAAGCTCATAAAAATGAGGCACATCCTCGAGAAGCGCTCCCAGGTGTCAACTGTAGCTACAAACAAACTAAATACATAAAAAACAGTGTGACTTGTGCATGTTTGCCACGTTAGTGGAAAGCTCAGGGGATCATCTATAGAAGCCATAGCAGAAGAGTTCTTTGCTCCTTCCTGAGCCCGATGAACTTGCAGCTGCTGAGATTGACCCTGCCCAGAAGGAGGCAGCAGAGTGCTGACCCTGCCTGCTGTAGGTAGTGGAAAGAAGTGAGGTTCAGGGAGATGTAGACAAGGCAGCTATGCTGGGCTACCCTACCCTAGGCCTGGGTGGCCAGCGGGCATCAGACAGCTGCAATTTTGAGACTGCCAAGCAAATCACGGGAAGATAAGAACTGAAACTGAGGGTGCAGGAGTGCAGGAGACAGTTGCTACCTGTGGTTAGGCTGAACACAGAACCTCACATGTAAACTGAGGCTCCCACTAGGTTTCTCTGTTGATGGAATGATATTTTATACGTAGAAACATATAGATGTTTAACTCGAACATCAAGTAAGTGTCATATGTTATTTCCCAGATAGATCATGGGGGAGAGTGTGGAGGTAATGGTTTCACTGTGGAACCTGTCTGGCTTACACAACCCTTTTAGCAGCCAGATTTTAAGACCTTTCTTTCTGGCCACTCTTGATAACCACCAGGGGTACTTACCAGAAACTAGCATCTATACATTGTTAATTACTCTGGTGATAAGAAGAGATGATCAGCATCATTTTCTCTCCCTTCTTTCCCATTCCCTCCCTTCCTTTCCCTTTCTTCCTCCCTCTCTTACTCTTCTCTCCTCTTCCCTCCCTCTCTCCCTTTCTCCCTCCCTCCCTTTCTTCTTCCCTCTCTCCCTCCCTCCCTCTTCTCCTCCTCCTCTCTCTCCTCCCTCTCTCCCTCCCTTCCTCTTTCCCTATCTCCCTTTCTTCCTCTCCCTCCCTTTCTTCCTTCCCCTCTCCCTCCCTTCCTCCTCCTTCCCTCCCTTCTTCCCACCTTCCTTCCTTCCCTCCCTCCTTCCTTCCTTCCTTCCTTCCTTCCTTCCTTCCTTCCTTCCTTCCTTCCTTCCTTCCTTCCTTCTTTCCTTCCTCCCTCCCTCCCTCACACCCAGTATTATCAGGGGTTACTTCTGGCTCTGTGCCTTAGGGATTACTCCTGGCAGGCTCAGAGGACCATATTTGGTACCAAGGGTTTCAACCCTATTTGACTGCATGCCTTACCTACTGGACTGTCTTTCCAGTCCCACCAGCATTATTTTCAGATGAAGTTCATGAAGCTTAGGATGGCCAAAGCTATAGTTTCAGACAACTAATAAGTGGTGGAAGATTTACATGAAGCAACTTAGTGCTTCTGTTCTTTCCAGAACTGATCTCTTAAATTAAAAGATGCCATGTGGGGCCTCAATGTCTTTGGTGTATTGCACGAAACTCTTGGCCTACGATGCCTTTCTCATTTCTCCCAAGTTGGCCATCCTATCTCACAGGGACAAAGTTTCTCTGGCTTCCCTGCTTTCATTCATTTTTCTTTAACAGTGACTTACAAGTTCATACTTACTGGTCTTTTGCACACACATTTTTTTGTCAAAATAATTCAATATTTTATTTCATCAGCCCTCTGACCTCCATAAGTGTGCAATATATGTTTGGTTTGTTTGTTTTTGTTTTTGGGTTACACCCCATAATGCTCAGGGGTTACTCCTGGCTATGTTCTCAGAAATCGCTCCTGGTTTTGGGGGACCATATGGGACGCCGGGGAATTGAACTGTGGTCCTTCCTAGGCTAGCGTGGGCAAGACAGGTGCCTTACTGCTTGCGCCACTGCTCTGACCCAGTAATCTATATGTTTTTTGAAGAGGTTGTAAATGAGTAAATGTTAGAGCAGTTATGTGAACAACTGCAGGGAAATGAGCCAGGTTTGCCTCTCTTTCTTCAATGTGCTCACCCTGCTGAGCTAAGTAAACTAGCACCCTATGAAATTACTACCATCCATCTTCTTTTTAGACTTTAAACTGTTGTGGGTTGGAATTTTGTCCCTTTGCTTACTACCGTATCCCCAGCACCAACCGCAGTTTCTGGCAATGTGTGGGTTTCTTGTAAATATTTAAGTTAGAGAATTCATTGCACCAACAGGGCTTTTGCTACTGAAAGCTCTTTTCCACTCCAGAGCTTGGCTACTATTATTCTTATCTTCTCAAAAGACCCCCAGTCTGAATAGTCAGGGTTGAAGAAAGTGCTTGCTCTGAGAGATAATTCACTTCTATGACTCTTTCTGGGCATATGTTTATGCTCTGGAATATTCTGGAATTTTCTTTGACCTAGTGTGTGCTT
Organism: Suncus etruscus; assembly: GCF_024139225.1. Classification (NCBI taxonomy): domain Eukaryota; kingdom Metazoa; phylum Chordata; class Mammalia; order Eulipotyphla; family Soricidae; genus Suncus; species Suncus etruscus. The sequence continues at coordinate 168,560,039 of NC_064849.1, forward strand.
ATGAAGCAGAGTACTTAAAGTTTATTGAGAGTACTTAAAGTTCCAAAGATTTTGCATTGTTGGAGGATCTTTGACAAGTTTTCATCTTTATTTTGTGTATTTTAAAAGCCTTTACTTCTTTGCAGAGGCAGACTCATTATTACATTCTACCAATATACATTTTTTCTTCTTTTAGTGACCTATACAAGTGCTGGCAAAAGATACTGATTTTCAAGTCATGGATTAGCAGAAAAGTAATTTTATTAACTTCTTTGAGCCTTTTAGTAGTTTTGTTTTCTAAAAAGTTCATTCTTTGTAAAAAAAAATGACTTGTGGGGAATGGGTGGTAAACTAGCTCAAAGTGGTAGGGTGCATGCCTGGAATGTGCAGGAGCTATGGCATTTTATACTCACCTCCAGACACCATTGGGTACCTTTGGGGCCCAGCAGAGCTGGGTATAGCCCTTGTGAGCCCCATCACTGCTGGTGCTGGGCCTCCGGTATCCAGTTCTGATCCTAGCCTCACATAAAATCAGTATGTATTTATTGCCAGACTGAATCAATATTGTGAGTATTTTCAGGAATGTGTGGGGAGGAGGGAGATCTGGGACATTGGTGATGGGAATGTTGCACTGGTGATGGGTTGTGTTCTTTACATGACTGAAACCCAAACACAATCATGTATATAATCAAGGTGTTTAAATAAAATATATAAAAAAGGAAAAAGAAAAAATGCTCCTCATTACTAATCATCAGGGAGATGCAAATCAAAACAACAATGAGATACCACCTCACACCACAGAGATTGGCACACATCACGAAGAATGAGATCAATCAGTGCTGGCAGGGATGTGGAGAGAAATGAACTCTTATCTACTGCTGGTGGCAATGCCTTCTAGTCCAACTTTTATGGAAAGTGATATGGAGATTCCTCCAAAAACTGGAAATTGAGCTCCCATTTCCCCAGCTATACCACTCCTATCGATGTACCCTAGAGAACACAAGAATACAATACAAAAATCCCTTCCTCACACCTATATTCATTGCAGCACTATTCACAATAGCCAGGCTCTGGAAACAACCAAGATGTCCTTCAAGAGATGAATGGCTAAAGAAACTGTGGTACATATACACAATGGAAGTCTATGGGCAGAGAGATAGAATGGAGTTAAGGCATTTGCCTTTCATGCAGAAGGTCGGTGGTTCAAATCCCGGCATCCCATATGGTCCCCTGAGCATGCCAGAAGCTATTTCTGAGCATAGAGCCAGGAGTAACTTCTGAGAGCTGCCTGGTGTGACCCAAAAACAAACAAACAAATAAATAAATCCAACTTATTAGAAGTCTGTGCTTAGTGACAGAGATATAATATGGGGTTTAAGGTGCATCCTTATATGCTACTGGCTCTGGTTCCATTGCTATTACCTTGTCTGTTCCTCAGAGTCCCATAAGGAGTGATCTTTGAGCACAGAACCAAGAGCAAGCCCTGAGTTTACTCCAGGGCATCCACAGTTGTGGCTCCCACCAACCATCACCAATGTCTATACTCCAGATTCCATTTATATGAAATCCTGAGGTCAGGGCTGGGAGATTATTTGAATCGTGGCACAAGGGAAGATTCTATTATTTAAAATTCCCACTCTAATACATCAAGTTTATTGTGGTTTGTAGCTCCTTTCTTTTTTTCAAAATTATTTTATCAAGGGCCTTTCTTCACTCCTGAAGAATATCTCATTGGACTAATATTTCACAGAATAAATTTGGAATATACTGAATTAAATGATGAGTATGAAGAAGGGCTTTGGTATGATTCATAGCATTTTGTTTGTATCTTTTGTTCTTGTTCTTAAATATATTAATACATGCTACTCTGTTATTTTAATAACTTCTTTTCATCACACTTTATGCATTTATAGAGAAGAAAATGAAACCCAAAAATGTTGGTTGAACAATATTTTTGATAAAGGAATGGCTGTTAAGTCTTAGGTTAATGATTTTTATGTCTGCCTGGAGCCCGCCTTTCCCCTGACAGGCATTAAAGCATAAGAGTTTTAAAACATCTGCTGCCCTTTGGAGTTTTGCTCAGTCTGGGGAGCCCGCTAGTAAGATCCAGCAGGTTCTATGTCCTAGCCACAAATTTGTTCTTAATACTTTAAATGTGAGCAGCTAAACTTAAAAGATGATTTAATTCATAGTAAACAAGTAAAAGGAAAGAACAGGAAAGGGTTGAGGCTTTGAACATGTTTGTTTCAGTATGTGTGTTTTACTGTACACTTGCAATAGGCAGCATGCTGTTTGGCTCTCAGGGGTGCCAAGTTAATGTGGTCTGTGATTTACAGACCAAAGCATTTCCTCTGACTATGCTTAAAAAGCTTTTACTATATGACACATCACTAGTCTAGATGCATGATTTGCTATGCCAGTAGCTGTCAGTAAAGCCAGGTGGTCTAGAGAGGATCGAGAATTTAGATTAGGGGCTGAGGAGATGGCCCAAATATCAAGCTTCGCATGAAGGAACTGTGAATACCTTAAGCACTTTAAGGAGTAGTCACGTCCCTTAGCACTACATCAGGAAAGGTCTCTCGAGTGCCACTAAGTGTGGACACTACCAAAATAAAAAGAGTAGAGTCTAGATGTAGGTCAGCACGGGCTTGAGCAGTCATTGAGCCATGCTGTGGGTCATTGCCTGGAAGGAGGCTGCAGGTAGGTATAAGTGATTGTCACCTGCATGTTCCCAGGTGGATCCTAGCCAGACCCTTCTAATTGAGATCAAAGCTAAAGTCCTGTGCTTGGATTTGGATTTGTGAACATACGTAAAGAGTTGTGGAAACAAAAATTAGTCTGAGTGAGAAAGGAAGCACTTATTATAGAGAGAGGATTTTTTTTTTTTAATAACCAGTTTGTTTGAATTCAGACAGGTTATTTAAAAGCTGGTTTGTGAGTCGAGGCTTGAGGGAGTGGCAGGTTCACTTCCTGTTCTCATCTCTCAAGGAGTGGGGAATATACCCAGCCTATAAAACCAAAAGTGGGCCAGATAGAGCACAGTGACTATAGTATCTGCCTTTCACAGATCTGAACCAGGTTCAGTCCCCAGCATACCATATTGTCAAGCACTGCCATGAGTAATTCCGGAGTGCAGAGTCACGAGTGTTACTAGGTTAGGGCCCATCAATAAACAAACAATCTTCAAGGGTTCCTTATTTTCCCTAATGGTAGATGACTCGGAAATTATCTGCTTCTCTTGTGAAATGAGCTAGTAAACATTCCAGTAAACCAGTGTTTCAAGTGATTGAGCTAAGTTCGTGTATTAAATCATGCTAAATAGCTAATTATAGAACAAATTCTTTTCTTAATATAGAATTTAGTAGACAATAAAAATGACTATTTGGGGCTGGAGTGATAGTACAGCAGTACTGTACACTCTCCTTTTTAACACTGTGGTTAGCACTGTTGTTAATGGAGGGGTCCTTGCATGGCACTTTCTCCTCTTTCAGCACCAAATTCTGGTTCAGAGAGATCAGTTACAAATATCATTTTCATGGTAGGCTGCTGTTGTTGTTCCTCATCCATCTCCCAGAATGGGAAATTGACTCCCATTCCCCTATTCTCTTGAAGGAGAAAAAGATCTTAGTTATATTTGTCCACCGCAAATAATCCACACACAGAGCAACGTCAAAAAGGGGCAACAAGCTCGGATGTCGAGTCCCTCCCTCTCCGCCTACCACCAGCTCCACCAAACCTCCCACCAGCCAGTCAACTGCCCCAACTGACTCCGAGCACCCTGTGTCCTCACTATTTATTCATCTCTCAACAGCGCCCCCAACTGGAAGGTTGTAGGTGGAACAATAGGCAGACCTTTCAAATATATTGGTAACAATAATTCCCCCTTCTTTAGTAAAGCAACAATACCTAAAGTAACACAATATCAATTCCTAAAAGTAAAAATTAAAATGGGGAAAATTCATTACAATAGTCAAAAGAAGGCTAGTATCAAATATAAATTAAAATATTACAGTCATAAGAAAAATATTAAAAGTGAATTTTGTACAGAGTCCAATGCCAATTTGTAATGATGACGGGCCTGGAACTCTGAAAAGTCCGACCAAAAACATTTGAGGAGTCTGACAAAGCGGTCGCAGCTTGACAGAGCCAAGGATTTCTTCCTCAGTCCCAAATCATGAGACTTGTAGTTGAGGGAGAAGGAGATGATTTGCACAAATTAAGGAATTCCAGAAAATCAAATGTAAAGATAAAGTTAAGAAAAAGGAACTATATACAAAATATACAAAATGGACAGACATGTAACAAGACAAATACAGAATTCACAAAAGTCATGGCCACCACACTTACTCATACTTACAAAATTTTTTAAACCAAAAAGCTGATAGAATGAATCCAAAATAGAGCAAACAAAAAATTCAGCTGAATCAACAAAAAGTGCTTCAAAATATAATAGCTAGCAGACTATTTAGATGAATAACTTCAAAGTAACAAAATATTTTTTTCAAAAGCAGAGTAGAGCAGATCTGAAAGAGAATTTCATGCACAACACAAACATGGAAAACATTACTATAAGTATTGAACAGTAAATCTATAATAGTCAATCAGAGATAAGGAGCACTGTGATGGGAGTCCACCTAAAAAGTATTGTTATGCCAAAATTATGTTTTCACTTCTGTCTTGAAATCTAAATTGAGGGAAATAAAGTATATATGTTAGCATAAAAGAATAAGTTGTTAAATGAATATACCTAAATAAATTGTTATATACATTAATATGATGAGAAATTTTTCTTTCAGGTGAACCTTGAGTAACACGAATTAAACTGTAAAATTTCATTATTAACTGTGACCTAGAGTAATAATAAAATGAAGACATAAATTCACCATACAAGCAGCTGAAATAGGAATCTATCGTTTTCAATCCTTTTCAGTGATCATACCTGTGAAAAGAACCATAGAACATTAATAGCATCTGAAAAGGAAGTGAAATGATTATCTGGCAGTATGCTGCTGTGGATTTTACCAATGTATTAGGGACTTCTTTGATTTTCTTGTCATCAAAATTGATCCAGTGTTGTCTTGCAGCAATTTTACAGTATGATGAACAGTGCCCATAGTGAACTTTACCATAATGGTAAATGATGATAAATTGTATTTCTCAATCTTGCTTTTAATCTTTGGAGTGAATTTTACTAAATTGAAGTCTTCTAAAGGAAAATCCACATAAGTGTGTAGTTTTTTAATTTGTTTACCATTAAAAGCAAAGCGTTTCAAATGTATTATTAGTACTGGTGGCAGTTTCCATTTGTATGTTGTTTTTTTTTTTAAATCCCTTCTAGTGTTGCAGTCATTGCAATGAACTTTGTTGTCGTCTCTTAACCCTTCTTTGAAAAATTCAAAGAGGCATTTCTGTAATGTATATTTATCTGTAGATGTGTTAGCCAGGGACAAGTGAACAAACATCTCATAAACCTCAGACTTTTGGTGACATGTGAGGCAGTGAAGTATAGATTTGTACTGTTCTTGAAAGAGATAATAAATAATAGACTCGTGAGCCTTTTGGTGTTATCTGTCATCAAATTTTCATTAAGCAAATCCTGGTGTAGGCCATCTTTGAGAAACATCAGTAGTTTGTGTGGATCCTGCTGATTGTGTTCAGCAAACTGGGCATTAAGTAAGCCATTTGTTACTTTGAAGCTTTCAGGGTTAATATATTTATTATATCCATTTCTCATGGTTCTGATGATCTGACCAAATTCTTTGGCTACATACCTTTATGTCCCATTGGATTTTTCCTGTTAATATCTTTTTTTTATAATGATCTTGATAAAAATACTGAGTCAAATCTGAAATATTATACAGGCATTGCAATATTGAGTTCATGTAGGAAGAGTTTTCTATATTTTTGAGTCCAGTTAAGACAGGTCTTAACAGGTCCTGCCTTTCCTTTTGAATTCTGGAATGTAAGGGATTGTCAATCTCACTCAAGTTATGAGGTTTGAATGTTAAATTCTTGTTACCTATCATGAAGGCCTCAACAATGTTACTGTTGTCGGTGTCTTGAGTATTTTGTATTTGATCTGAAGGTGAAATTATAGTCTCAGCAGTCTAAACCTGATCATTTGTTCTAGCAGGTTTCTGATGAGGTGTAATGGGACTCAAATTTTCTTGGGAGGGTTGTGATCTGTACAAATGTAAGCAATCCCCTCCCTCTCAGGAGAAGATATCCAGCTATCCATTTTTCATCCTCCTTAATCCAAATAGGTGTATGGATTGTTTCTTGTCTCTGAATATCTTCTTTAAAATGCCTTTCCCTGCAATGTAACTTTCCCATTGGAGTAAATTTAAGTAATTTAGTGTGATAAGATTACATGATAACAAGCCCGTTGGTGGATTTTTTAATGGATCTTTTTCTATCTATTTTGTAATTGAGTTTTTAAGGTTCTGTGAATCCTTTCCACAATGGCCTGTCCAAGACAATTATAAGGAATCCCCTTCAGATGTTTTATCTGCCATTATTTGCACACAAAAAAAATTCAAAAGTTTTGCTGATATAAGCAGGTTCTTAATTAGTTTTTATAGAATATGGAAACCCATCACAGAAAAACATTGTAAAAGAAAACTTTGCAGCCTTAGACTTTTGAGAAGACGTAGGAATTGCCCATATAAATAGAGATAATGTATCCACCACAACATGGAGATAAGGTTTTTTTGGAAATAAATTCGTTTGAGTAATATCCATTTGCCAAAGTTCCTTAGTCTGTAAACCTCTTGGGTTTGCTCCTGCTACGTGAGTTTTCTTTGTTAATGATGCACAAACGTAGTTCCCTATAATCTCTCTGGCTTGCTTCCATGGAATTTGGTAATTCACATGTAAACGGCATGCACTTGTATGTTGGGCTGAATATTCTTCTAAGGGTGATTTAAATGTAGGCATTGTCAACAAGTCAGCAGTTTTATTTCCTTGAGCCATTGATCCTGGAAGACCTGAGTGGGCTCTAATTGTGTGATAAAGATGGGCTCAGTTAGTTTTTGAAGAAGCTGTTGTAATTGTTTAAGTAAATTCTGTATGATCGTGTTGTTAGCATTAAGGGAGGCGGTGGCTATTGCAGGACATAAATTTACCAAGTATATAAATTCACTATATTTATTGGTTCTGTTATGCTTTCTAATAGGTGAATTTAAGTTGCTAATTCAACTTTCTGGGCAGATTTATATTTGTTATTTATAATTATATTAATGTTGTACCCAGTGATTCTTCCTTTTCCATTCTGTGATCCATTAATGTAATAAAGTTTGGCATTGGGAATAGGGAATCCCAAACAATTGAGAGGCAACAAACTGAGTTTTCTTTAAAAAGTCCCAAGTCTTTCCTGCTGGACAATGGGAGGCTATTTCTCCTGTGAAGTCTGGTAGAGCCTTTTGAAGAGATTCATTAACAGGCAATATTGACTCAGTTTCCTATTTGATATTGGCAAAACGATTACATCTGGGTTGAAACCTAGAAAAGATATAGACTATGTCTTGCTTTGATAATAAGCTCTTTTTTAATATCTTTATTTATACGATTTGATTACAAACATGATTGTAGTTGGGTTTAAGTCATATTAAGAACACCTCCCCTCCACCAGTGCAACATTCCCAAATCTCCCAACTCCCTACCCTCCCCCCGTCCCACCTGTATTTGAGACAGGCTTTCTACTTTCCTCATTCATTCACATTCTTATTTAGTTGTCAGTGTAGTTATTTCTCTAACTGTACTCACCACTCTTTGTCTCGAAGCTGGACCTTCGAGCCCTCCTGTCTATTGACTCTGAGAATTATTACAAAAATGCCTTTTATTTTTCTTAAAACCCATAGATGAGTGATATTATTCTGTGTCTATCTCTCTCTGACTTATTTCACTCAGTATAATAGATTCCATGTGTATCTATGTATAAGAAAATTTCATGACTTTATCTTTCCTGATGGCTGCATAATATTCCATTGTGTATATCAGGGCTCTCAAACTTGCGGCCCACAGGTGGTTTGCAGCCCTCCGTACAACATTCTGTGGCCTTGCCTTAGAGAAATATTTTTTTGTTTTATTATTTTTGTTTATTATTTGTTTTGTTTTCTGTTTTTTGTTTTGTTTTGTTTTAGTTGTTTGGGTCACACCCCCCAATGTTCAAGGCTTACTACTGACTTTGCCTCCTGCAGCCCCCAGGTAAATTGAGTTTGAGACCCCTGGTGTATATGTACCACAGTTTTTTTAGCCATTCATCTGCTGAAGGGCATCTTGTTTCCAAAGTGTGGCTATTGTAAATAGTGCTGCAATGAATATTGGTGTGAGGAAGGGATTTTCTGAAATCAGTTTAATTAGGATACCACTGAGCGAGATTGTTTGTTATGTAAATACACCACTCCATAGGTCCTGTTTGTTGTATTAGTTCAGCTGTAGGAGAATCTATTGTAGAGAAAATTGGTAAAAATACCTTTTCTCCCAGAATGAATCTTGGCAGAAATGATTTTTGTAATCTATTTAGGAAGAAGTTCAATTATTTTTGGATGGCTGGTGTTAACTGTCTTGGGTTATTTAAGGTGGGTCACCGTCCAAAGTTTTAAACAGATTACACAGCTCTGCATTTGGGATTCCTAGCGCAAGGCAGAGCCAATTTACATCTCCTAAAAGTTTCTGAAAATCATTAAGTGTTCTGAGGTTATTTTTATTAATGGAATATTTTGTGAACATATTGACGTTTGGTCTAAACTGAAACCTAAGTATTTATAAGGTGGCATAGTCTGTATTTTTTCTAAAACTATTTTTAGTTCTGATGCTTGTAAATAGTCAATAACATAAGAGTATAAATTCTATAAATCTGTCTCATTGTTTATAATCAGCAAGATGTCATCTGTGTAATTAATGATATGGCTTGAGGAAATTTTTCATGAGCAGGGCACAAAATCTTATCTACCAAAAAACTGGCACATTGTTGCGGAATTCAGCATGGCCTCGGGGAAAACAGTCCATTGGAAATGCTTTCAGGGATGAGTATTATTGAGAGAAGGAAATGAAAATGCAAAACATTTCTATCATCTGGGTGAATAAAAATATGATAGAAGCAATCTTTTAGATCAATTATTATTAATGGTCAGTCCTTTGGAATAACTACAGGAGAAGGTAAACCTGCCTGCAATTTGCCCATTGGTATCATGGATAAATTCACAGCTCTAAGATCCATCAAGTATCCATTTCCAAGATTTCTTTTTTATTGTAAATATGGATGAATTCCATTGAGAAAAGGAAGGTTCAATATGTCCTAAACTTAGCTATTCCTTCACTAATTCTGTCAGTACCTTTAATTTATCAGCTTTAAAGGACCACTGACCTGTCCAAATTGGTTTATCAGATTTCCATTTTATTTTTATTGGTGCTGGAGTTTTTATGGCAGTGGCCCCTAAGAAAAATTTTGAGTTTTTGAATCAAGGGAAGGTTCAGGTGCTTTTGGAGCAATGGGGTGTGGAATCTGCATTCCACTGTTTGTGTAAGTCATGGCCCCACAAAGATGGTAAAAATGGGCCCACCTGAGGTCTGATTATAGCTCTTTGATTTTCTGGGTCATGAAATACCATAATCTACATACTCAGCAAACAGGAACTTAAACCTCCTATTCCTTCCAGAGAATATGGGATTTCCTGGAGAGGCCAATTTTCTGGCCATTCTTTATGGTAACCTCTGCCCTGGAGTCCAGCAGGCCTTTCTATACTCTAAATGCACTCACTGCTCTATGTGGTAAGCTTCCTCTACCAGAGCTCAACCTCCTGACCCTTATCTATATTGACTGTTTTATTTTTATTGTATTCCACAAATGAGTGAGATCATTATGTCTATCCTTTTCTCTCTGGCTCCTTTTACTCAGCATAATAATCTCCATACCCATACAAGAATAAGCAACTTTGACTTCATTTTTTCCTCATAACTAAATTGTATTCCATTGTGTAGATGTATCACAGACTCTTTAGCTACTCATCTGTTGTCGGGCACCTAAGTTGTTTCCAGATTCTGGCTATTGTAAATGTTATTCTTTCTTCTGTTTTGTGGTAACTCCCAGGGATGTTACATTTTGTTACATTCTTATCTTAATTTTAGGTTATGCAATTTACAATACCATTATTGGTGGTTTACTATGCACATAATCCGAACACCAGACCATCACCTGTGTACCCACCACCATGTCCAATTATCTGTTTTTCCATGAAACAATTATTACCAGTTAAATACTTTCATATGGTGAATAAGCCCATTATATATTATATTCTTCTGTACAATCTGTTGAGCTTTTGACAAAGACTTTTGAACAAAAGAACATGTTATTATCCATTCTGCACTGACAAAACAGAGAAGGTGTCCATTTTGAATTTTTCTCCAAAGGGTCAATTACTTTATTTTTATTTATTTATTTATTTTGGTTAGACTTGTCTATGACAAAATTGTTTTAGTTAATTTTGTAAAAATAAAAATTCATTGACAGTAATATAAATCTCAGGTCTGGTGCTATATATTTGTCATGCTCATTATGTCACAAGCCTGAAAGGAAAGTACAGTGTAGGTATCCCCTCCTCCAAATTCCTGTTTATTCCACCTGGATGGTCAGACCCACCCACACTTGGGAGGAGTCTGAGGTTTGGAATGAAAGTGTTGCCTG